>NC_083233.1:5545714-5853810 GCF_032191835.1 Heteronotia binoei
GTTGCTTCACAGATGCCAGCTGCTTCTTTCCTGCCTCACCTTGATCTTTGGCTTGATTTGCAGATCTGGTTCCAACTTCCCGAGAGCCTCAGAGGAGGGATGGTGAAGTTCAAGAGCACACGACTGTCCACTCAGGTATGGGAAGCTGAAAGGGGAGCTGCCCCAGTGTTCTGCTGATGCTCCAGAGCAGGGGCCCCCACCGTGGTGCCCATGGGTGCCATGGCACCTCCTGAGCCTTTTCCTGGCACGTGTCAAAGAGTTTTCAGAAAGTGGGGGCAGCCAGCTGGGACCTGGGGCAGGGAGGAGCGATGCCCAGTGGAGCCCGCTGTTGTCACCTTGCCCAGGAGCCACCCATCAGCTGTTCAGGGGGAGGCAGGGAGCAGTGGCATGAGAAACCAGGCGGGCCGCACAGCCAGATGAGCCCACCCCACGCTGGCTGCACAGTGGGCTTTCACCCTGCGACTGTTTGCAAGTGGATATTTCTATCTCACGCAGTAAAATCAAATAGCAAATGGTATTAAAATGCCACACACCCCTTGCCACACCCAAGAAACCTCGAGCAGGGCATCCCACCTCACTTGCCCTCTCAAGCAGACGAGAACGTGCCAGGAGACCTTGGCAGGCAGGCGCAGAAAGGCCATCCTGAAGAGAAGGGGGCCAGGCCACAGGGATTCATCCTGCCTTGCAGAAGGTCTGGGATGGTTCAGTTGCCCAGATGGGATCCTGAGATTAAGGACAGCCTGCCAAGGGCAGCAACTGGAGCCACTGCTTTCCAAGCCAGCCACACGGAAGCAGTCTCTGCTCTTTTGCTGCAGCTCCTCGGACGATCAGCCTGCCCGTCTATGTCATCATCCTGATTGCTGTGCTCTGCCTGGTGGTGCTCCTCGCAGTCTTGATGGTCGTCTTCTGTAGAAGGAAGCTCAAGCCTGGTGAGTCGCTGGCAAGGAGAGAGTGGAGAGGCACTGGGGAGTTCTCTGGGACCCTTTGGATTGCAGGAGGGTACTGGTTTTAAGAATCTTATTTAGTTTAACAGAGTGCCCTTGAAACAAAATAACTACCACTTTATTCTAGAATTGCTTGCTGGATAATGTGGGGTAGAGAGATAGACAGTCCCTGTGCTGTCTAACTAACAGATGGGTGGGGATGCTGAGAGGCACCCTGCTTCTCCATCTTGAGTGCACGGGGTGGGGGAGAGAGAGAGATTGCTTTTCCCTAAATAGGGTTGATCTACACTTCGAAGGGATTCTGTGGCCCTTTCTGCATTTGTGTTTACCATGGCTCTCTCCTCCCACCCCCTTTGCTTCAAAAACTTGGCTCCATATTTACTTGCACACTCACCTCACTCTCCCATCAGATTTTTAAATTCCTTCCACATCCTTTCCCAAGCATTCTGCTGTCACTCCACTCAGGGGCGACCTGGGCACCCCCCTGCCCCCACAGGCAAAGCTGGAGGGTACACGCGGCAGTACAGAGAGGCCATGTGCCGCCCACTCACTGTTGCTCCGCCTTTTGGAAGTGGAAGTGGAGTGATGGCAACTGGGCGACTTTGCTGCACTGCCATGCATGCCCTCTCCACCCTCCGGCTTTGCCTATGGGGCCGTGGGAGGGGGCAGATGGTGGGCTGGGGCGGGCGCTGCAGAGGAGGCTGGGTGGCGCATGGCCTCCTCCTAGCGGGCCTCTCCTCCCAGACAATCAGTTGCCCTGGAGGCAGGGGTGGGGTGAAGGCCCAATCCAGTGCCCCCTCCTCCAACCCATGCCCCAGGTCAGGGGGGTCATTTGTATGAGGGCCAGATCTGGCCTTGTAGGGCTGGACCTTGTGTGTATCTATTTAAGGTTAGGTAGCAGAGATATAAACTTTATAAAGGACACAAACACAAGTAAACTGAAAAAACTGAAAACATGCTTAAAACATTAGCACTCGTTGGTATTAAAGGTGCTTTCTTTGTATCTCTCCCATGTGATACAGAGAACTGGGCAAAGGAAGCTCTGGCTCTTTCCTTCCTTCCCCAGGGAACCAGGAGAGGGAGGAGCCTCAGCTGATAGAAGGAAGACAGGCTTGGCTCAGTGTTAAGACCCTGGCAGTTCAGTGATCACGCGCAGCTCATTCCAGGAATGATTGTTTATTGATACACAGCAGTTCAAGGCAGGACGGACTTTGCAAAAACTGGCTTGGCGGGCTTGCGCTTGTCTCTTATAGCTTTAGGTAAAACTGTTACATGTTCAAAGGAAAGCAGGAAGCAGCAGTCCCTCCCCCCAAGTCTTTCCCAAGTCCCTTCACAGGTGCACATAGTCTTCTGAGGGTGACCTTGGCAGCCCCTGGTAACCTTGAGACTAGGCGGAAAGGAATGTGATAACTGTTACATAGAGACAGGTGCAATGCAACTAGAGAAGCAAGGAAACGAAAGTGCTTTAAGGAAAAAATGGCAAGGCATCTTGACACTCAGTAGCTCTGCTGTGTGATTGAGAGAGCCTAGCAAAGCAAGCTATCCCTCCCCCACTTCCTCCCCAAGGGAGGAGCCTCAGCCAATGGAGAAAATAGAGACTTTGCTCTGTAGCTCCTGTGTGGTTCAGCAAGCCTAGCAAAGCAAGCTGTGATGCAGAAGGAAGCAAGAGAGAGGGAGAAGGAAGCAGACAAGAGCCAGTTGCTTGGGGGGGTTGATAAGAGCCTTCAGGGGGCCTGATTTGGCTCCTGGGTGGCATGTCTGACACCCCTGCCCGAGGCAGCCACTGGGATCATTTTAGATCATTTTCTGTTCACTTTTAAAATGTAAGTCCAAATGTGCAAATCCCTGACAGGAAATACTCCTTTTCAGAGAGCTGAAGGATGGCATAGAGCCACATATGCCCAGAGTGCACACAGTGATTTTTTTCTAGATATTTTAAAGAGTGCCTCAAAAAGGTGGGTTTGATTAGTCAGATCTGCCATGCCCCCCTCAGCTCTCTTGAAAACTTTCTGTCTGCAGCCTATTGTCAGGAGACAGTGATAAAGAGACTCACTCAGCCAATCACCAGCTGCACCAGTGCCAGGTGACTCAGGCGTATGAGAGGCAGCCTCTTTTGGATCAGAGGTTTGGGGCATTCCCAGTGGCCAAGACTGCTATCTTGGTCTGCTATCTGGCTGGTTTTCCTTTCAGATTTTCAGCGGATGCTATTCACTGTTTTAAAAGGAACACTTGCTGATGGAATGATGTTCACATAATGCCCTGCTGTTTCTTTTTCAGATCACGTCTATGCAGTGACCTAGTAAGTAGCTTTTGGGCTTTGCAAGGTAAAAATGTTGGATGAAAGTACCTTCGTGATAGGAATGTACAGACCAAGTGAAAAGAGCTCCCACGGTGGTGGGTGGGGGAGAATGGGAAGGGGTCACGAGTAGGGAAAGCAACCCGCTCTTCTAAAGGGTGTTGCAAGATTGTTCTCTGCTGTGCTCAGCAGAACAGTCTTTTTTCTTTTTTTTTGAGTGTGTGTGTGTGTCTGAACCTGGAAGTCCTGGTGACTGCCCCCTCCTGGGGGGGTGGAGGATATTCAGAGAGGCGGCTGAATCAAGCCTGCCCTGCCCTCCTGACTGCTGGTGTTCTTGCCGTGCTTAGCTTTTGGGCTCTGCCAAGATCAGGCTCGCCGGGCACAGCAGGGTCTTTTCTGGTTTTAAAAGGGACACCTGACTAAACCATAATTGTCGACTTGTTTGCAAACTTTACCGAACAGGAAAAACAATGAAAAAGAACCAAACTAGCCGTCCTCCTTCTGCATCTCCCATACTGGGTGCAGGCGCTCCAAAAGGCGACGGCAGCATTTCTTCCGTGAGGAGGCTGCTGTTGAGCATGATGGATTTGGGCCAGTACTTTTCAAACTAACAGATGCAATCTGATAAGAAAGAGCACAACCCCAAAAGCCACTGGTGGCACTTCTGCCTGCATGCCGAGGCACTGGAGCCCCCCCCCTCAAAGCAGTCTGCGCCACCAAGCCCCGCAAGGGAAGTGCAGCAGCAGAGGTGGTTTGCCCCACCTTCCTCTGCGGAGCCTTCCTTATTGGTCTCCCTTGACGGGGGTGGGCGGTGCCATGCTGCCTTCCCACCAAACCACCCTAGAAGGTCAAAGAGCAGTCCTGTGGAAAGTTCACTGTAGTCATCATGGACTAGAGCCCGCTTAGACAGAGCGCTACCACCTCCATTTAGCACTCCTATACTGTAGGATAAAGAAAGGCAAATTATGGGGTCAAGTATTTTCCATATTTGTTGGCACAATCTGGTTAAAATTTTGATCCATTTCTGTAGCTTGAAATAGCTGTATTGATATTCCATTGATTCCTGGACTGCTTGGGTTTTCTCTCGATGAATCATATTTTATTTAACTACACAGCTACAGTTTTTTCCCATAAACTTGAAATAAAACAAGTTTGACTTTTCGGATTTTGAAAAATGTCCAAATAGTCCTTTTCAAAGTCAGCTGGTCTCTAGAGGACAGAGATCAGTTCCCCTTGAGGGGGTGGGTTGCAGGGCCCCTCCCCTCCCCTCGGCCCACCCTCTGCGGGCTCTTCACCCCCCCCCCCCCCCGCCTGGAGCTGGCAAACCTCTTTGTGCCTCTCCTTTCTCCCCAGTAGGATCCCAAGCAGCTCCCACTGGCCTCCTCTCCTCTGCTGGAGCCTCCCAACAATGAGCTTGCCTCGGCGGGGAGGGCGGGAGAGAAATCCAATAAATAAATAAATCCTGAGAGGTGCCTTCGGTTGAGAGCGAGAGGAGGACTGGCCCAAGGTCACCCAGCAAGCTTCCATGAAACCAGGCTGCCCACTCTGCTCACTGCATCACACTGGCTCTCAGACCTCTCGTATCCCACCAGTCAGGCTTTCAGGGTTCTGGAGAAATGTAAAAACCTGCCAACGCTGGTGACGGGGGCCCCCCTTTCAAAGGTATGCTTCAGTTTATGGGGCGAGGGCCATCTCCCTTCCCCAGCTGTGCACTGGCTTCTCTTGCAGCAGGGTAGGGGGTTCAGATGCTAGGGATGCCAGGTCTTGCCTGGCTGCTGGCGGCGGGGGGGGGGGGGGGAGGGGCGGGGGGATGCTTTTTTCGTGTGCATAGTGCCGTGGTGTCATAGAGTTCTTACCCAAATGCTAGAGCATGCTCCATGCGATGCGTGTGGCATGATGGCATCACTGTGGCATCATTGTGCTGGGCACATTGGGTGCCGAAGGAGCTCTTTGGGGGTGGAGATTCCCCCAGCAGCCAGCTCTGTGCCTGGGGGGTGGAGGCCCCAAAACCTGGGGGAACCCTTTCAGTTGCACATTTCAGGAGAGGGAGAGAGCAAGACAGGGTTAGGGTTAACCATTAGGCCAAGTAGGCACTGGCCTATGGGCCCTCACACTTTTAAGGGCCCTGGGCTGGCTCCCCCCCTATTTCCCCCCTGCTGCAGCCCTCCCAGCCTGCACACGCAGCCAGCAACTGAGCCGCTCTTTGCCCGATTTGCCTGGTGCGGCTGCTGCTGGTGTTGTCACCAAGTTTGCCTCTCTCTGCCTCTCCCCTGCAGTTTTGTCATGGGGCCTTTTGGGAAAGTGCCTGCAGGCTGCAGGGGGGCTGCAGGCAGTGGGGCGGGCGCTCCAATTTTGAGATAATTTGCAAGGGGGGCCCTCAGATTTTGACTGCCTAGGGGCCTCCACAGGGTTTCATCTGGCACTGAAGAACAGAAGAGAAGCCATGTTGGATCAGGCCCATCCAGTCCAACACTCTGTGTCACAGTGGCCAAAAAACCCAGGTGCCATCAAGAGGTCCACTGTGCCTTAATTGTGTGCCAAGACAGTAATCAGACTTGTACTGGCTAAATAAAGCCTGCTTCCCTTTTTGAACCAGAGCCGCAGATCTCAAACCCTGCAGACCAGAGACCTTGCAGATGAGATGCCGGGCAAACTGCACAACCCACTCCACAAGCACACTTCCACTGAGCCGTCTTCACTTATCCTGGCACGGCTCTGACCTCCGCTTTCTCTTTCAGCAACAGTCCTGTGGAGGGAAGGGAAGAAGCCGGCTCTGCCAGGTGTGAATCTGAGCAAGTCAGCCCAAGGCCAGAGAACAACTACACCACGGAACCTGCTCAGGCCCCTGAATATGTGCGAATGGATGCAAAGCCAGACGGTGAATATGAGATCCTTGTGCTCAAGATGGAGTCGGAGTATGAAGCGGTAGCCACTCCTCAGGAGGCTCATGTGGCCACGTGGAGGCCAAGCTGGCAATGAACCCTCAGGCATTTTGGAAGAGGAGAAACACCCTCTTCTGCCGCCCTCTCCTCGGGGGCATCTAGGAACTTGTGTTGCTTGAGGTTCTCTCTCAAGATCTCTTCATTAGAGCCAGTCCCATGAGTAGGCTTGCCAATCCCCAGGTCCCAGCTGGGGTTCTTCCGCTTTCCCAGGCTACTTCCCGCCCCCAGTCAGCTGGCCGGTGGAGGGGGGGGAAGCCCCGCCTCCAGAGGGCCATGTGCGTTTCCAGCTCCGGAGGCTTCAGTCTCCGATTGAAAGGCTTCCTCTTGGGATGGGGTGTCTGTGTTACTTTGAAGAAGTTGGCAGCAACTCGTGAGTAGAGAGGCCAATCCCTCGCTTCAGTCGCCAGAAACGGGGGAGGGGGGGAGGGAGGGAAACTAGGGTTGCCAAGTCCAATTCAAGAAATATCTGGGGACTTTGGGGGTGGAGCCAGGAGACATTGGGGTGGAGCCAGGAACAAGGGTGTGACAAGCATAATTGAACTCCAAGGGAGTTCTGGCCATCACATTTAAAGGAACCGCACACCTTTTTAAATGTCTTCCTTCCATAGGAAATGACGGATAGGGGCACCTTCTTTTGGGGCTCATAGAATGGGACCCCCTGGTCCAATCGTTTTGAAACTTGGGAGATACTTTGTATAGAATCACTAGATACTATATTGAAAATTTGGTGCCTCTACCTCAAAAAACAGCTCCCCCAGAGCCCCTGAAACCTCCAGTTCAATTCCCCATTATACCCTGAGACTCAATCTCCACATAGAGAATAATGCTCAGCAGACGTGAGAGGATGCAAGGACTACAAGTCACAGAATACACCTCGTGAAGGGAGGCCGGACTGGAGCGAATAGCAGGCTGGCGGTGAGCGGGTCTTTGTTACTCGGAGGAAGGGAGAAGCCTGAAGCCAGGCAGGGAAGAGACGCGACGTCGTTCCACCCCCCCACCCCCGCTATCAGATTTTTAGGGAGCGGGGGATTAGGCTGCTAATCTAGGGGTCCCCCGGCAGGGGGGGGGTTGGGAAGCTTAAGGGAAACGTCTGGTGAGCACTTCATTATTCCTTATATGGAGATCATTATACCCTTATGTGGGTATAATGGGGAATTAATCTGGAGGTTTTGGGGGCTCTGGGGGAGCTGTTTTTTGAGGTGGAGGCACCAAATTTTCAGTATAGTATCTAGTGCCTCTCCCCAAAGAATCCCCCAAGTTTCAAAACGATTGGACCAGGGGGTCCAATTCTATGAGTCCCAAAAGAAAGTGCCCCTATCCTTCGTTATTTCCTATGGAAGGAAGACATTTAAAAAGGTGTGCTGTCCCTTTAAATGTGATGGCCAGAACTCCCTTGGAGTTCATTTATGCTTGTCACACCCTTGTTCCTGGCTCTGCCCCCAATGTCTCCTGGCTCCACCCACAAAGTCCCCAGATATTTCTTGAATTGGACGTGGCAACCCTACCCATGAGTTTGTCCTAACCCTAACTCCCAGCTGCCATGACCGTGGGTTATCTACATGTGCATAGTGAAGAGGATATTGGCACACCCAGCCCAGGGTTGCCAACTCCTGGTTAAGAAATTCCTGGAGATTTGGGGGTAGGGCCTGGGGAAGGCTGGGTTTGGGGATATTATGCCATAGAGTCCACCCTCTAAAAGCAGCCATTTTCTCCAGGGGAACTGTCATGTGGAGATCATTTGTAATTCTAGGAGATCTCCAGGGCCCAACTGGAGGTTGAAAAAACACCTGGAGCCTCCATGCAACCCTTAGCGGCTTGCTCTATAGAGAAATTTCAATTATGACAGGGAATGAATTATTATTTTAATTATATTTCATCAAAAGTAGATTCTCTTATCCATCCAATGAGAACAGCATATTTATTACAACAAGAAGCGGAATATCCCAATGTTGAATTCCTATTTGTCCTTTTAAATTTTGAGTCAATTAAACTTTAATAAGTCCAGTTCAATATTTTTTAGATGAGAATTTAAATTTTATGTTTATTTCAATTGTTGTGAGCCGCCCTGAGCCCATTACGGGAGGGCGGGATATAAATTTGATAAAATAAAAATAATATTCCAAATATTAAGCCAAATTCCAATATAATGTGTATAATAGAAAGCATTTCACTCAATGCTTTTCCCAAGCTTTTCATAGACAAGACAAAATACAGGCAAGAAATGCTCACAGCTGCAATGTTTCCTCTCTCTCTAAAGAAAATCTCTTGCCTGTATTTTGTCTTGTCTATGAGAAGCTTGGGGAAAGCATCCCAGCTCCCACCTCTTTGAAATTCAGTAAGGAGGGTTCATTTGGAGAGTGACATCATGCAAATAACATCCAAATTGCATGGAAAATGAAGCAAAATGGAGATATGTTTGCTGTTGAAGCCAATAGTAAACCCATACATGAAGCAAATGAAATTTTGGGGAAAGAAATTGTATTTGAAATATTTGGACACTTATAGACCCAAGTAACGAAGGCTGGGCTTAGGACAGGAGGGCTTTTGTATCATCTCCAATAACAGAGAAGCCAAGCCATTTTTGCATGCGACATGTTCTGGGGATTCCGAAAATCTAGGCAGGTGTTTCAGGATACTATTAAAGTGTTTTTAGTCATTGTTGCCTTTTTCTCTCTTTAATGGCATGCACCAAATATGTGGAGCAATGGACATGCCTAGCTCTGTTAACTTTGTCCACAGTTAGATAACCCTTCTGTGTACAGAACCGTTGCCACTGCAAGCACAGATTCTGAAGGGGAAGTGGTGGCACATGATGGGGATCTATCTCATTTCCTTCACAGGACTGCAGTAATCAGACAGCTCAGTCATCTGCTGTTAAAATGTGTTTTGCTCCTTTTACGTAGACATGTACAAGGTGGGGTACAATAGTAAAAAGGCAGCTATAAAAACAGGAAAAGCATCACAACCAGGGCTTTTTGTAGAAAAATCCCAGCAGGGACTCATTTGCATATTAGGCCATACCCACTGACATCACCAAAAGTGGGCCTACATTTTTAATTTTTTAAAAGAAAAAAATCAGTTCACAAAACATACCAAACATACATACATGAAATGTAAATTACTATTACAAATCTTATATGGAACTTCTCCCTGTCCTTAGTTGATTGACACCACCCTATTAAAGCATGCACTGTTTCATTTAGAAGTTATCATTCCATTATCCAATTTGTTCTGAATCTTCGGAATGGGAACACTGCCACTCTAAGTATGCGGACAGTATACATTTAGCCTGCATGGAAAATTTGGTTTTTTTTTTGTTTTTTTTTTAAAAAGGCTTTGCCCAATAGAATTACAAGCTGAAAGTTACTTCAAAATCTGTGGAGAGAGAAAGAAAGAGAGACAGAAAGAAAAACAGAAAGGAGAAAGAGAGAGGAAGGGGGGGGGGAGAAAATAAATTGAAAGAAAGGGAATAGAAAGGAAAGGAAAAAGAAACATGAAAAGAAACAAATGGAAGGGAGGGAGGGAAAGAAATTGAAAGAAGTAGAAGTAGTAGTAGTAGAAGATGATATTGGATTTATATCCCGCCCTCCACTCCGAATCTCAGTCTCCAAATGGCTCACAATCTCCTTTATCTTCCTCCCCCACAACAGACACCCTGTGTGGTGGGTGGGGCTGAGAAAGCTCTCTCAGAAGCTGCCCTTCCGAGGACCGCTTTGGGAGACCTATGGCTGACCCAAGGCCATTCCAGCAGGTGCAAGTGGAGGAGTGGGGAATCAAACCTTGTTCTCCCAGATAAGAGAGCTCTGGCTGACCCAAGGCCATTCCAGCAGCTGCAAGAGGAGTGGGGAATCAAACCCGGTTTTCCCAGATAAGAGTCCGCCCACTTCACCACGACACCAGAAAGAAAGAAAAAGTCTCACCATCACCACATGCTGTTGCACAGCATAGCCCTGGGCAGCCGCCACCCAGCGCAGCTGGGCTTCCGGTTGCAGCCTGCCCCCCAGGTGCCTGGAGGAGCCTGTGCAGAGAGGACTGCTGGTGAAGGCAGCTGGAATGGTGTTCTGGCTCAAAAAAAGCCGTGATCACAGCAATAAACAGGAAGATGATACTAACACCAAAATGCTGCCTTTCAAGCCCCCTCATAGTCATATGAAGAAAGCAGCAAGCAACAAACAGGAATTGCAGGGTCCATATTTATTTATTAAAACATATACACTCTGCCTGTCCTCATGGTTCAAGGCAGCTTACAACAGTTAACATCCCCAGCTAAATCCAAAAGTAAAATTAGAGCTCCCTTCTCTCTCACCCCCTTGCAAGGTGCCTGTCCCCTTCAACTCCCCTTGGACGCCCTGGCAAGGAGGCAGTCCAGGCAGCGCCTCCTGCAGATCTCCAAGGAGGGAAGGGACGTCCCCCCTCTTCCGGGAGCCCCTCCCACAGAGCCAAAGCCAGGATGGAAAAGGCCTGGACTCTGGTGGACCACCCTGAGAGGTGTGGCTTATTATAGCGATGCCAGCAGCCTCCAGGTGGGACCTGGGGATCCCCTGGATTCCAGCTCATCATCAGTCCCCTGGGGAAAGGGGCTTTTTGGAAGGTAGGCTCTATGGCACTGTACCTCACTGAGGTCCCGGTCCTCCCCAGACTCCACCCCTCCCACTCTTGCCCCCCCCCCAAGCACCAAGAATACAGAGCATCCCTGCCCCAGATAGAGTTCCATCTATGCTCTGTGGCTAATAGCCACTGATGGACCTCTGCTCCATACATTTATTCAATCCCTCTTGAAGCCATCTATGCATGTAGCTGCCCATCACCTCCTGTGGCAGTGAATTCCATGTGTTAATCACACCTTGGGTGAAGAAGCAGTTCCTTCTTAACACTGGTTAAGATTCTTATCTGGGAAAACTGGGTTTGATTCCCCACTCTTCCACTTGCAGTGGCCTTGGATTAACCATAGGTCTCGTAGGAGTTGTCCTTGAAAGGGCAACTTTTGGTAGTGCTCTCTCAGCCCCACCCACCTCACAGGGTGTCTGTTGTGTGTGTAGCGGAGGTAAAGGAGATTATAAACTGCTCTGAGACTCTGAGATTCAGGGTGTAAAGTGGGGTATAAATCCAGTATCATCCAATATCTGTTATCCATTCTAACCTGACTGCTCAGCAATTTCATTGAGTGCCCATATAAAGCAGACAGATGGAAATCTTCGTCATGCCACTGTGGCCACATAGGAGAAAATAATTTAAAATGTATGATGAGAGTAAGGTTTTATTATGACAAGAAGCATTTTAAGGTAGACGCTGAGTTGATATAATTTAGCACACCTTCCAGTGATGTCAGGGGGGTGCACATGAGTTATGCAAATGAGTTGTGCTAATGAGCTCCGGCACCTCTTTTTCTACTAAATGACTCCTGGTGTTGTACCAATGTGTCATTTTAACAATATCAACAGAGGTCATTTTGTAGAAAAAGAGGTGCCAGAGCTCATTAGCATATGCTGCCCCCCCCCAGCCAAAAGCAACCCAATGCAAGAAAAGAGAGCTCCGGGCAAGCGAGGCCTGCTTGGGCTAGAGATCCAGCCAGCCCAAGCAGGCCTTGCTCACCTCGGGCTCTCCTGGGCTGCCCCTCCCAGTCAAAAGGCTACCTGCCGCCCAAAATCACCTAAGATGTGGAGAAAGGGTGGCGTGGGCTTCTCCAGGGGTGAATGAGGGCTGCTGGGGGGGGAGGGGGCAAAGCTCCCGGTGGCTGGCTGGCTGCACGCTCTCCTAATCCAGGGATTGTTATGCAGCGGCACCTCCTATGCAATGGACAAGGGAGGGGGGGAGGCAGAGGGGGGACCCTCAGAAAGGTTCAGGAGCTGTGCTCCTGTGAGCTCCTGCTGAATCTGAGGCCTGCCAATTTCCATTTAAAAATACCCAACCTTCTAGTCCTCTTCATTGTGGAGGTATAAAGGGAAAGGCATTGTTCTGCATCAAAAGGGGCCAGAGCTTTACTTTTTCAACTGCTGCATTTGTTGTCGTTCGGTTGCACGGTCGAGTCAGACTCTTTGCCACCCCCTGGACCAAGCCCCGCCGGGCCCTCGTGTCTTCCACCCGCCTCCGAAGTCTGCTCAGATTCGGGTTGGTGACCTCCTCTTCGGCCCGCTGCCTCCGGGGCTTCTCCTGGGAGCTGCAGCTTCAGCATCTGGCCTTGCAGTGGAAGCGCGGCTGCCTCTCCGCCGGCTGGGCTGCTTTCTTGGAGGGCCTTCTCCCCTCCCCGGGGGGGGGGGCAGCCCTGCGCTCCGAGACCGTCCTCTTGCTGGCGGGCGGCTCCTCCGGGCTGCGGGGCGTTGCGGGGCAAATGCCGCCCTTTGCATATTTGACAAACTGACACTGCCAGACTGAGTGTCGAACTCAGCTCGTCAAATACACGGAGCGCAGCACTGCGGCGGCGGCGAAGCACTCCCCCTGCTGGCCTGCAAAGGAAAGGCGGGGAGGGAGGAGGAGGGGCGAGCGGCGTTGGAGGGGGGGGGGGTCCCGCCGCCCTCTGCTCCTCTCTTCTGCGCTCGGGAAGGCGGCTCCCTCCCTCCCCAGAGCCTCCTGGCCACCCCCCACGCGGGACGACAGGGGTGCCAGCCTCCAGGTGGTGGCTGGAGATCTCCTGGGGTCACAACTGACCCGCAAGCAACAAAAGACAGCCCCCCTGGAGCAAATGGCCCTCTTGGGAGGTGGACAGTAGGGGACTGATGCCCCTCCCCAAACCCCGCCCTCCGCAGGATCCGCCTCCAGAGCCTCCAAGGTAGTTCCCATTCCAGCGCTCCCATTCCCGCATGCTAGTGGACCGAGGTGAAAACAGGCACTGGACACACCAATGCGGTGGGGCTCAAGTGCCCTCAAGTCCCCGCTGACCGCTGGCAATCCCGGGCAGGGGCTTTCGAGGCGATGCTGAAGGCGAGGCGGCTGCCATGGACCACCTCTGCCAAGGCTGCCTTCCAAGGACTGACCCTGCTTCGCTTTGGATTTAGGGGGAGGTCTTTGTGAGTCTCCTGCATTGTGCAGGGGGTTGGACTAGATGACCCCGGAGGTCCCTTCCAACTCCAGGATTCTAGGGTTCTATTCTATGACCTGACTGGGTTGGACCATGCGGCCTTCTCACCATACAAACACACGACAAGGACAAATAAATCAGAGGGGTTTTAGTAGTTCCTGTTTCTAACAATAGCGTGGGATATCAGCATCCCAACTTAGATAGCCCAGCTGCAAGCCCAGTCTTGTCAGATCTCAGAAGCTCAGCAGGGTGGACCCTGGCAAGGACTTGGATGGGAAACCTCCTTTGGAATACCAGGAGGTGAGAGGCAGAGACAGGCTTCATTCAGCCCCCTCCCTGAACACCCTCCAGGCCTCCAGTAGGGGGTCAGTCACCAGAGGTCGCCACGTCTTCCAGGTGCACGCACACACACTCACACGCATAAAAGGCAAAGGTAGTCCCCTATGCAAGCACTAGTCATTTTCGACTCTGGGGTGATGTTGCTTTCACGTTTTCACAGCAGAAAAGGGGTGGTTTGCCATTGCCTTCCCCAGTCATCAACACTTTCCCCCCAGCAAGCTGGGTACTCATTTTACTGACCTCGGAAGGATGGAAGGCTGAGTCAACCTCGAGCCGGCTACCTGAACCCAGCTTCTGCCAGAATCGAACTCAGGTTGTGAGCAGAGTTTAGGACTGCAGTACTGCAGCTTTACCACTCTGCACCACGGGGCTCTTATCTCACACACATATGTACATATGAATACAAAAAAAGGTAAAATATCTTCAGGTTCCTATTTGCAGAATAACTTAGCACCTGCTTATAAGAATGATTATTTCAATAATGGTATTTTTTGTTCTCCATAAATGATTATTTGCGTATAGTATGCTCAGCTATATATTCTGTTGTATCCAGAGCTTTTAAGAACAGGGAGGTATTTAAATAGTGTACTGAATTTGGCAAGTTGACACGTAACGTTAGTGCTTTAAAGCTCATTTATATTTAAGTCCTTTTTAGCTAGGCAGGAGACTTAAGGCCAGGACCTCCAAGGTAACCTTCTCAGAAGTGCTACCTGTTCCACGTGCAGGACTGGAGAGACAGGCACAAATTAGAAGTCTCAATGTGTGGATGAGACGATGGTGTAGGGAGGAAGGGTTTAAGTTTGTTAGGCACTGGGATACTTTCTGGGACAAGCGGGAGCAGTACAAAAGAGACGGTCTCCACTTGTCCCCAGATGGAACCAGGCTGCTGGCGCTTAAAATCAAAAAGGTAGTAGAGCAGTTTTTAAATAAAATCTTGGGGGAAAGCCGACAGGAGATGAAATGTCTCTGGTTTGGGAGGACTCATCTCAAAGAGATGAAGGGTTAGCTGTTACTTTTCTTCTGGTTAATGGATCAGAGTTGTCCACTGAGATGGTGACAAACAGTATGGACATTCTGTCAAAGTCTCGAGGCAGCAGGAGGAAGGCTGCAGGCCTAACTTGCCTGGGAAATTATAGATGTTTGTATACAAATGCTAGAAGTGTTCAAAGTAAAATTGGTGAGTTGGAATGTTTATGTTGGGGGAAAACAAAGACATTGTGGGAATTTCAGAAACTTGGTGGAATGAGGAGAATCAGTGGGACAAGTAATGCCCGAGACTTGGTGAGAGATGTAAAAGTGATCGCACCGCTTGGGAACAGCGACCATAACGTTATTGATTTCACCATTTGTATAAATAGAGAGTTGCTCCAAAAGAGCAGCACGACCACGTTTAAATTTAAAAGGGGTAAATTCTCTGAGATGAGGAGGCATGTGAAGAGGAAACTGAAAGGAAAGGTAAATACAGTCAAAACCCTTGGGGAAGCCTGGAGGCTATTTAAAAATACAATCCTAGAAGCTCAGATAAAATATATACCACAAGTTAGGAAAGGCACAAACAGGTATAAGAAAAGGCCTGCATGGTTAACAAACAAAGTAATGGAAGCTGTAAAAGGTAAGAAGGATTCCTTTAAGCGGTGGAAAGCTAGTCCAAGTGAGATTAATAAAAGGGAACACAGGCTGTGGCAAATCAAATGCAAGACTGTGATCAGGCAGGCAAAAGGGGACTATGAGGAGCATATTGCAAAAAACATAAAGACCAACAATAAAATTTTCTTCAAATATATTAGAAGCAGGAAACCAGCCAGGGAGGCGGTGGGGGCCTTGGATGACCAAGGGTAAAAGGATTACTGAAGGAGGATAGGGAAATGGCTGAGAAGATGAACGCATTTTTTGCCTCCGTCTTCACTGTGGAAGATGAGAAGTGTTTGCCCACTCCAGAACTGCTAATTTTGGAAGGGGTGTTGAAAGACCTGAGTCAGATTGAGGTGACAAGAGAGGAGGTCCTATAACTGATTGACGAATTAAAAAAACTAATAAGTCACCAGGTCCGTATGGCATACATCCAAGAGTTCTGAAAGAACTCAAAGGTGAACTTGTGTATCTCTTGACAAAAATATGTAATCTTTCATTATAATCTGCCTCCGTTCCTGAGGACTGGAAGATAGCAAATGTCACCCCCATCTTTAAAAATGTTTCCAGAGGAGATCCGGGAAACTACAGGCCAGTCAGTCTGACTTCAATACCGGGAAAGTTGGTAGAAACCATTATCAAGGACAGAATGAGTAGGCACATTGATGAACACAAGTTATTGAGAAAGACTCAGCATGGGTTCTGTAAGGGAAGATCTTGCCTCACTAAACTGTTACAGTTCTTTGAGGGGGTGAACAAACATGTGGACAAAGGGGACCCAATAGATGTCGTTTACCTGGACTTCCAGAAAGCTTTTGATAAAGTTCCTCATCAAAGGCTCCTTAGTAAGCTCAAGAGTCATGGAGTAAAAGGATAGGTCCTGTTGTGGATCAAAAACTGGCTAATTAATAGGAAGCAGAGAGTGAGTATAAATGGGCAGTCTTCCCAGTGGAGGACGGTAAGCAGTGGGGTGCCGCAGGGCTCAGTACTGGGTCCCATGCTCTTTAACTTGTTCATTAATGATTTGGAGTTGGGAGTAAGCAGTGAAGTGGCCAAGTTTGCAGATGACACTAAATCGTTCAGGGTGGTGAGAACCAGAGAGGATTGTGAGGAACTCCAAAGGGATCTGTTGAGGCTGGGTGAGTGGGCGTCAACGTGGCAGATGAGGTTCAATGTGGCCAAGTGCAATGTAGTGCACATTGGGGCCAAAAATCCCAGCTACAAATACAAGTTGATGGGGTGTGAACTGGCAGAGACTGACCAAGAGAGAGATCTTGGGGTCATGGTAGATAACGCACTGAAAATGTCAAGGCAGTGTGCGGTTGCAATAAAAAAGGCCAACGCCATGCTGGGAATTATTAGGAAGAGAATTGAAAACAAATCAGCCAGTATCATAATGCCCCAGATGGTGTGGTCTCATTTGGAATAATGTGTACAATTTTGGTCACCACACCTCAAAAAGGATATTATAGCATTGGAAAAAGTCCAGAAAAGGGCAACCAGAATGATTAAAGGTTTGGAACACTTTCCCTATGAAGAAAGTTTAAAACGCTTGGGGCTCTTTAACTTGGAGAAACGTTGACTGCGGGGTGACATGATAGAGGTGTACAAGATTATGCATGGGATGGAGAGAGTAGAGAAAGAAGTCCTTTTCTCCCTTTCTCACAATACAAGAACTCATGGGGATTCAATGAAATTGCTGAGCAGTCAGGTTAAAACGGATAAAAGGAAGTACTTCTTCACTCAAAGAGTGATTAACACGTGGAATTCACTGCCACAGGAGGTGGTGGCAGCCACAAGTATAGCCACCTTCAAGAGGGGATTGGATAAAAATATGGCGCTGAGGTCCATCAGTGGCTATTAGCCACAGTATATTATTGGAACTGTCTGAGGCAGTGATGCTCTGTATTCTTGGTCCTTGGGGGGGTGGGCAAAGTTGAAGGGCTTTTAGACCCACTTGTGAACCTCCTGATGGCACTTGGGTTGGGTTTTTTTTGGCCACTGTGTGACACAGAGGGCGTTTTCGCACTGACCTTCAAGTGGCGCGACGACCCTCTTCACACCGGAGGATCTGCACGGATTTCGCACAAGAAGCGCCGGCGCACCCAAAAGAGCCGGCGACTTCCGTCGCGAAACCCGCTCAAACGTTTTCCTGCTTCTTGGCGGTTTCCGTTTGAGCGGGTTCCGCGACGGAAGTCGCCGGCTCTTTTGGGTGCGCCGGCGCTTCTTGTGCGAAATCCGTGCAGATCCTCCGGTGTGAGGAGGGTCGTCGCGCCACTTGAAGGTCAGTGCGAAAACGCCCAGAGTGTTGGACTGGATGGGCCATTGGCCTAATCCAATGTGGCTTCTCTTATGGGTTCCTCAAGCTGAATTTCAAAATTGAAAATGTCTGCAATTCACAAATCCAGAATTTTCCCTGACAATGTATTTCAAATACAAGCCAATTCCAAGTCAGGAAATGCATTTCAGAAAGGGACAAGAACGTTTCTAAGATGGGATGTTTCCTTTCAATGATGCCAAAGAAGGTGCCATTAGCAGAACGGCTCTCAAGGTGGAATCACTTGTTGTCTTGTTTGTCTGGCTGCTGCCCCTGGGCTATCCCTGCCCCTTACGTGGTGATAGCAAGGATCAAGTCACTGGCTGATCTAGAGGATTCACATGCTGCCTCCCCAGAACCTTCAAAGTACAGGTTAAAGTATACAAAATACACATTAAAATGCAGCTTGAGAAGTCATCTGGAGAAATAGTTCCAAGCCTGCCACTAGCCAGGACTGCAAAGTCAGGTGTGCCTCACCTCAGAGGAAGCCATGGATGCTGCCAGTTCTAGGAACTTATCTCATTCCAGGGATTCAGCAGGAGAGATCTGAGCAGCTCCTTGGCCTCCCATTTTAAAAGCATTTGCTGTTCTGTTAACATTTGGTGTGAGGCCCCAATGCATCTTGGGCATGTGGCCCAGCAGCAACAGGGGCTCCTGTCCTTCCCCTCTGCTGTGTGCCTCTTTGGGCACAGAAACAGCCCCCCCACTGGGTGCAGGACATGCAGGGTGCCCCCCAGAGGAGAGCAGGGGCCTGTGCAGCTCCCCTCCATTTCAGTGGGGTCTCTACTGAACCCCCAAATCACCTGTGCCCCTGGGTCAGCCCCATCTCTCTCCTACTCTGCCCTCAAAGATGCTTCAGTTGACTATCTCTGGTGGCCCAATCATTTGGGGTTCCTAATCAAAGCTACCTAAGCCCAGCCACTGTCTCTTGGGCAGTCATGGACATTTTCAGATGCAGAAGTCCTCAGTCTGCAGCATTCTGTCAGATCCCCTCACTCTGGGCTGCTCCACATGATTAAGTCCCCCTGATGTTTCTTAGTCCTCAGTAATTCATTTCCCCCTGTTAAATATATTGTATGATTTTCTATCCTGCACCAGTTAACAGGGGGAAGTTGAAGGAAGCCATTTTCATTCTCATGATGAGTCCACCTCAATATACCAGGAACGCTTGCCATGTTTTCAGTGAAAGATACGGGGCACAATTCAGTAAACATTTGTTGCAAGTAACCAGATGAGCTTCAGCCTCATGCACTTGCTTTCAGCGCAGCTTTGGTTGCAAACTTTTCTTTGTATGGACCAAGAAGATTAATTTCCTTTTGTTGCTTCAGACTGACCTGGCCACCCACCTGAATCTTCCTTCTGAGTAAACATGCCTAAGACTGCCCCGTATCTCACGCTGGCTTCTGGATTGTGCCCATTGTCTAAATTCCTTTCCTGCCATCTGGGATTCTAAAATGATGAGCATTCTTTTAGCTACATTTTTAAAAAGGCAAACCAAAATAACTCTCGTACCACTATCCCTTGCTTATACCAAACAGTGTTACATTCCTTTTTCAGAGAGAAAAGACAGCCAGAAGAGTCTTCTGGAACAACAATATTGACATCTGTAGACTTTGGGCCTCAGAACCAAGGCTGGCTCCAGGTTTTGAGGTGGCCTGAGCAGAGGGTGTTCAGAGGGCACCCTCCCCTCTTCTTCCCACCGCCAGGACCCCCACTCAGACCTCTCTTCCCCCCCCCCCTTTCCCCTGCTTGCTCAGAATCCCTCCATTGTCCCCCCCCTCGCAGCCTCCCCATCTCCACAGCAGCAGGTGCTGCTCCCACACACTTGTCCCCTGTTGGTGCAGGACAGCCAGGAGCACTGGAGGGGGAGCACTTGGAAGTGAGGTATGCAGGGGAGCGGCACAGGGGGTGGGGGTCTGCAGGAAGCTCTAGGCCCGTTTAGGGTGTGCTGGTGCTGGCCCTGTGCAGAACCACTGGAGGAGGAAACGGAGGGTGAGTGAGGAAAGGTCCAAACATTTTAAAAATGCAAGAACTGTGCAGCTCCATCCTGTGCATAGTTACTTAGATGTGGGCTGCCTGTCCTGTATTAGCTGAGAGTTACTGCTAAGTAAATGTTTCTAGGATTGCTGCATCACAGTTTGTCATAAGTATCGGAGGGGGATATTTAGTCTTACTCCAGTAGGTGGAAAGGGGACAAGTTTTCAGGTGTAAAAACAGCAAAAACAAGAGGAAAAAAGTTTCAGGAAAACTCACCATACTTCAGTTTTCTGTAGCACTTTGGAGGATTTAAAACCTGAACAATCTTTTCCACTAAATAACTACACCTGTTCACCAACCCCCAACAGCTGGAATGGGAAGCATCCTTCTCTCTGGGGTCTGAGGCCTCCACCTCAGACAGCAATTAGACTCTCCTGCTGCTGCTGCTGTTTTCATAGCACAGAAACACATTCTAGCTGTTGCAGATCAAGATACCGTTTGAGGCAAAAATGGCAGGTCACCAACCCTCCATATTGAGGAAAGGATGCTCTAAAACGAGAGAAAAATGTGAGGAGACATGAACACGTGGAGATGAAGATACTGATCATCCCTCCATCCATAAAGGTTCGGCTGGCAGCAGGGTCTTAGGCTGAAGACTTTCCCAACACTTGCTACTTGGCCCTTCTAGCTGGAGATGCCGGGGACTGAACCAGAGACCTTCTGAATCCCAAGCAGGTGCTCTGCCACTGAGCCACGGCCTCTCCCCTCAAGACAAGGAGATCTCTTTGGAGAGGCATGAGAGAAAAGCTGGGAAGCCAAGCAGCTGTTCCTCACAGATGAGGTTGCCAGCATTGTCTGGGCCAGGGGTCCTCTACGTGTTGCTACCACAGCCCAGAGAGGCAGCAATGCAAGAAGCCTTCCGTTGCAGAATCATCTGACTCTGCTAAAGACCCCGGAGTCCAGCAATCATTGTAAGACCACTGGTCAACTTGATGTCTCTCCCAATCTCCCAAGTCTGGAGACAGACAAGGATTTCCCATGGAGATGGACGTTGGTTGAAAGAGACACCCCTTCTCCCAGCACACAGGCAGGTTTCTTTGGCCCCACTTCGCCTCCTGGTAAAACAGGGCTTGCAGGCTTTTTGACACAGCAGCTCAAGCCCTTCGCCTCCTGCTGCCCTGGCCCCACTTTCCCACAAGCAACCCTGGCCTTTCAGCTGGAGCCCAAAGCAAGCTGAACGAGGGGAGTGCCCTGGGGCTTCCAGTAATCCCAGAGGCCTATTTAGTCAGGCCCCGACCTGGGTGGCGCAGGCTAGCCTGATCTGGAGGCTAAGCTGGGTTAGGCCTGGCTAGGAGGTCCAAGGTGGCTAGGCCTGGGCAAACCACCTCTGGCCTCGAAAACCCCTCGAGGGGGTCGCGATCACTTGGCTGCAACTTGACGGCACTTTCCAGTCCCGCACTTAGAGGTGCAAGTGGACTGAGAGGCAGGAGTAGTGATTCCTCCACCTAGCAGACTATATACCTGCTCTAGATCTTTTACCTCTGGGGCCACCCTGAAAAGGGCAAACAGCTGAGCCTAGGAGAGGAAGCAGAAGAGGGATAGCCTACCTGTCCTCACCTGCTCATGCGCTGGGCAGACGCGCACCTTCTGCTTCAGCTCCTGCACAGCGCCCCACTTGAGAGGAGCAGCAGAGTCCTGCCAAGGAAAGCCAGGGTGTGTTTTGAAGGGGCCTCTCCTCTTTAGAAGAGGAAGCTGAAAATGGGGAAGATAAAGCTGAGGTTAGATGACAGGAAATATCTGGATGTGAAGTGACAACATGACAGGGTTGAGAAATGCAGCAGCCGGCACACTCTCTGGCCTCGACTGTGTGGAAAGTGCTGGAACGCCCAACTTTGGCTTTACTGGAAAGTCGTCCTGACTGCTCCTCTCCTTCGATCCCTGCAAAGGCTGGAAAGTCCATGGGCAGCCTTTGTGCAGCAGGCAGAGACGAATCCCATCCCCAAGGAGAAGGGTGGCCGGGGGGGGGGGGGGGCAGCTGCTTTTTGCTTCCTCTTTTGTTTCAGGCTTCTTATAAAAGGGGAATGGAAAAAGCTGGACATATTTAGAAATAAATAGGAGAGGAGGAAGGGACTGCCTAGAAAGTTTATCACGCTTCCCCACAATCTTTGTAAGCCCTCTTCCTTCCCCCCAGTACAAGGCAGACCATCTGCGTGCCCACGTGAGGATTTCCATGACTTACTTGGGCTCTGCTAGAGCCGTAGTTCTCTCAGGCTTTAGAAACTGGGGGAGCCGGTTATAATTTGCAATGCTGCGCAGATCTCTAATCCTTTCCCAACACCCCACGGCAGGCCATATAGGGAGGCCTCCGTTCTTGTGCAGCCTCATAGTAACACAAAAAAATATTAGGATTGTGCCAAAAATAGTTTATTTATTTATTTTATTCAATTTTTAGCCTGCCCTTCCCGTAGGACAGGCTCAGGGCAGGTTACATCATAAAAACAATCAATAAAAACAATAAGAGATCAATTTAAATATATAACATCTAAAACTTCAGAATGACTGAAATGGCAGGCTCTGCCTCACAGACATGGCCTGTTGTCCAGGTTCAGTAGATCTTATAGCACTGGGATGGGATGAAGGGGGGAGGCCGGTAACAAGTGACGTCCGCTGCCTCAGCTGAAAGCCTGGCGAAAGAGCTCTGTTTTACAGGCCCTGCGGAACTGGAGCAGATCCCACAGGGCCCAGATCTCCATGGGGAGCTCCTTCCACCAGGCAGGGGCCAGGGCGGAAAAGGCTCTGCCCCTTGTCGAGGCCAGATGGGCATCTCTGGAGTTTTTGAGTGGTTTGACTATAGCGGACTAAAAAAGGGGAGGGGTGTTCTCTGATATTCCCAAATCTTAATGCTACTATGGTACCGCTATGGTATTGGGGTTCAGGAATTTTCAGGAATCCTGGATGATTATTTTTTTTTTTGCCTTCATATGACCTACGGGCATCATTATATTCAATGGGGAATCTATCTGGGGATATCCAATGATCTGGAAGGGGGAGGGGTGTTTCTTGAGGTAGAGGCAGTAAATTTGCAGCATAGCTGTTGGTGTTCCTCAGAAAAATCCCCAAGTTTCAAAAAGATTGGAACAAGGAGGTGCCCTTATCCTCCGTTGTTTTCAAGGGGGGGGGGGGGCAAAGCAAGGGCAATAGACGCCCAGCAGAATGGAATTAAAGTCCCTGAGAATCTGTACAGTTGAAATGGAAGGGGGGCCTTTTTGCAAGACCAGCAGAGCCAGTGCAACTCTAGCAGTGCAAGCCTAACAGGACTAAGGTCCCAGAGAGTCTCTGCAGTAGAAATGGAAAGGTGGTGGTGGTGGTGGTTAATTTTTGCAAGCCCAGCAGTATCACTGCTAACACAGAGAGTCCAGCAGAACGAGTGCAGTCACAGAATGCCTAGAAAAACCCAGTGCAATTCTGGCAATGCCAGCTTAACAAGACTGATATGAAGCACAGAATCACACTCCAAGACAGTGGGGTGGGTCGCACACCCAGCAGAACCAATGCACTGTAAGGACTTAAGCTTAAAAGCACCGTGTCATAAGAAATCCAAGTGGGAGAGGGGATTTTGCAAGCCCAGTACAACCAGTTATAGTATGAAGAATGCCGCCAACATTGCAAACTTGAAAGGACTGATCTCAAAGCAAAGAGTCAAAACAAATCCAAGAAGAGGGTGGGATTTTGCAAATCTGTGCAAGAAAATGGGAAGGGAACCCAAAGGAAGGCCTGCAAAGGAAAAAACTCTCTAGAAACGGACAAGATTTAGTTTGAAATGGACAAGAGGGGGTGGGGGGGGGAGCCCATCAAAGCCCCAGGCACAGAAACAAACAATATGAAAATGCAATGCTGCCTCCCAATCTCCCTGGAAAATCCCAAATATATCCGGGATTCCCCCCCCCCCCCCTCCAGCTTTCTGAAAGCCTCCAAATATCTTTGGAATATCAAAATATACCCCCAAAATACCAATATTATTTTTCAGGTATAGTTTTGGCTCTGAATGCACACCCCTAAACAATACCACTTCAACTACATTTTAAAATCAAGTTTAAGTAACTCATTTGCATTGTCTGGACATAGGGTCACCAACCCACATGTGGGTCCTGGACATCTCATAGAATCAGAGAGTTGGAAGGGTCCATAGAGGCCATCTAGTCCAACCCCGGCTCAACGCAGGATCAGCCTAGAGCATCCCTGACAAGTGTTTGCCCAGCCGCTGCTTAATAGAACCATAGACTCAGAGAGCTGGAAGGAGCCATGCAGGCCATCTGGTCCAACCCCCTGTGGAATGCAGGATCAGCCTAGAGGAGGGCTGGCCCAACTTGTTTAACATAAGAGCCACATAGAATAAATGTCAGATGTTTGAGAGCCACAAGACATGAACATCAGATATTTGAGACCTGCAAGACAAGGAAGGAAGGCAAATAGATTGGAGAGGGAGGAGAGGTAGAAAGAAAGCAACTTTCACTTTAAATGAGTTCTCTAAGCTGCCATCTGGCTTGACTTGGAGAAGTGATTTAAAGAAACAGTTGCCTTCTCCCAGCCAGCGGACAGTGTGGTGGAGGCTTCCAGAGTCACACCATGTCTGCGAAAGAGGCACATGTGGTTTCTGAGTCACAGTTTGGCCACTCCTGGCCTAGAGGAACCTTGAGGTTTGTCCAATAAATCAGGTTTCGAAGGTCAAAATACAACCATCGACTTAGGAAGTTCCGCTTTGATTTCTGGCCTTGTTGGACTGTAGCACAGAAGAATGAATTTGTGTGTGTGTGGGGGGGGGGGGGGCGGGGAATGATTGGTTATTTTTTCATGAAGGCAAGTTTGGTTGCTCAGAGAAAGTGGAGAAAACAGGAAACAGCAACTAACATCTCTGGTCATAAAGCTGCAGTTGAAGGAAAGAAAGAAAGAAAGAAAGAAAGAAAGAAAGAAAGAAAGAAAGAAAGAAAGAAAGAAAGAAAGAAAGAAAGAAAGAAAGAAAGAAAGAAAGAAAGAAAGAAAGAAAGAAAGAAAGAAAGAAAGATCTTGAAATATTATGTCTGAAGACACTAGCAAGAGAGAAAGAAACTGCCAATAAAATAAGTCCATAGTGCATATAAGGTGGCTAAGAAGAACCAGTTTTTAATAATTTTGAAGCTGAAATTGATTTACAGGTATTAAATGGTATTGATATGGGGAGAATTTTGCACTTAGCTACTGCCTGTATAAATATTATAAATCACATTGGCAATGAAATGAGAACTACATTAATCAGAAAGATAAATCTCATTGGTACTTGATGAATCTACTACTGTGAGTCAGAGATTTGTACTGACAGTGTATCCTCACACCTACACTGAAGAAAAAGACATGCAAGAACCTGTGAATCTCTTCATTGGGCTGATAGAGTTGGAAGAGTAACAATGGACAGAATATACATGTTGGATGTCTCCTATTGAGCCACAGGGGCTCACTGAAGAATTCTTGAAGGAAAATTCTGTCTCCTTGGCATGTGATGGTGCTGCAGTGATGCTGGGACCCCGAGGAGGAGTTGCAACACTTCTCAAGGCCAGATTCCGTGCCAGTGTTTTATGGCCCTGCACAAGCCACAGGCTGGAATTGTCAGTGCATGATGTTGTAAAAGAAGTTTCTTGCATCAATACATTAAAGAGGGGTTTTTTGGACCAGCTGCATGTTATGTCGCATTCATCTCCAAAAAGTGCAAGGCAGCTCAGGTCATGTGCAGTTATGTTAGGAATGGAGATTTTAAAACTTGGCAGGATCCTGTTCCCGAGGTGGCTCACAATTGTTTTGGCTGCTTGTGCTTCATTTTGAAGAAGGGAAATCAGCAAGTGGTCGAGACAGAAAGGAGACGTGCGCCTATGAAGGCCTTCACAGAAAGGTTACATCAGTTGGGTTTATTTTGGATCTCGCGTTAATTTGTGATGCTTTGTAAGAACGGTCAGAACTGCGTTTAGATCTGCAAGAGTGAAATATTGATCCGTACAAAGCCCACAGCAAGAATAAGCGTGTGGTAAAATGAGTCCCCAGCTTACTGGGGCGGAAGTGTAGATGACTGGGGAAGACAATGGCAAACCACCCCATAAAAAGTCTGCCATGAAAACGTTGTGAAAGCAACGTTACCCCAGAGTCGGAGACACCTGGTGCTTGCACAGGGGACCTTTCCTTTTTCCTTTCCTGATGTTTGTGGAAAGAGGAGCACTGCCCAAGTCCTTGTCCTAAGAAAGCCCTGGAGGCGACAGAAGACCCGCAATGTAAAGGTGTCTCATTGCACAGAAGAACCCAGAACTGATGACCCACCAAGTTCCCCAGCTGCATTCTATGAATGACTTAAAATCTCTCTTCAGAAAAGGCAGCTTTCAAAAGAAGACACAGAGCTGTCAATGCATGAAAGAGTTCTGGATTCTAAGAACTAGCCAGCAAACTCAAGGGACAGCATTCTCTTCGGGGAAGAAGAAAGGCACATATTGGCAAGAAGATTTCAGCTCAATGAAAGAGAAGCCTTCAGAGAACATCTAACATCCTGAGAAGAAATGCTGAAGGAACAGCCTTGGATTTGGTGCACTCTTGATACAATACAATACAATATACGTGGCCCCGTGGTGCAGAGTGGTAAAGCAGCAGTACTGCAGTACTGTGATCTGAACTCTCTGTTCACGACCTGAGTTCTATCCCAGCGAAAGCTGGTTCAGGTAGCCGGCCCAAGGTTGACTCAGCCTTTCATCCTTCCGAGGTCGGTCCAATGAGCACCCAGCTTGCTGGGGGGAAAGTTTAAAAGACTGGGGAAGGCAAGGGCAAACCACCCTGTAAAAAGTCTGCCGTGAAAATGTTGTGAAAGCAACATCACCCCAGATTCGGATACAACTGGTGCTTGCACAGGGGACCTTTCCTTTCCTTTCCTTTCCTTTCCTTTCCTTTCCTTTCCTTTCCTTTCCTTTCCTTTCCTTTCCTTTCCTTTCCTTTCCTTTCCTTTCCTTTCCTTTCCTTTCCTTTCCATAGCCATTTCCTCCAGTGAGTGTGACAGGGGATTGTCACTCTAGAAAGGTCCTCCTTGTCAGTCAAAACAATAACATCTTTCTTGATTATAAAAATTGTTGGACCTCCCTTCAAAGTCTTTGATCCAACAAAGTACATTAAAACATGGATGCTGCAAGGTTCAGCATCAGGCACCAAAAGCAGAACCGCAAAAAGAACTGAGGAAGTTGGTGACATCACCTAAAGTTTGGAAACTGCTTTAAAGTATAGGAAAGTCTGTAGTGCACTGAAATATTTTTTTTCAAATCACCTTGTGTGTTTCTCCTTCATTTCCCTCTTTCCAGAAAAAAAGATCCCTGCCCGCACCTCTGGCTCCAGTAGACCCAGCCCCTCCAAGCAGGCCTCTGTTGTTTATTCTCCTTCATTTCAATCCCTGTTGCTCATCTCCTTACCCTTGTCGTTTCAGTTTAAAGCCCTCTTGAGGAATCTCCTCTAGATTTCTGCCAAACACATTCTTCCTTGACCTTGACAGATGAAGTCCAGCATGTGTGAGTAGGTTGTCATCCAGATAATCTAGCCCGTGGTCCCAGAATCCAAATTGCTCCACTGGCAGCACCAATGCAGCCACTGGTCCAGCTCCATTACCATCTGTTTCCACTGTATCCCCCTTCCTACGACAAGAAGGATGGAAGAGAACACCACCTGTGCCCCCGTTCCCTTCAGCTGCCTCCCGAGAGGGAGCTTTAATGCTTTCAGCGGTGTTCATGACCAAGTCGTTGGTTCCCATGCAGACCATCACAACAGGGGACTGCATTACAATGGACAGAATCACAGCTGACTTAGATGTAAATGATCCTATAAAAGCTGCTCAGAAGTTTTATGCTAGATGGTATCTGATATTAGACAAAATTGATGTTAACCCTATGTACACAGATTCAATTAATAAGCGTGCTATACACAAGAACATTATACTTTCTTGATTTGTACCTATTGGTAAATTTGACTCCCTTTCCCTCTTGTTTATGTACCAGGTTGTGGGATTATATTGCACTAAGTGGCATTATTTATTGTTATTTTTGTATAAAAACAACAAAAAGGGACATTCTAATCATCTAGTTTTTAATTTTTTGGCCTTAATTTATTTGTATGTAAACAACAGATTATGACTTTATAGATGGCATTTTTCTATCTTCATAATGTAAATAAAATTGTAAAAAAAACCCCAAATGGGTCATGCTCTGTAGGTTTGATGAGTTTCGGGACCATCTCTGTAACTTCTCTGATCTTCAGCCCTGGCAAGCCACACCCCTCTCAGGCCAGGGCATCAGGACATTGCAGACCCTGCAGCAGGGACCCGTCCCTGCATCACAGCAGATCAGCCTCCCTGCAGAAAATGGTTTCTTCGGCAGCTGGATGCCGTGATAGTACACCCTGCTGAGTCCCTCCCCAAACTCCATCCATAAACTGGGAAGAAAATAACAACAGCACCACCACCACCAACATATTGGATTTATATCCTGCCCTCCACGCTGAGTCTCAGAGCAGCTCACCATCTCCTTTATCTTCTTCCCCCACAACAGACACCTTGTGAGGGGGGTGGGGCTGAGAGAGCTCTCCCAGAAGCTGCCCTTTCAAGGACAACTCCTATGAGAGCTATGGCTGACCCAAGGCCATTCCAGCAGCTGCAAATGGAGGAGTGGGGAATCATACCCGGTTCTCCCAGAGAAGAGTCCATGCACTTCACCACTATACCAAACTGGCACTTTCAAGGACAACCTCTGCCAGAGCCATGGCTGACCCAAGACCATTCCAGCAGCTGCAAGTGGAGGAGTGGGGAAATCATACCCAGTTTATTTATTTATTTATTCTATGATTTGTATCCCGCCCTTCCCACAGATGGCTCAGGGCGGCTGGCTCAGAACGGATGGCTCAGTTCTCCCAGATAAGAGTCCATGCACTTCACCACTACACCAAACTGGCTCTCACAGCAGCTGCCCTTTCAAGGACAACCTCTGCCAGAGCTATGGCTGACCCAAGGCCATTCCAGCAGCTGCAAGTGGAGGAGTGGGGAATCAAACCCGGTTCTTCCAGATAAGAGTCCGCACACTTAACCACTACACCAAACTGGCTCTCTTGATGCCACACAGTCGGAGGGGAAAAGGGGATGTGGTCAGATAAACTACTCTTCCATGCGCCTTGTTCCCTCCCACCCCCCGCTCCACCCGTAAATCTTTAGGAATCTCTTAGCCCAGAGTTGGCAACCCTATGCCTGGACATGGTCTGCAATGTCAGGTCTGAAAGGGTCCCTGACCCAATTTTTAATGCCACTGCTTTTTAGGAATGGATTTTGTTCTGAAGACAAGCAAGAAATAACATTTGGGTTAAGTGAGGGGCTCACTGGTGGGAGAGGCCCTCACTGGGAATGGAATGACATCGCCAGCAATTCCCCCAAACCCAGAAGCATGTCACTGGGGGAAGCTGGGATGCCCCATTTGGAAGAGTGGTTAAGTGTGTGGAGAACCGGGTTTGCTTCCCCACTCCTCCACATGCCCCTGCTGCAGTGACCTTGGGTCAGCCACAAATTCCCTCAGAGCTGTTCTGCTCAAGAGCAGTTCTGGGAGAGCTCTCAGCCCCACCCACCTCACCAGGTGTCTGTTGTGGGGTGAGGAAGGAGCTTGTAAGCCGCTCTGAGACTCCTTCGGGTAGTGAAGGGCGGGATATAAATCCAATCTCTCCTCTTCTCTGTAGGAAATTAAACTAATTTTCACTTGATTTTCAAATACGAAGAATTTCACCTTAGAGAGAAAAGGGGCAACACTCTGTTTCCATAGGCCAATGAGAGCTGAATACCAGATCTTCAGGTTTTGCATGATGCTGGCATTTCTTTTTTGTTAAGAGAAGGAGGTTGGATTTATACCCAGCCCTTCACTTGGAGTCTCAGAGCGGCTTACAGTCTTCTTTCCCTCCACCGCCTCACAACTGACACCCTATGAGGTAGGTGGGGCTGAGAGAGCTCTGACAGAAACTGCTCTTGAGAGAACTGTGGCTGGCCCAAGGTCACCCAGCTGGCTGCATGTGAAGGAGTGGGAGAATCAACCCCAGTTCACCACTTAGTCACTACACCCAACTGGTTATGAGCAGTTCTGCACGTCTCTGAAAGCATTTCCAGGCCTCTTCCTACTCTGGGCCAGCCAGCCTTGCAATCTGGCCATTCCCTCCCTGGGGTGCGAGATCCCCTGCCCCCAGCAGGCACTCCCCGCTCCCCTGGTGCTGCTTAGGTGACTGGCAGTGGGAAAACATGGCAGGAAAGGGGGAGGGACATCAGGAGAAATGCCAGAGCATCCCCAGCGTCCTCTAGAGATGTGCGGACATCACCTCTGGGCACAGAGTGTCAGGACAGAGATAAGTCACTTCCTGGGAAAACCAGAAAGCAATGTCATGCCACTCCAGAGTTTCCAGCAATTCCTCAAGTGGTATGATGGTTTCTCCAGAAATGACTTCAAGTCACTGCGCCAACAGCACTTTTTGCTCTGTGTTTCTTCCACTCGCCACTGGAGTAGCAGTGAGCAACAGGTGCCTGTAACTAGCAACCCTCGGTTGAGCCCTTGCCTTCCTGAAAGAAAGATGATGTGGTGGCCCCCAGATAGAATGACTCATGAAGTTATTGGCAAGTTTGGTGTCGTGGTGAAGTGCGCAGACTCTTATCTGGGAGAACTGGGTTTGATTGCCCACTTGCAGCTGCTGGAATGGCCTTGGGTCAGCCATAGCTCTGGCAGAGGTTGTCCTTGAAAGGGCAGCTTCTGGGAGAGCTCTCTCAGCCCCCACCCACCTCACAGGGTGTCTGTTGTTGGGGAGGAAGGGAAAGGAGATTGTGAGCCCCTCTGAGACTCTGTCCTTGAAAGGGCATCTTCTGGGAGAGCCCTCTCAGCCCCACCCACTTCACAGGGTGTTTGTTGTGGGGGAGGAAGGGAAAGGAGATTGTAGGCCGCTCTGAGCCCCTGTCCTTGAAAGGGCAGTTTCTGGGAGAGCTCTCTCAGCCCCACCCACCTCACAAAGTGTCTGTTGTGGGGGAAGGAGATAAAGGAGATTATAAGATCCGAGACGCTGAGATTCAGAGTATAGGGTAATATCCAATATTATAGGATAATATCCTATAGGATAATATCCAATATTATCATCTTCTACTACTGAAAGAGAACTGGACGTGGAAGTGTTCTTGCAAATTCTTATGTGTAGCTGGAGAAGCTTGATAAAGCTATAGTGAAATGGGGAAATATGAATACTGTCTCATTGTGGAAATGGTCAAGCTCAATTTCTACCTAAGAAGACTGGTCATCTTCAGAAGATACTGCAAGGGCTTTACCCCAATGGACTTTGCATTAATTTGCCTTATACCTTTTGGAGTGGGTTTTTAGTCTTTGTTGCATCTGATATTATTTATACTGAATTGTGAGGATTTTGCTATTCTCTTCTGAGTAACATGCAAGGCCAGGACCCCCTGAGAGACCAATAAGATTTTCAGAGTATGAGCTTTTGAGAATCAGCTCTCCCTTCATCAGACAGCTGCTATTGACCTGAATCCAGCAGCCCCACTATTGACTCCACTTGTGTGGCTGCATCGCTCACACATCCAGAGCAGTATTTTGCAATGCGGAGGGGGCGATGGGAAACTGAGTGCCCTGACAGAAAGAATGGCCCTGCTCTCCCAAAGCGTTCGGAGCTCTTCTTCCACCACAGCCCCTGACCTCCCAGCCAGAGCCTAACTGAGGAATGTCAGGAAGAATAGAAGCTTACTGAGAAGGCAAGAGGGTCTGACTTGAACCCCAGACCTCCTTGAAACAAGCATCTGATTGTTATGATTTCCTGTGGCGGAGAAAAGGCACTCTGCATGTGCATATGGCCACTCTTCTTACTACCACTTCCAGAGAATCTGGAGCTCTTCAGCCCGATGCTGTTCTCACAGTGGTGTCCATTGAACAGACGGAGAGGATGCTGCTGCTGGAGAAAGATTATGTTTCTGTCATGTTTATTTAGAGTTCTTTTTTTTTAAAGCATCTTTGAGGCTTTAGTTGTCTGTCAGATGAGCCAAGGATGATAAGAAAACCCCAGCTAACCGTCACTGTCTTTTTTGTTGTTGTTCAGTCGCACAGTTGAGTCCGACTCTTTGCAACGGCATGGCCCAAGTCACACTAGGCCCTCCTGTCTTCCACCATCCTCCGAAGTCTGCTCAAATTCGTGTTTGTTACATCAGTAACGCTGTCCAGTCATCTCCTCTTTTGCCGTCCCCTTCTTCTTTTGCCTTCTGTCTTTCCCAGCACCAGAGTCTTCTCCAGGGAGTGCTCCCTTCTCATTTGGTGGCCAAAGTATTTGAGTTTTGAAAGCATCTATTCTTCTGCACTCAGCCTTCCTTATAGTCCAGCTCTCACAGCCATACATTACTACTGGGAATGCCATTGCTTTGACCATACGGACAGTCTTTGGTGAGGTACAATTTCACCACTTGGACGGACTTTAATACAGGGATATTCAAATGTGCCAATTCCATTTCTTAAAGGCTCCCCATTGCTTTGTTCCAAGGGTTTTTGTCCTGCCTGTTTTCTTTGCTGGTTTCCCCACTGTGTTCATTTCCCATGTTTAATGTCACTTGGGGCTGGGGGTTTCACAACCTTAGTACATCACGCACCATATTAATCAAAAATTGTGAAGTTTACTATTGAACTTGGTCGTTTGGTTGAGAAAAAGACAATTCCAATGTCCACCCACCTCCCTGCTCCTGTCCCTCTGCCTGAGGGATGCCCGTGCAATTGCAGACAACAGTCCTCTGTGGATGGGAAAGTTTATTCCCCCATCCTTAAAAAAAATAAATCCCTGTAATCCTGGGGGTGCCTCCAAACATGCAGAAAAACCTCCCTCCTTCTCCACAGCCCTGATCTATAGATTTGAGTATCTGCAGATGGGCTCTTGCTGAAAATTACTGATAACAAATGTGAGACTCAGAAACTGCGCTTCCTGTGTTGCCCAATTTCTTCCCTTCAAATTACTCTGTTGCTTAAAATTGTTCCTTGTGTTCTCTGCCCAGGTTAGCCAACTTCCGCAAAAGCTGTTGAAACAGAATTCAACATCATGTTTTTAACCACATCAACCCCCCCCCCCCTCTTTTATAGATCCCATTCACTTGTCCTCCTAATTTTGGGCCCTCCTGAGGACAGCAATGCTGGGGTTGGCAGCTCCAGGTTGGGAAACTCCTAGACATTTTGGGGTGCAGCCTGGGGAGGACAGTGACCACAGTGGGGTACAAGGCCATCAAGTCCACCTCGAAATCAGCCATCTTCTCCAGGAGAACTGATCTCTGTAGTCTGGAGATGAGCAGAAATTTTGGGATCCCCAGGTTCCACCTGGAGGCTAGCATCCTTAGCAATGCTTCTGCTGGAAGACCTCAAACACACAAATAACCCTTGTGGGATAGCCTTGAGCATCTAACTCCCATTCTGGGGACTCTCCTGGGCGGGAGGCAGGAGATGAATGTTCAGGATTTCTCCGTTCTTTAAAAGTTCAAAGCATCCCTGTTTGCTGCAGATTTGATTGGGAAGAGGGTAGTTTTCCTCTTTCTGCTTGTGCTGTTTCCCTAACTGAAACCACAACTCTCCCCAGCTTCTGTTAGTTCCTTGGGGGCAAGGAACAGGGAAAGAAGAAGACTTCCTGGGTAGGGGAATTCTTGGAGATTTAAGGGTAGAGTCTGGGGAGGAAGTGATTTGGGAAGGGAGTCTGTCACAAGGACAGAAGGCCACAGAGTTTGCCTTCCAAAGTAGCCAGTTTCTGCAGGGCAACAGATCTCGGTCACCTGGAGAAGAGCTTTCACCCCAGATAACCAGGTTCCATTTGAAGGCAACCCCACCCAGACTAGCTTTTGCGGGGATGGGGGTAATCTACAGCATAGAACAAAAGTAAATCCAGGTGGGTAACTGTGCTGGTCTGGAGCAGCAGAACCAAGACTCCAGGTGCACCTTGAAGAGCAACATAGTTTTATTCAAGATATAAGCTTTTGCGTGCAAGCACTCTGTGATTCTACAGAGCCAGTTTGGTGTAGTTGTTAAGTGTGCAGACTCTTATCTGGGAGAACCAGGTTTGATTCCCCACTCCTCCACTTGCACCTGCTGGAATGGACTTACATCAGCCGTAGCTCTGGCAGAGGTTGTCCTTGAAAGGGCAGCTGCTGGGAGAGCCCTCTCAGCCCCACCCACCTCACAGGGTGTCTGTTGTGGGGGAGGAAGGTAAAGGAGATTGTAAGCTGCTCTGAGACTCTGAGATTCGGAGTGGAGGGCGGGATATAAATCCAATAACTTCTTCTTCTTCTACAATTTACTCTGTGATTCTATCAAACAATTCATCATCAGCCTTTATTGGCATACAAAAATCACTTATACAGAGTAAGAGGGTTATCAAGTTATACAGAATAAAAATTTCCCATAAAATACAAAAGATACAGTTAAAATTTAGAAATATCATTACCAATTAAAACTATGGCTACAAAATCCTTTGACGTATCATGGTGACCAGAAAAATGAACTTAGCTACCATTTCAGTGTCTTTCGGGAGAAACCACTCAGGAGCCTACAGACTTTCAAGGCATCCTAGCAGCCTCCTGATTTCTCTAAGGTGGGTTGCAGAAGTGAGTTACGAAGCTGTGAATACAGCAAAGAGTGGAGCAAGACATGAGGGACTGTTTCAACGGCTGTGTGGCCACAAGGACAGGATCTGAGAGGAGGTTGTCTTGTTAAACTTGCCAAGAAGTGTGGCAGAGGGCAGAGCATTGCATCTAGCAAGAGAGAAAGCTCTTCGGTGCTGGGGTGTCAATAAGAGGGGAAAGCATGAAGCCATTTCCCCCATGGTGAGAGGAATCTCAAAACACAGAGGAGAACAGGTTTATTGGCCAGACTATATAACTCCTGGTGTTCAATGTCCACTTTTAATTTGGTAAAATGCTGCCAAAAACAACAGCATGGGCAATTATTCCAGGGATAAGCCAAAGACTTGATTTTCCCTGCAGTATTCTCTGATCAGGTGGAAAATTTATATTCAGATAGCATCTGGTGGAAAAGCTCTCAGTTCAGAGATAGTGTTTGTTGTTGTTGTTCAGTTGTACAGTCGAGTCTGACTCCTTGCAACCCCATGGACAAAGTCTTGCCAGGCCTTCCTGTCTTCCACCATCCTCCAAAGTCTACTCAAATTCTTTCCTCCCTTTCCACAATACAAGAACTCGTGGGCATTCGATGAAATTGCTGAGCAGACAGGTTAAAACGGATAAAAAGAAGTACTTCTTCACCCAAAGGGTGATTAACATGTGGAATTCACTGCCACAGAGGGTGGTGGCGGCCACAAGTATAGCCACTTCAAGAGGGGTTTAGATAAAAATATGGAGCACAGGTCTCATCACTGGCTATTAGCCACAGTGTATGTGTGTATATAAAATTTTTTGCCACTGTGTGACACAGAGTGTTGGACGATGGGCCGTTGGCCTGATCCAACATGGCTTCTCTTATGTTCTTATGTTCTTAAATCGTGTTTGTTACATCAGTAACGCTGTCTAGCCATCTCCTCTTTTACCGTCCTTCTTCTTTTGCCTTCTGTCTTTCTCAGCATCAGGGTCTTCTCCAGGGAGTGCTCCCTTCTCATTTGGTTGCCAAAGTATGTGAGCTTCAGCTTCAGCATCTGACCTTCCAGGGAACAATCTGGGTTGATTTCCCTTAGGACTGACTGATTGGATACTTCTTGCAGTCCCAAGGGACTCTCAAGATTCTTCTCCAGCACCACATCTCAAAAGCATCTATTCTTCTGTGCTTGGCCTTCCTTATAGCTCAGCTCTCACAGCCATACATTACTACTGGGAATACCATCGCTTTGACTATACAGACTTTTGTTGTCAGGTCTGGTGTCTCTACTTTTTATTATATTGCCCAGGTTCGCCATAGCTGTCCTCCCAAGGAGCAAACATCTTTTTAATTTCATGGCTACTGTCACCATCTGCAGTGATCTGCAGTGATCTTGGATCCCAGAAATGTGAAGTCTGTCTTCCCCTTGTATTTGCCAAGGTGTGATGGGGCCAGATTCATGATCTTAGTTTTTTTGATGTGAGTTTCAAGCCTACTTTTGTGCTCTCCTCTTTCACCCTCAACAAGAGGTTCTTTAGGTCCTCCTTGCTTTCTGCCATTAGAGTGGTGTCAGAACTGGAGAACTTCAAACGAAACTCATTACTTTGTTGCAAAAGTATAAGACGTTTATTGAGAACTGTGTTCATGGAAGGTACAAGTTGACTCTGATAACCAGTACAGTTATCGGCACATTCTTTATGCAGTGGTAACAGAAACAATAAAACCATTTCTCACACTCCAAGAGACAGTTGTCTGTTCCCAGGGTCCCTTATCTCCAAGTCGGAGGAAGGAGCCCTGCTGCGTTGCTCTAGCTGGCCAGCTTCAAAGGACACCTGCAGATGCTGGCCAGAGGCTATCAGTCACCCTTCAGTGGTTACAGTTTGTTTGAAGTGTAAAAAAGCATTTGGTTAACAGGCATGGCATTGCAAGGACATTGGGTTAGTAGGCATTTACAATATGGAGTCGGTTAGGCTAATATAATCATGCTCAGCATACAGGACAGTTACAAGTTATCAGTTCTGACAAGTGGTGTCATCTGCATATCTGAGGTGGTTGATGTTTTCCCCGGCAATCTTAATTCCAGCTTCTGCTCCATTCAGGCCAACATTCCGCATGATGTACTCTACATATAAATTAAATAAGCAGGGTGACAATATACATCCTTGTCGAACTCCTTTTCCTATTCTAAACCAATCAGTTGTTCCATATCCTGTTCTGACAGTTGCTTCTTGACCCTCATACAGGTTTCTCAGGAGACATGTGAGGTGGTCTGGTGCTCCCATCTCTTTAAGGACTTGCCACAGTTTGTTGTGATCCACACAATCAAAGGCTTTAGTGTAGTCAATGAAACAGAAATAGTTTTTCTGATAACCCGTTCTTTCTCCATAATCCAGTGAATGTTGGCAATTTGATCTCTAGTTCCTCAACCTCTCCAAAACCCAGCTTGAGCTTCTGGTAGTTCCCGATCTACATACTGCTGAAACCTAGCTTGTAGGATCTTTAACATGACCTTGCTGGCATGTGAAATGAGTGCAATGGTGCGATAGTTTGAACATTAGAATCATAGAATTGGAAGGACCTCCAGGGTTATCTAGTCCAACCCCCTGCACAATGCAGGAAACCCACAAATACCTCCCCCTAAATTCACAGGATCTTCATTGCTGTCAGATGGCCATCTAGCCTCTGTTTAAAAACCTCCAAGGAAGGAGAGTCCACCACCTCCCAAGGAAGCCTGTTCCACTGAGGAATCACTCTAACAGTCAGGAAGTTTCCTAATATTGAGCCGGAAACTCTTTTGATTTAATTTCAAGCCATTTAATTTCAAGCCATTAATTTCAAGCCATTCCGGGGCCACAGAAAACAATTCCACACCATTCTCTATATGACAGCCCTTCAAGTACTTGAAGATGGTGATCCTATCACCTCTTAGCCGCCTCCTCTCCAGATTAAACATCCCCAGCTCCTTCAATCTTTCCTCATAGGACTTGGTCTCCAGACCCCTCACCATCTTCGTCGTCCTCCTCTGGACCCATTCCAGCTTGTCTATATCCTTCTTAAAATGTGTTGCCCAAAACTGAACACAATACTCAAGGTGAGGTCTTACCAGAGCAGAGTAAAGTGATACCATCACATCATGTGATCTGGACACTATACTTCTGTTGATACAGCCCCACCCATTCCTTGGCATTACTCTTCTTTGGGATTGGAATATAAACTGATCTTTTCCAATCCTGTGGCCACTGTTGCATTTTCCAGATTTGTCGGCATAATGTGTGCATCACTTTAACAGCATCATCTTTTAGGACTTCGAATAGCTCAGCTGGGCTACCGTCATCTCAGCTTGCTTTGTTGTTAGTAATGCTTTCTAAGGCCCATTTGACTTCACACTCCAGAATATCTGGCTCAAGGTTAGTGGTTTTACTGTCATAGTTGTCAAGGACATTGAGATCATTCTTGCATAATTCTTCTGTGTATTCTTGCCACCTCTTCCTGATCTCTTCTGCTTCTGTTTGGTCCCTACCATTTTTGTCCTTTATCATGGCCATCTTTGCACAAAATGTTCCCTTGATTTCTCCAATTTTCTTGAAGAGATCTCTTGTCCTTCCCACACTATTATCTTCCTCTACTGCTTTGCATTGTTCCTTCAGGAAAGCCTCCTTATCTCTCCTTGCTGTTCTCTACAAATCTGTATTCAGTTGGGTGAATCTTTCCTTTTCACCTTTGCCTTTCGCTTTCCTTCTTTCCTCAGCTATTTGTAAAGCCTCATCAGACAGCCACTTTGCTTTCTTGCATTTCTTTTTCTTTGGGATGGTGCAGATTGCTGCCTTCTGTACAATATCACGAACCTCTGTCCATAGTTCTTCAGGCACTCTTTCTATCAACTCTAGTTCCTTAAACCTATTCTTCACCTCCACTGTATATTCATAAGAGCTGTGATCAAGGTCAAATCTGAATGGCCTAATGGCTTCTCCAGTTTTCTTCAGTTTAAGCCTGAATTTTGCGATGAGCAGCTCATGATCTGAGCTGCAGTCAGCTCCTGGTCTTGTTTTTGCTGACTGTAAGGAGCTTCTCCATCTTTGACTATTCAGTGTCAAGCAGAATATATAATAAATCTGATTTCTGTGTTGCCCATGTGATGTCTATGTGTAGAGTCACCTTTTAGGTTGCTGGTGTTGGAAATATGTATCTGTTTTGTATGTCCTTTACAATGTTCTACAGTTCCAGTCATTATAGGGTTAACACTGTGCCTGATTCCCTATTGTTTGCATGACATAGCAAGAAGATACTGTCTGCTGTCAATCAAGGTCTAGAAGCGGGAAAACCTGTTTTGTCTGTTTGGTCAGTTAGTCGGGTGACTTCCTTGGTTCAGGCAGAGAGGTCAAGAAGAAGGAGGAGGTATTTCTCCATTAAGCACATGATCTTCTAGTGTGAGGATGTAGTTCTTTAGTATTTGTTGTTTTATCTCCCAGTGCCCTTTCCCTGTAGAAATAAATATGTTTTTGCTTTTTCATGTTAAATGCCTCTCAATGATTATTTGATCCAGTGATCCATCGCACTGCTTGAGATAAAGAAATAGAATTTCAAACAGAATTCCCTAACAGTTGGAAGAGGGTGTTTGCTATGACCGTCTTGTTCTCTTGACAAAGCTCTATTAGCCTTTGCCCGGCTTCATTTTGTTCTCCAAGGACAAACTTGTCAGTTGTTCTGGTTACCTTTTGACTTCCCACGTTGGGATTCCAGTCCCCTATGATGAGGAGGACATCTTTTTTTGGTGTTAATTCTAGGTGTTGTAGATCTTCATAGAACTGGTCCACTTCAGCCTCTTCTGCATCAGTGGTTGGGCATAGACTTGCATTACTGTGATTTTGAATGGTTTGCCTTGGATACGGACCGAGATCATTCTGTCATTTTTGAGATTGTATCCCATTACTGCCTTCCTCACTCTCTTGTTAACGATAAAGGCCACAACATTTCTTCTATGGGACTCTTGCTCACAATAATAGATGTAGTGATCCTCTGAGTTAAATTCACCCATTCCCATCCATTTTAGTTCGCTGATTCCCAAGATGTCGATGTTCAGTCTTGCCATCTCTTGTTTGACTACATCCAGCTTACCTTGATTCATAGATCTTACATTCCATGTTCCAATTCAGCACGTTCCACGTTCTTTGCAGCATCGGACTGTTCTTTCACCATCAGACACATCCACAGCTGAGCGTCCTTTCGGCTTTGGCCCAGCCGCTTCACTCTTTCTGTGGTTACTTGAACTTGCCCTCTGCTCTTCCCCAGTAGCATATTGGGCACCTTCTAACCTGAGGGGCTCATCTTCCAGCACCCGTATCTTTTAGCCTTTTGTTACTGTCCATGGGGTTTTCTTGGCAAGGATACTGGAGTGGGTTGCCATTTCCTTCTCCAGTGGATCGCATTTTGTCTGGGTTCTCAGCTGTGGCCTTTCCATCTTGGGTGGCCCTGCATGGCATAGCCCATAGCCTCATTGAACCGCGCAAGCCCTCTTGCCGTGTTAAGGCAGCAATCCATGAGAGGGAGAGATAGTGTAGACTTCTGGCTCAGAGATAGTGTAGATGGAGCCAGAAGTTGACAGTAGCAAGCCAAGCTCCAGTTGCCAATATAGACATGCCAGTTTCCAAGCATATTACTGCGTATGGAATGCAGTTTGGTCAGCCTAAGAGTTTCCTCAGGAATTTTGAATGGATTCGTTCAATGGATTGGTCAAAAGCATGGATCCAGATTGGGATACCATAAAGTAGTTGTGGAATCAGTTTGGTCTTAAAGATCTTTATGGCCACTGGCACAAATTGATTTCCTCTGCCATAGAAAAACCGTGCTATGGCCGACACACTAACATTGGCGACTTTCATAGCATAGTTACAATGTGCAGACTACGCACATTATTCTGGAAATTAATGTCTAATTTTTTAAAATGCTTAAGTTGTTCTATCCTTTTCCCCGATGGATCAGCTAAAGGAGCTCCTTCTCTTAGAGAAGGCTACAATTTTAGATTTCTCATGGTTCAGCTGGAGCTTACTGTTTGTGAGGAAAGCTGCGCATCAAGACAACAACCGCCTTAGACCTATTCTGGAACAGGATAAAAGCACAGTGTCATCCACATAAAGTAATAAAGGGACGTGGATTGCTCCAAGCTTGGGGCTATGACTGTCTGAATCTGTTAGGTGCAGTTAGGTTGTTAAGAAAAAAGATTAAACAAGAAGGGAACTAAAATACAACCTTGCTTAACACCTTTCTCAACGGGGATCTTGGAAGTTAGCTGGCCAGCCAGGGAACATTTGATTTGGGAAGTATTAGAAGTGTAAAGTTTGTTGATAATTAAAAGAAGTCTTTTGTCGATATTAAACTGAATAAGTTTGGACCATAGGAAGTTCCTATCTACTGTATCAAAAGCCCCCTTTAAGTCTAAAAAGGCTGCATGTTAGATGGGATCATACGGCACAATGGTCCAGGGTGGACTTTCCTTTGCAGAACCCTATCTGTTTGGGACCTAAGATTTTATGTTGTGACATCCACAAAGTGGCCAAAAGGTATTTATCATATAGCTTGCCTATAACAGAAAGCAAGCTTATGGGTCTGAAGTGGTTCGGATTAGAGTGATCCCCTTTTTTATAAATTGAGTTCTGTCCTGCTTGAGGTATCATGGCTGTACTGTCAACAAAAGTGAACAGAGCTGCCGGGGGGGGGGGGGGGACCAATCCGGATCTGTGATTAATATTTCAGGAAGAATGATGTCCGGGCCAAGGGCCTTCCCTGCTTTTAATTGTGCAATGAGCTCCTTGATGTTCTCTGGAGAGACCAGAGGCCAGTCAGGTAAATTAGCTTCTGAGGGCTCAGGGGAAGTAACATAGCTAGAGTCGTGGCTAAATAGGGCCACAAAGTGTTGAAACCATGGTGGCAGGACGAGGTGGAAAACGGCGTCGGGCAGTCGGTAAGCATCTCCGTCTCTCCAGCCTTTGTGTTTGCTATCTTCTGTACACCTTCTGCAAGCTTTTTTGTTGCTGCTGCTGTGGGTGAACAAGCTCATCTTTCCTCTATAATTTGGGCTACATGCATGGAGCAGGGGGCCAGACTAGATTGGCTGTATGGCCCCTTCCAACTCTGTGGTTCTTTAATTCTATCAAACAATGAAATGGAAATTACCGGTCTATACATGAAGGAGGAGGAGGAGGAGGCAGAGTTGGTTTTACACCCCACCCTTCACTACCCAACAGAGTCTTAGAGCAGCTTACAATCCCCTTCCCTTCCTCTTCCCACAACAGACATCCTGTGAGGTAGGCAGGGCTGAGAGAGTTCTGAGAGAATTGTGATTGACCCAGGGTCAACCAGCTGGCTGAACGTGAAGGAATGGGAAATCAAACCTGGTTCTCCAGATTAAAGTTCTCGCTCTTAACCACTACAGCACACTAAAGCTGTTTCGGTTAATTCTGGGGAAACATAGTAAAGGAAATAAGTATGTCAGACTTGGAGATTGATGGACAGATCATGTATCCTTAATTGTGGAATGTGTCAAGCATTGTATCTTTATTCTCTATTATAGTATTCAGAATATAGAATTGTTACTCTCTCTCTCTCGGCTTGACTTCGCGAACGAAGATTTAAGAAGGGTGCAGTAGTCCACGTCTGCTGCAGGCTCGCTGGTGGCTGACAAGACCAATGCGGGACAGGCAGATCCGGCCACAGTGGCTGCAGGGAAAAGTCTGATTTGGGGTTGGTGCTGTAGCAGTGCGATTCTTCCTCAATCTCCTTTTGTCCTCAAGACCAGCTATGCGTGCGTTCTCAAAGGAAGAGACAGCCTGGTGGATGGTGTGCCTCCATGCTTTGCGATCTGAGGCTAGGTCAGACCACTGGTGATGGTTGATGCGACAGGTGACAAGGGATTTCTTCAAGGAGTCCTTGTACCTCTTCTTTGGTGCCCCTCTATTTCGATGGCCGGTGGAAAGTTCGCCATACAGAGCAATCTTGGAAAGGCGGTGGTTTTCCATCCTAGAAATATGCCCTGCCCAGCGCAGCTGCGTCTTCAACAGCAGTGCTTCGATGCTTGTAACCTCCGCCCTCTTGAGGACTTCAGTGTTGGTCACAAAGTCACTCCAGTGGATGTTGAGGATGGTGCGAAGGCAGCGCTGATGAAAGCGCTCAAGGAGTCGCAGGTGATGACGGTATAAAACCCACGATTCGGAGCCATAGATGAGGGTTGTCATCACAACCGCTTTGTAAACATTGATCTTTGTGCCTTTTTTCAGATGCTTGTTGCTCCACACTCTTTTGTGCAGTGGGCAAATGCACGATTTGCCTTTGCCAGCCTGTTGTCAATCTCCTTGTCGATCTTGGCATCTGAGGAGATGATGCACCCCAGGTAGCTGAACTGCTGGACTGTCTTCAGAACTGATTCACCCACAGTGATGCAGGGAGGGTGATAATCTTCCTGGGGTGCAGGCTGGTGGAGAACTTCTGTCTTCCTCAGACTAACTTCTAGGCCGAATAGCTTGGCAGCCTCTGCAAAGCAGGACGTCATATGCTGCAGAGCTGATACCGAGTGGGAGACGAGTGCAGCATCATCAGCAAATAGTAGCTCTCGGATGAGTTTTTCCATTGTCTTGGAGTGAGCCTTTAGTCGCCTCAGGTTGAACAGGCTGCCATCGGTGCGATAGCGGATGTAGACACCATCATCATCATCTAGATCTACTGCGGCTCTTTGAAGCATCATGCTAAAGAAGATCGTAAAGAGAGTTGGCGCGAGAACGCAGCCTTGCTTTACACCTGTGCCTATTGGGAAGGGCTCTGAGAGGTCGTTGCAGTGTCTGACTTGGCCTCGCTGGTCTTCATGTAGCTGGATGATCATGCTGAGGAACCTTGGGGGACATCCTAAACGTTCCAAGATTTGCCACAGGCCTTTCCTGCTAACGGTATCGAAAGCTTTGGTAAGGTCAACAAAAGTCACATATAGACCCTTGTTCTGTTCCCTGCATTTCTCTTGGAGCTGCCTGAGAACAAATACCATGTCGGTGGTGCTCCTGTTAGCTCTAAAGCCGCACTGGCTCTCTGGGAGGAGTTCTTCTGCAACGGTGGGCACCAGTCTGTTCAGGAGTATTCTGGCAAGGATTTTGCCTGCGATGGAGAGCAGGGTTATCCCCCGGTAGTTGGAGCAGTCTGACTTTTCTCCTTTGTTCTTGTGTAGAGTGATGATGATTGCATCGCGAAAGTCCTGTGGTAGTTTGCCTTGTTCCCAGCAGGTGACAAGTACTTTGTGAAGTGTGCTATGTAGTACTGTGTCCCCATGCTTCCAGATCTCTGGTGGGATTCCATCAACTCCCGCTGCCTTGCCACTTTTCAGTTGCTTGATGGCTTTAATAGTCTCTTCTAGGGTGGGGATCTCATCCAACTCTGTTTTCACTGGTTGAAGTGGGGTGAGGTGGATTGCTGAATCTTGAACTACGCGGTTGGCACTGAAGAGAGCCTGAAAATACTCCGACCACCGGTTCAGTATGGATGCCTTGTCTGTGAGGAGCACTTGGCCGTCTGCACTACGCAAGGGACTCTGAGCCTGATATGATGGGCCATATACTGCCTTCAGGGCTTCGTAGAACCCTCTTAAATCACCAGTGTCTGCACACAGCTGGGTTCTCTCTGCAAGCTTGGTCCACCACTCGTTCTGAATGTCTCGAAGCTTGCACTGGAGGTTGCTACATGCAGCGCAAAAGATTGCTTTTTTCCTGGGACAGGAGGGCTGAGCAAGATATGCTTGGTAGGTAGATCTCTTTTTCGCTAGTAATTCTTGGATCTCTTGATTGTTCTCGTCAAACCAGTCCTTGTTCTTCCTTGTGGAGAACCCGAGGACTTCTTCAGAGATCAACAGGATGGTAGTTTTTAGGTGTTCCCAGAGTGCTTCTGGAGAAGGGTCTGTGGGGCAACTGGGGTCCTCAATTCTTGACTGGAGTTTTGCCTGGAAGGCAGCTTTAACTTCGGCTGACTGAAGGCTGCCAACCTGAAGCTTCCTCCGAGGGATACCTCCTCTCCTGGGTGTGGGTTTAAAGTGAAGACGGAGACTGCAGCGTACAAGACGATGATCCGTATGACATTCCGTACTGGGCATTACTCGGGTGTGTAAGACATCTCGAAGGTCTCTCTGGTGCACCAGAATGTAGTCGATAAGGTGCCAGTGCTTGGACCGTGGGTGCATCCAGGTTGTCTTCAGGCTGTTCTTCTGCTGAAAGATAGTGTTGGTGATGGTGAGCTGGTGCTCCGTGAAGAATTCTAGCAGGAGGCGCCCATTATCATTGCAGTTGCCAATGCCGTGTTTGCCAAGTACTCCTTTCCAGGCTTCCGAGTCTTTACCTACTCTGGCATTGAAGTCGCCAAGGATGATCACCTTGTCCTGTGTAGGGGTCTTCCGTACGAGGTTGCGTAGATCAGCGTAGAACTTGTTCTTTTCTGCAGGATCTGCTTGAAGGGTTGGGGCATACACACTAAAGAGTGTTGCATGCTGCTTGCTTTGAAGTGGGAGGCGCATGGACATGATGCGATCTGAGTGACCTGTTGGCAGGTTTTCGAGTTTGGAGGCAATGGAGTTCCTGACCATGAAGCCAACGCCAGAAAGGCGGCTCTCAGCCTTTGACTTACCCGACCAGTAGAGGGTATAGCCGGCACCATGTTCTTGAAGGCTACCTTCCTCAGGGAAACGGACCTCACTGAGAGCTGCTATGTCAATATTCAACCTGAGAAGTTCGTGGGCAACTAGAGCAGAGCGTCGTTCAGGGCGACCACTGTCTACTGTGTCAAGCATGGTTCTGATGTTCCAACACGCAAGCTTAAGTCTTTGCACACTTTGTGAGGCAGGTGCATGCCTTTTCTTTGTTGTTATTTTTTGACCGCAAGTAAGGATGCCCATTGACCGCGGCTAGCCAACTGGGGTGGGGGAGACAAGCTTTGTTTAGGCCACCTTTTCTAGGCCCCTCTCCGTGTGGAGCAAGCAGTGCTGTCCCTAGATAAGGCTGCTTGGTCGTTCAGGGTGCTGCCGAAAGATGCTTTCGTCTCCGGGTCAGCATCAGGCGACCAATACCCTGAACCGCCTACATGCAGGATTGGGACTGCGGCTTCCAGTGGCATCTTCCACCTGCTGTTTCGCCCCTTGCCCATCGCTGCAGGACTTGGTGTGTTGTGGGTTGTGGATGTGGATATGCCCTTCAGGCCTGCGCAGAGAAATTTTTAGGTGAAGCACAGTGTGCGCGGTACTGGCTCCACCCTTTCACCTTGGGGTCATCTGCCATGGCCCAGTAAGCCGGGATGCCGGCAGCGAGTCCTCCAGGTGGTAGGTGTTACATTAATATTTCCCCAGGGAAAGTGTATGCGCAATACATAGCCTCTCCTTCCCGGTGTAGTGAACGCCGCGTGGTCACTGTCCGGCTATGCCTGGCAGATGGTCACTGCAATGGCCTCTCCTGCATTACTGCATCCGTTGCAACACCTTCACGCTGGTCCCCCCCGTTTCTCACAGAGTTTGCCACGTCATGGTGCGACCGAATGTCCGGCGGTATAACCGGATGGGCAGGCTGGGCTCACCAACCTCGCCAGCCAAGAGAAGGAAAACTCTAACATCAAACCCGGGCAGATAGAGCTCATTAAAGAATTGTTACTAACCCTGAATTAAACTTAGGCACATCAAAGTAGCAACCCTCACCTTTCTTCTTTCGCTTTTACTAACAGATGCAGGAATGTCCTCTTTGAAGATAAGACCTCCTGGGACTTGTTCTCAGGCTCAGCCAGGCCTGAACCCAGGATGTGCTAGTCGCAGTATAGATAAGGAGCCCAGCGTGTGAATTTCACATGTGAATGTAGAATTGTTTATAGAACCTTTGATGTGCCATCTTAAAGCATATATTCTAATGTTACACAGTATCAGTTCCAATTCTCAGTTCGAATGAGCCACATGGATTATCAATAAACCAAACTTTGTTTCAAGATTTAAGGACTGGTTATTTTGAGATCTCATGCTTGACAGAATGCTGGCAGTAATTAACCAAGACCCTTCGTGCTTGAGAGGAGACGGATGGAGAGTAATGGCAGGGTCTCCATTAACTACTGCCAGCATTCCGTAATTGAGACATCTGCACATCAATCTCCAGGTCTGACATATTTATTTTCTTCACTATGTTTCCCCCGGGAATTAAACCCAAACAAATGGTAACCATATAAACCAAATTTTTTATTCCTGTTTGGTCCTTGAATCTGTCAAACATCCTCATTATGCTGGACGCTAATTTGCTGCTCACACTCTCCCTATATGTATGGACTGGTAATTCCCATTTCACTGTTATCAGAAGTTCGAACTTTGGATCAAATTTTGTTCTGCAGAATAAAAGTGTTAAACATCCCTGCCCTTCTCCAGGGCAGCTTTCCCAGTTGAATGAGCGGCTCAATATGTGGCAGCGGCCCAGTGTGACCCTTCAGGTAGCCTACGATTCTGAAGTTCTCAACAGCCGCACCATCGGCGCTCTCCCCCCACCCCAAAGCTACAGGCATCCTGCCAGGAGGTCTCAAAGATCCCGTTTTTGAGGCAGGTCAGAGAATCCAACCACGGCTCGTGCTGGAGTGCTTTCAGTTGGTGTGTTGACATGGTGGAACAGCTTTCTCTGGTCCACATGAGGAGACCTCACACTCCAAAGGCTCTCAGAATGTTTTGCAGAACTGTGTTCATCTGGCAGGTGGTTTTTTTTTTTGGGGGGGGGGGATGTTTAGGGTTGCCTCCAAGTGAGGCCAGGAGCTCCCCTGGAATTCCAGCTGGCCTCTAGACTTCCAGGATCAGTGTTCTGGGAGGAAAGGGCTGTGGGGTTTTTTTGGGGGGGCGGGTGGACTCTAGGGCACCACTTGGCTGCCAAGCTCCTTCCTCTTCCCAGACTCCACCTCCCCAGGCTCCGCCCCCAGATCACCAAGGTCTCCTTGCTCGGGAGTTGGCAACCATTGCAAATCTGGTGGGTCCTGGGGTTGTCTCAGGATGAGGTCATCTCCAGAGTACAGTGAACAAGTCCTAGAGTTGCCAACCTCCAGGTGAAGCCTGGAGAGCTCTGGAGTATAGAGGCCAATTCACCTGGGAAAATGGCTGCTTCGGAGGGTGGGTTTTATGGCATTACCCCCTGTTGAGGTCCCGAGCAGGCCAGCCTGTCAATCCCTCTGAAGAAAATGGCAGCTGCAGAAAGTGAACTGGAGCCCCAGTTGGGGGGAGGCAGGGGATCCCCTGGTTTGGAACCCCTCCCCCACTTTAGGACTATCAGTAAGTGGGTGGAGGAGAACAGCTGCTGGGTGCTCCATTATACCCTTTGGGGACTGGCACCCATAGGGTATATTGGATAATTGATCCATGGGTATCTGGGGCTTGGAGGGGCAGTTTTTTGAAGTAGAAGCACCAAATTTTCAGCATAGGTGCCTCTCCTCAACCCCCCCTCCCCTGCAAGTTTCAAAAAGATTGGACCAGGGGGCCCAATTCTATGAGCCCCAAAAGAAAGTGCCCCATCCTCCATTGTTTCCAATGGAGAGAAGGTGTATACTCCCTTTAAATGTGATGGTCGGAACTCCCTTTGGAGTTCAGTCGTGCTTGTTACCCTTCCTCCCGGCTCCAACCCAAAGTCTCTTGGCTCCATCCCCAAACCCCCAAATGTTTCCTGAGTCATCACACCCCTGCTGAGTTCCTTCCCCTCCCAAAACTCAGGCCTGTCCCGGGCTCTGCCCCCAAATCTTCAGGCATTTCCCAACCTGAAATCGGCAGCCTCAGCTGGACCTCTCTTGTTTCAGGCTGGCAGCCTTTAGCTGCAGCTCAAAAGGAGTTGGGTGAAGTTTAGACCCGCTTCTCCCACTGAAGCTTTCTCCTCTTTACATAACCGTACGGAAGGAGACAGGATTGTGAATGTCCCCATTGGAAATTGCATAGAGGAATTTGTTAAACTGGGGCAAAGCAAATATGCAAAATGAGGCAGCTCAGAGCGGCTGAACTCATCATGATTGGGATGTTTAATAAATGGAATGTTTATTTGGAATTTTGCCTGAAGCAGAAAACTTCCTGACTGCACAAGGCTGTGGTGTTGAATTACGCCTAAGAGACCTGGAGGTTGGCAACCGTCTTGGAGACCCTGCTTTGCACTTTCCCTGAGCTGCACAGGAGAGCCCAAAATGTTCCGGCTCTCCCTCTGAGGGGCCTAATTTCCATGTTCTGCTGGATCCAACAGGAATGAAGGCCAAGGCCTTCTCAAGAAATAATGCCCCCCCCACCGGAGCTCCATTTCCCAAGGAGTCTGTCTGCTCACCCCCACCTGGTGACTCAAGAAACTGGAGGAAATGACTTTTAAAACTATTTTCGGTTTTATAATATTAGATTTTATAATCCCAGAATTTGTTGGTCATCTCCTGTGAGCTTCCCACTCTCCTGCTTGTGGGGAGGAGCAGGGGGTTCGGCAGACGGAGGGGCAGATCAAGGGCCTCTGGACTGTCATTTGCCCAACTCCAGCCTGTCTTTGACCCCCCCCCCCCCCCAAAAAAAAAAACAAACAACCCAGGAGACTCTAGATTCAAGACCAGTCGCACCCTCAAGACTCACAAGATTTTCAGAGCAGGGTTTTTTTGAGCAGGAACGCACAGGAGCACAGTTCTGGGTGTCAGAGAATCATAGAGTTGGAAGGGACCTCCAGGGTCATCTAGTCCAACCCCCTGCTCAATGCAGGGAACTCACAAAAACCTCCCCCTAAATTCACAGGATCCGCCTTGCTGTCAGATTGCATCAAGCCTCTGTTTAAAAACCTCCAAGGAAGGAGAGCCCACCACCTCCCGAGGAGGAAGCCTGTTCCACTGAGGAACTACTCTAACGGTCAGGAAGTTCTTCCTAATGTTGAGCCGGAAACTCTTTTGATTTTATTTCAACCCATTGGTTCTGGTCCTACCTTCTGGAGCCACAGAAAACAATTCCACACCATCCTCTATTTGACAGCCCTTCAAGTACTTGAAGATGGTGATCCTACCACCTCTCAGCTGCCTCCTCTCCAGGCTAAACATTCCCAGCTCCTTCAATCTTTCTTCATAGGACTTGGTCTCCAGACCCCTCACCATCTTCATCCTCCTCCTCTGGACCCGTTCCAGCTTGTCTATATCCTTCTTAAAATGTGGTGCCCAAAACTGAACACAGTACTCCAGGTGAGGTCTTACTAGAGCAGAGTAAAGCAATACCATCACTGGCATCATGGCACCAGGGGGTGTGGCTTAATATGCAAATGAGTGTGTGCTTTTCACAGCTGGGCAATTGATTGACAGTGGGTTGGAAAGGGATCGGACTTCCTCTCCCTAGGGGTTTGTGAGTTGCCTTCAGCAGAGTCTACCCGGTTATTTCTATATGTTATTTGTACCTCCCTCCTTTCTCCCCAGCAGCAACCCAGAGTTACTCAACTCGATTTTATCCTCTTAACAATCCAGCGAGGTAGGGGAAATGAGGGCATGCCATTGGCCCAAGGTCACGCATGGCAGAATAGGGATTTGAACCTGGCTCTCACAGATTCTAGTCTGGCACTCTAACCATTGCATCACACTGGCTCTCTCTTAGGTCAGGCAGAGAGACTGTAACTGACTCAAGGTCAACAGAGACCTTCATGGCTGTGTATAGGTTTGAACTCAGGTCTCCGTGGTCTGCTGCATTGCATTGATCATTCTGGGAATGAAGTGTGGCCAGGCTGGGGAACGACCAATGTTTCCTCTAAGCTGCGGAGTCTTGTGAGCAAAAATTCTACTTTGTGAGTTCCTGGCATTAAAGTTGTGAGCTGCTGCATCAATGAGTGTGCTCTGGGGTCATCCTTCTTAAGCTAAGACAAAAATGTGTGAGCTGGAGGCTGAACATCTGTGAGCTAGCTCACACTAATGCAGCTTAGAGGGAACAGTGGGAATGACCTGCATGGACCTGAAACCGCCTTGCAGGTTGCACACTGAGTTGCGACTCCCCTCCTATCTGCAGCAAGGCAGACAGTGCCGCTTAGCAACTGCCACTCATCCACCCCAGCCAAGACAACTTTGCAGAACTCTTCTTTCTGCTTGCTGAGTCATTGCGGCAGGGAAGCGACCTGGGCCTTCCGCTCCCGGGCTGTGGACTGGGTTGCTCAAGCCTGACAGTTGGGGGCTTACGTCAGCCTCCGTCTGCTGTGGCAATGGAGCCTCTTCCTTCCTTCAGCGGCTGCAGAAGTGGGAGTGAGAGAGAAAGTTCCTGGGAATGTCTGATTGTCCCTCCTTACGGAACCAGACCCACTCATGCCAAAGTGCTGTGGATCTTAAGGAAAGCAGGGCTGCCAGCCTTCAGGTGAAGCAACTCTTGAGAACAAATCATGGCTTAACAATCCAATTATTTTTAAAGTATCTTTACTGCATTAGTTTCTTATTTCATCAAACATACATAATAATCTCCAACTTTCAGAAATTCAACTATATAATTAGTATAGAGTCTCTAAAAGCAAAGCAAAATCCACTCCAATGTAATGCTGACTCTGAAGCAGACTCCGCTTGTATGACAGCCGTTCAAATGCACCAATTTCACAGTTCCAGATATCGAAGCTCGTTGTCTTTCCAAAACTTGGTTGAAAATGCCATAAAGACAATTTGGACAGAATGAATCTTAACTTGTTTCAAAAGTGGCTAGGAATGGCTGGCAACATGCTTTCCTGGATTAATGCGTGTTTTGGTGGAGAATACCTCTTCTTCTGGCCACCTGACGTATTGTGGCACCTATGCTCGCTGAGTAAGAACCAGTGCCTTTGGAGTTTCATGAGAGTTCCTGTAGAAAATAATTGTGACCCTAACTCAGGTCTTGGCCACACAAGCCAGATCCACATTCCATGCTGCAAGGTCATCCTACAGCATTCTGGTCTTATAATTAATGGATCTGGCATTGCACAACATCAGTCTCAAGGTCCTAGCCTTCACACCAAAGTGCCTCGGGATGGGATGAAGGGTGGGAAGGGACTGAGGACAGCCATATCTCCATCCCCTTCCAATCCTAACTGCCCTCTTCCAACTGACAAGCTGCTGTGTCTTGGCACATACACACCAATGCACACCAACCCATGCACTCCCGTCCCTCCCCTGCTGCCAGAAGTTGCAGTGTCATCATCTCCAGGCTGCGGTGGGCCCTTCAACAGGACAAGGAATGATACTATCTCTTGATCATAGTTCTCCCTGGAAAAACAGACATCAAGGTCCTCTACAAAGCAGAGCTAAGGGCACTTCTGCACTTTTACAGAGAGGCTGTGAGTTCCACTCCAAGATGGCTGCACTGGGGGAAGACCCCATGCCCCAAATGTCAGAAGGCTCCAGAAAACACTGGGAGAATCCAAGCCAAGCAGCCTCCTCTGATGGAAGCAAAGGCTTCTGAACGGGTGATCCATGAAGACACCCAGGAAATGCCTCTCAGTCTGGTCTGAAGCAGCCTGGCAATGAGGAGGTGGAAGACATCTTGGAGATGGGAAGGAGACAAGTCCCCCACTCAGCCCTGCTGAGGAATCTCTCCCTATGGCTCTGGTTTGCAGGGATGTCCAAGCGGGAGCTGCTGGATTCCTGCCCTTTCCCACCAACTCAAGGCTGGCAGAGGCTGGGCCAAGGGAGCCCCTGGCAGTGGAACAGATCCTGCTGGGGGAAATTGGGTGGAGTCATGTGTGTAGGACTCCCAAACTGGCCGGCCCCCTCTCAATGGCTTGTGCATATTTGAATGAGTTACACAACCCTGATCTCTGAAATATGGAGATCCAGGCAAATTTCAGCCCCCCACCTGAAAAGCAGGGACCCTGCTGAGATGGCAGCAACATCCAGCTTTAAAATCCAAATGGTCACACTGGCTTTGGGGCGACCCTTTTGTGGCGAGCACCTGGGGGACAGAGAGGGGAGCAAATTGACTGAGCGAATTTCTTATTTTGCACTCTCTGGCCCAGCACAGAAATCTTTACACCAACAGAGGGCGGGGGGAAGGGGGAGGAGGGAGAATAGATAATATACAGGAACCCTTGGTGTCTGTTTGGAGGGGCTGTTCTGGCTTTCAAGTGGAAAGATGTTGAGCGGCCCCATTGTAAGTCCTCTGCTTTTCTAGAGGCGTGGAGATAGAAGGTTGCTGCTTCTTTTTTCCAGCGGTGCCAGAATTAATATAACCATTAGAAGATACAGCATTGGGGTGGGGGGTGCTCTGCATTGTCACAGAGGCAGGCATGTGACTGCTCAGCTTCCATCTCACCCTCCCCCATTAACTCCCATCTCACCCTCCCCGGATTTTTGGAAAGTAGCCTGAACTCTTAATCTTCCTCAACATGCTCTGTCAAGTATGCTCTATGGAGTCTGTCCTGTTCTTTCTCCATATATTGCTATGCCCTTTTTTCTACCTTTTTGTGCCATTCACTCTTAACTATTCATGTAATGGGTGAGGAGGGATTATTGGGATCTTTCCCCTCCACCTATTGTGCTCTTCTCAGAGGATTATTGTGTTCATCCCTCTCTTTGGGTTTTCTACCCCAGACTCTGAGATTGAATAATGTTGGTTCATTGCTCCTTTGTTTTGTTTTGAATGTTTGTTCTTCTCTGGCTTTACTGTTTTTCTTTCCTTATGGTTATTCCAGTTTGCGTGTTATTCCACCAGGTCTACATCTTTCTGGGTGTTTTCGCACTTACGTTTTACTGGCTACTTCCGTCGCTAAGCCAGCGCAAACGTTTTCCTGCTTCTTGGCGGTTTCCGTTTGCGCTGGCTTAGCGACGGAAGTAGCCGGTGCAATGGGCTGCGCCGGCGCTTCTAGTGCGAAATCACTGCAGATCCGCCGGCGTGAGGAGGGTCGTCGCGCCAGTAAAAGGTAAGTGCGAAAACACCCTCTGTGTCCCCATTCCCCTCCAGCCATGCTGTTCAGATTAATCCTCTGCTCCCTGCCTTACACGGCTTGCCTTGTCTTTTAACACTCACTTTGGTCTCTGTGTTACAATGTCAAGGTCTTTGACGTTGATTCACTACATCATACCTACATTGAACGTTGCTTCTCTCTTCCATTCTTAATCTTTTGGCACATGTTAACATTAATAGCATTATATTGTTGTCACCCTACATGCACTATACTGTCTTCCTTTTCTACACCTCCCCTTTTGTTTAACAATCTTGTATTTTTTCAATGTTGTTTGCTCCATATGGTACATAACTTGACTATGACTTTTATTCTACTTACTCTGTTCCTGTCCAAAGCACTGTGCCTACCAAGTACTATATTGTGCGATGCAATTCTGTTCTTCTCTGCACCAAGACTCATAAGTTCCCTCCAACTAACTCTTGAAGTTTCTCGGTTGCACAACCTAACCTTTAAGTGGTTCTTACCATGTTGGCATGTTTGCTGTTTATTGTTCTGCGTCATGCCCCGGGGTGCTGGCAGGGGAAGAGACCAAGTCGCAGCTGGGGTCTGGGTTGGAAAGCAGAGAGGAACCACCAGGGCAAGTCCAAAGCACAGAGTACAAATCCAGTCAGAGGTCAGAACCAAAAAAGCAAAGCAGGAACCAATCGAGAGCAAAACACAAACTGAGAGCAGAGTCATTTGTAGCTGAAGGGTCATATTTCAAAGCAAGCCAGGGTGGACACACATCCCAGAACAGACATGTTGCTTCCACGGAGGCCCCCAGCCCCAAGCAGAGGCTCAATGTCCCTCCTGTGGTGCTTCAATTAACAGTGGGGAAGCTTCTGCTAACACTCAGGGCTAATGGAACGCCTTCCCCTTTGGCATGCCTCCTTTCTCTGGGTTGTGTAGCTGTTCCGTTCATTGGGCTGCAGGCGGGGGAGAGTCAGCCGGGCTCCCTTTTGCAGCTGTGTTGCTTGCCACTCCTCCTCCTCTGCTGCTGGGGGGGGGGGGGGCGGCAAGCTGCCAACCTCCTCAGCACTCGAAGGACCGGCTATAGGCTCCGATGCCAGCTCATGACATCATGCACTGTGAGCACTGCACTGTGTTTCACTGCTCATCTTAGCTTTTATAGGCTCCATTTTGGACTTAACTGGCACTATATTTGCACTATACTGCTTCTTATAAATTCTTTATTGCCACAGACGAGCTCGATCATTTTCCGATATGATATCCAAACTTTTTATTTTCAATTGGTTTTCCTTTTCAGCTATAATGAACTTGTTCTATAATTTCCTGTGCCTCCTTTCCCTTCTAACACTGATAATAAATTGGCCCTTAGTGATATCTTCACTCTTAAAGTTCTGGCTCCCCCTAGAGGTCACATTTTTGAATTTATCCTCAGCCTTTACCTTTCTCTGAGAAGAAGGCCGCAGATTTACACCCCGCATTTCTCCCTGAATCTCAGAGTTTCAGAGCGGTCACAATCTCCTTTGCCTTCCTTTCCCACAACACACACCCTGTGACGTAGGTGGGGCTGAGAGAGCTCTCACAGAAGCTGCCCTTTCAAGGACAACTCCTGCGAGAGCTATGGCTGGCAAAAGGCCACTCCATCAGGTGCAAGTGCAGGAGTGTGGAATCAAGTCCGATTCTCCCAGAAAAGAGTCCGTGCACTTAACCACTACACCAAACTGGCTCTCACTATAGGCACTATATATTGCCTATTACACCCCCCCATATTCTGATCTTTGTTATTTTGAAATTTTTCTTAGATTTACCTGTAAATTTGCTCTTTCTCTTGTGCTCCCCTACTCCTTTTAACTTCCTTTTGCCACGTATTCACATTTTCAATGCCCCGTCTCTCTCTCTCTCTCTCTTTTCTCACTGTTTTAGCTTTTCCTTATCTGTATCCTCCCAATGCTAATAATTTAAGAGTAGTCTCTCTCAGTTGTCGAGGCCTTAACAATTGGGGAAGGCAATGGCAAACCAGCCCGTAAAAAGTCTGCCGTGAAAACGTTGTGAAAGCAACGGCACCCCAGAGTCGGAAATGACTGGTCGGAAATGACAGGGGACGTTTCCTTTCCTTTCCTAACAACATCACCAAATGAAAACATGTAACATTTGGCATTAGCAAATTACATTCCGATGGTATTTTTACAGGAGACCCACATCTCCGATAAACACTCTCAGATTTTGCTTTCCAAATGGTTCCCTACCCAATATTCTGCTCCTGGCTCTTCCAAATTGAGGCATGTAGCAGTTCTTCTTTCTGCTAACATTAGGTTACAAAACACTCATATTAAATCTGACCCCAGGGGTCGCTTCATTTTCTTAAAAGGTAAGCTTCAGGATTCTTGGATCACGCTTACATCTATTTACGCACCCAATGCTGACCAAATCTGATTTGATCACGCGTGGGTTTGATGTGAACTCAGCCTTTTTTCATATCATTATAAGGAATTCAGCTGGAATATTAATACATCTCTTTTATTAAATCATTCTTTTCCCACAGAAATTGAAACAGAGATTCAGTACTCTTTTGCAACCAATCAATATGGTGAAAAACTTCAGCATGTATTTGTCAAGCACCGATATTTCTCAATAAGCAGTCTTTTGTTTTAAATCAAAGCTGTTTTATTCTTAGAAATTCAGAAGCTGTGCCAACGACATAAGCCTTGGGAGTAATGATGTATACAGGGTTACACAGTTGCTATATAGGATATCTTCAAAGGTTACATTACAGATGCATACTTGAGTCATGGGTACAAAGGTTGCTAAACACTGTCTTTTTTATTACTAAGGAATTTAGGCTATTAAAAACATCTCCTTTCTCACACTTCTCTCACAGACGGTAAAAGTTGTCTGTGTGAACCTGTGGGAGAGGCGACTTGAAAGTGGTACCAGCCAGGCTGTAGCATAAACATCCCTGGGCCAGATGGATTTATTACTTGCCCAATGGTTGTAAATAAGGGGGGAGCAGTATATTTATTTATTTCTCATATTTATAGAGCTTGTGACCTGCTCTTTGTCTAAGAAACCACCATGTTACAGAAATAAGCCCGCTTGACAGTATTATGGGATGCGATGAAGGCTGTCATTTATGGGAGGATCATTTCACTTGCTTCTTTCTATAACAAGGAAAAAGACAAAAAAAAGATGAGACTTGCTAACTAATATCCATTCCTTAGAGCAGAAACTCAAAACCACAGGTAGCACTAAGGTTTATCATCAACTCATAGCCAAAAGGAAAAAAATGGACATTCTTGTGGTAAGCAAAATACAAAGTAATCTTCTATCTCTCAAGCAGCAATATTGGTACAATACACCCAAAACTCTAAGAATCCTTTCTTGGAAGGTTAGACAAAAAGTTTCCTCTAATTTTAGGGACCTCATTAGGGACCTCATTAGGACCTAGAAAGGCATTTTCACATCTAATTCACAGAAGATATTAACCTCTTTCACTAAATTCTTCTCTGAGCTTTATAGCTCCCAAAATCCAGCCACTGACTCTATTCCTCTTTTCTCGAATCTATTCCTTCCCTTTGGAAATTAAGATTAGATCATTGTGACCTCATGGAAGCCCCCTTCACTTCCCAGGAAATTAGAAACACTATTACAAATCTCAAATCTAGCAAATCTCCTGGGGATGATGGACTTCCTGCTGAATTTTATTTAAAACATTATCCCCATCTTAACTGAACCTCTCACAGATACCTGTAATCGCATTCTCTCTCTCTACCCAGCACTTGGCTGGGGACCAACATTATTGTTATCCCTAAAAACACAAGGATTCTACTCTCCCTGGTTCTTACAAACTCATTTCGTTCATTAAGCAAGATGCAAAATTTTTCACAGTCATCACTGACAACAGTCTTAACTCTTTTATTACACAAAACATTCACACAGACCAAATGGACTTCATGCCGTCACGGGACTTATCTGACAATTTACGGAAATCTTTAAGCATCGTTTAATACACTAGACTTTCTTATTTTGAGCCTCGACGTGGAAAAAGCCTTTGATAGCTTGGAGGACTCTTACCTCCACTGTCTTTTGCCACACGTGAGTTTCGGTCCCCTTTTCTTGCACATGATAAAGTCCCTTGATTCTAACTCAGCATTTCCCATTTGCAGGGTCATGATGGGGGGAGATCTTCAATCGCTGCACGTTTGGCTGTGGCCCCAACAAGGTAGTCCGAGATCGTCTTCCTTTTCATTGTTCTCAGCCTGCAGATAAATGAAAACTTGAATACTGTGATCTCACTTCTCGAAACAAACCACCCCAATCCGGGTCCCAACACCAGCAAAGCAGCCAGGGTGAGAGTCCCGTGCGCCTTTACAGGCATATATCCACCAGGCTGCACAGAAATGAGATTTCGCTTCTATTTCAACAGTATGCTCAAAGCAGCAGAGGAACCAAATATCGGTGCATCCCTTCCCCTGTCACCTGGCTGATGAGTGGAGCCCGAGTCTCAATTAGGCTATGTAGGCACTGGCTTATGGGCCCGCACACCTTTAGGGGCCCCCGGCTAGATTCTCCCCACCAGACCTCCCCCCCCCCCCGCACCCTGCATGAGCAGCCAGCAACTGAGCTGCTCTTTGCCTGACTTACCTGATGCGGTTGCTGCTGGCATTACCGTGAAGTTTGCCTCTCTCCACCTCTCCGCCGCAGTTTAGCAAAAGGGGCTTTTAGAAAAGGTGCCTGCAGCGGGGACCATGGGCGGTGGGGTGGGCACTCAGAGACTCTGAGATAATTTGGAAGGGGCCCCCAAGATTTCGACTGCCTAGGGGCCTTCACAGGGTTTAATCCGGCACTGCTGAGCAGCCAATGGGAGTCGGCTTGGGAACGAGCACAGCAGTGCTGCCAGGTCCCCCTATTCACTGCCAGGAGGTGAGGGGGTGTAGGGTTGCCAGATCCTGAGAACCCAGACTGCCTGCACCATCCATCCATTGGAGGCGAGACCAACCCCCAGCCAGGCTGCCCAAGACACCTCTGAATGGGGGATGCTTCCCTCAAAACTACGCCAAGAATGAGGGCCAGAATGCCAGCTCTCCAACATGCAGAGAGTTCAGGCAGCCTGAGGCTGATCTGTGAGCTGCCTGCTGCTTATGGTTGCTGGAAGGTTCATAACCTGACTGCCCCATCCATTTCTTTGTTTAAAAAACATAGAATCATAGAGTTGGAAGAGACCACTAGGGTCTAGACAAGGCAAAAAAAAAAAAAGAGGGCTTGAGGCTGTTAAGATGGTCGTTGTTCCTGTCGGCAGGCCAGGCCGCCCAAAGTAGCTCACAGCCTTCCCAAGGCAGCAGAGTCTTCTCTCCATCCTACGCTGAGGAACGAGGCCTCGGACAACCAAACACGTCACCTTAAAACTCGACGAGGAGCCAGAGCCGGAGCCAGAGCCATCTGCCTACCGGCCTCCAGAAGTGATAACAGCAGGGTTCTTCCCCCCAGAGGAAGAGACCCCGCTCATCGCCAGAATCCTTTGGAGCTTCCGAGGGCAGAACAACGTCCCTCAAGCCCATCCATTTGGCTGGTGGTGTCCACCATCGACCATCTGCCACCCATAAATATACATTTCCGGAGATGCACATCAGAGCCAGGTGAGGTTCCACCCCAGGGTAATGCCGATCGTCACTTGGGGCTCAGGAAGGGATTTTCCTCGGGGCCAGATTGACCCAGTGATCCTGGAGGTGTTTTGCCTTCCTCTGGGCGTAGGGCAGGCGTCAATCGTGGTGTGCAGAGAGAGGAGGGAGAAGCTCAAGTCCTCTAAGCTCAATATCGCTGTGATGAAAATAGTTGTTCAGTCAGCACTGCACAAGATATGGACCTCTTTATCAGACAGCCATTTGAAGAGCAGCCAAGCGATAAGCTAAAGCCATCTTTGGCTTCCAGTGCATGAGGCTGCATTCTGCTTTTGCTCCAGGTGGTAATACTGGCAAAGGAGTGCAGATACAGTCTATGCTTTGAGTTAGATGTGTGCATGTGCATGTTAGTTAGATGTGTGCATGTGCACTCTATTCAAGTGGGCAATTCAGTCCCAAGAAAATAGCACTTAAAAAGTACAGCCAGGCCAGCCCAAGAGATCGGTCAATGAGGGAAGACCCAGCCCACTCCGTAGAGAAGGTCTTTTCAGATGACTGTATCATCCTCTTCCTGGGAGCCCCCGGTGAGAACCGAATGCTTATCTGGCTTGCTGAGGACGATGCTGCTGAGAGATCGCTTGTCTGAGAGGAGAGAGTTTATCGAAGCTCGGCTGTAGTTGACAATGCGACCCATAAGACTCAGTTTGGGTGACTGGTGCTGTGTCATCAATGCCAACGTGGACGCAGATTTCCGAAGGGCTCTTCAGCCTCGTCTGATTGGAGGCACACAGTTCATATTTCTCCAGTGTAGGTTTCTTGTAGCTAACAAAGGGGAGAAGACAGCAGCCCTTTATCAGGTTTGGGCAAAATGCACTGAACAAAACTAACAGTGAAGGAAAAGGCCCAATCCTAAGATATGGAGCATTCACATCCTGCTTCTCCACCAATGCTGACACCTAGGGCAGTTCACAGTGCGAGAATAAAGATTTTACCACAACAGAATTACAGGTTTTTGAGTACATGAATTGAAAGGGCTTCCTCCTCATCCTTGGAGGACTGCTGGAGGTCCTCCCGGGACAATGCAAGGCAATGTTCTCTCTCCAGCCCTCAAGAGAGCTGCGGAGCAACCTCCCAAAGGGGTTTGGGGATCCTACCCTTCTCCAAAATGCTGTTCTAAGATGTGACCTGCCTTGACCAGGTTCTCTGGAGAGGCAGCGTAAGAGTCTTCTTAAAACCCCCACACTCCCTGGTCAAGGGTATCTGTTCTGCAGAAGCACAGGTTTATTTTATTTATTTAGTGGATTTATAGTCCACCCTCCCCCATATGGGCTCAGGGCAGATTACAGGCCTAGAAACAGTTAAAATACAACAATAAAATTAATACTCTACAATTAAACACCACCACATAACTCAATAAAAATGTAACACAGGCGGCACCGGTATATTTTGCAGATTAAGCCCAGTTATTGGCCCGAATAGAATAGTTCATATGGTAAGGTTCATACTCTGGCTCAGCCACTGATCCCACCCAAGGCTTCTAGCCCACTTCACTAGGCCCATGAGCTCAGCCTGTGCAATCGTCATTGTACTCTTTGCGGTCTCTACGACTCTCCTGATACGGTCATGGCAGCAATGAATGGGTTCTGCATGGTGGAACATCACGTAATCGTAAGGGAAGCATATAAAACCCAACAATAAAGAGAAGGAAACAAAAAACAGATCGCAGAATATTCACCATAACTCATAGTTTTAACACTATGGGATTACAAATTTCTGCTGGCTCCACTTAAGAGATGCTTGTGAGAGAGTGAGTGTGTGCGTGGTGTTGGGGATATGGTTCACACAAAGGATCTACCCAAATGTAGATGAGGAAGTCATACCTCGATTTTTTAAAAGGGTGGTGCTGGGGGATACTGCCTGCCTGGGTTCTTGGCCCCTCTAGAGAGCCAGTTTGGTGTAGTGGCTAAATAATAGACTCTTATCTGGGAGAACCAAGTTTGATCCTCCAGTCCTCCACTTGCAGCTGCTGGAATGGCCTTGGCTCAGCCAGAGCTCTCGTAGGAGTTGTCAGTGTACCTAATCTGAATTGATCTGCTGCCAGCATACCAAGCAGCTGAATCAGTGAACAGGTCTCCCATCTTAATGAACAACTTGGTAAAGGATTTAAGTGTGCACTGATGCCAGTGGGAATTAAGTACAAGTTAAAATTTAAGCCACCTATTTGCCATACTGAATCATGGCAAAAATGAGATGGAAACTTTACTTCCATATTCATTACTGTGCTTCTTCCACCAGTTTGACAATATGGGGAAAAGTTGTATCAGTCCCAACATGAGTTGCAGAAACCAGCAGGGACCCATTCTGATAAATGGAACTTGCAATGACTGTACTGCCAGGCTTTTTAGTCACCGGCATTGCTTCACCTGGAGAAAACAGAGGTCAGCAAAACGTGAGTCAAGAACCTGATTCCCTGGATCAGAGCAGTGGTCTGCCTAGTCTAGCCTCCTGCAGCACAAAGTAGCCTCCCGGTTCCTCTGGAGGGCCAGCAACAGGGCACAGAGGCAAAGCCTTCCCCGGGTGTTTCCTCCTAGCACTGGGATTCAGAAGCTCATTGCCTCTGAACATGGAGGTTCCCTTTAGACACCATGGCTCAGTTGCCACTGAGAGAGCTATCCTCCATGAATCTGTCTCGTCCTCTTTTAAAGCTGTCCGTGCCGGTGGCCATCACTACATCCTCTGGCAGTGAACTCCACAGCAAGAAAGGCTCCTTTCCCATGATAAACTCTAGAGAACTCCAGGATTCTTAATTCTCTAGAGCTCAAGGGTTCAAAAGGTGGCTTGGTTAAGGCCTGCAGCACCTTCCATAGATTCCATCCAGGGATCTTTGGGTCTAGTATTTTGGAAGAGAGAGAGAACCCATTTCTGCCCACTCTACCCTATTTAATAAGTTATCATTATATCAGGGATGGCCAACGGTAGCTCTCCAGATGTTTTTTGCCTATCAGCCCCAGCCATCAGCCATGCTGACCCCTTGTCATCCGCCCCTGAACCTCCCACCCCCTTAGGGGTCAAGGTAGACTTTATAACCTCTGACCCAACATTCTACAGGTGTGCATCTTACAGTACCCCAGTCCTACTGTTTAGATACTCCCCCGATACCTTATCAGTTGAGGGTCCCTTCCCCCATCTCCCTTATACGTCGCCATTGGAGCCTTCCTCGAAGACTACGATCGGTAATTATCACCCTGTTCGTCCAGTCGTGTGTTACCGCTGTATAATTCTCTCTATTTTTATTAGGCCTGTATGTGTGTGTGTTATATGCGTCCATTATCTTGTATGTGCGTGTTCTATAATTTTCTATAATAAAGATACAATTGCTTTATCTAATTAGTGCCCATAATAAATTTAGCAAGAATGTCTGGAAGTCAAATCCTTTATACATAGATTCTAGATCCTTTTGAGCCAGAGTTGCCCACCTGTCAATTCCCCAGCCTGGTTTGAGGGCATTTTGGCTTTCACAAGACAACTTACCTCTATGATCTGTAAAATAGCCCGAGGGCCAACAATCTCAGGATCATACTTAATGTGGGCTTTGTTGGTTGCAAGAGCCACTGAGATGTACAAAAAAACCCTTTTTTCCATAAGCGTGGACTCTCTTTTATGAATGCACGAGGCACATGTCATTCCTCTCACCTGTGAACAACACACATTTTACTGTTTGCTGAACAGAAGCCTTCAAGAATAACTTTATGAGCATTAATAGTGAGGCTGAGAAAACAGAGACGGCCATTATCCAAAACAAAGATTGCTTGTGTTGGCTTCATTGTTTTGACCATACAACTGTTTTATCGTACTGTTTTGATTTATACGCTGCTTCAAGCACTGTGGTAGAAGAGTGGCTTATATATAAGAAATACGGGAACATAAACAGAGAGCACTGTTGCTCTTCTGCTCAATATAAATCAGATTAAGGGAACAGGGAAAGGATACTTGCACAGTCTACCCTGCTAGAGCAGCTGGCACACCCGTCTTGTATGCTGTTCCTATGGACAAGTTGGAGCTTAGGGACAACCAGTGCAAATTTCTGCCTCTGTTACCTCCCCAGTACCTCTGGTGCCGGTAATTCCCGCAATCTCTCAAGTGAGGAAGCAAGGCTCAGCTGTATGAGATGGCTTCCTCGTGTCTGACACAGAGACGTGGTCACCATTTAGAGCCCCAAATTAAGGACTTAAAAATGCTGTGAGGGCCTGATCTGCAGCACCACAAGAAGAGGTGCTCCCTGCCCCACCCCCTTTCCACGTGCCAAAACAGCCGCAGGGCAGCAGAAATTATACGTATGAATTGCACTTCCAATCCCACACTGTAGCAAGGGGTTATGTGCTCTGGAAGCTGCAGATAAAACTTTCTGGCAAGGAAAGGAGACACTGAAGAAGATCCATACCAGGAAGTTCTACAAGAGGGCCTGGCATCAACAGAGCCAACTTGAAATGCTAGGACTGAGTCTCAAACTTGGCCAGATGGCTCATAAGAAGTCCCCTGGAATGGGATTCAACCAGATGCTTCTGATTCATTTGCAAAAATCAAGGTAATCAGTTGCCAGACTCATCTGCAGATGATATTACCTGTCAAGGATGCATCAAAGCCCATGTCCTCTGGTGAGGTGAGCGTGGGATCGTATTCTATAGTCCCATTATGATGCAGAGGTGGCACACATACCGATTCACACCTGGTTTTGGGAAAATTACGCCCTCAATTGACTTCACACAGGAATTGCAGGTCATTCCCTCTACATTTATCACCGTGACGGTCGTCAGGGGATGCATGGTGCTCCGAGGAGACTTCACTGGAGACTGGGGCACATTCAAGAGTTCAGAGTTTTCAGGTATATCAAGAAGGCTGACCTTGAAAGTCCCCAGCGACACAGATTCTATGGCTCTTCTTAGTGCACCGAGGGTGATTAGGCTGGGATTATACTTCACAACAGCAGACTTGTCGTCTAAAGAAACTGCTATGCTAGTTACTGAGGGGAGTGCTGATATGGTGCTCTGGATATTGAGGACGCATGAATGACAGTGCATGCCATCAACTTTGAATTTAGCAGTCTCTAAGCAGTGCACATGCTCTGGGTGTTCCTGCAGAACTCCTTCTGAGGATTTGGCAGGTGTGTTCTTTAGTCGCTGCACATCAATAGCACCCAGTCTGAGAGGCTTCAGCTGTTTTTTTATAGATGCCTTGAAACCTACAGCTTCGATTTGGTTTCTGATTTCCTCTGATGTGATGAGATGAGGCTGAAACACCACCACAGCATCCTGAGTGCCCAAGGAAACTGCAAGATAAATGGAAAGAAATGTTACTGCTGCTGTTGTGTAACATCGAGCTTCATCTCTTTGCTTCGAAAAAGAGTACGTGCAGGTGGAGGTTTCCTTCCATGCGAAGGGCTCAATACAACCCTAAGAGCAGCACTGGGGAAATGATCCCTGTTCGCTTGGGGGTCAAGTGGATGAAGTAAGGTGTCACCTGCCAACTGCACTTGGCAAATCGCGGCACAACTGAGTCCACGCAGCACCAGGGTGTGGCTCGGCCACCACAAGAGGGAAGCCTGACAAGAAAGCCTGTCCCAGCCGGCAGGCAAGGCAGTTGCGTCCTGTAGTGTGGGAAGGACTTCCATCCACTGGAATGAGCCCCTCCCTACTGCTTAACGAGCTCTAGCCTGAACAACCACTAGCTTTTGTGTCTTGGTCTTGCTAAGAGATTGACAGAATGTTGAAGACATTTTTGATGCACAGAGGCAGAGAACACGCTTTCCATGCAGGAGGCCCCATGTTCATTCCCCAGGTCACACCTCCAAATCTCAATGGGGAGCAGGGCTGGAGGAGACCTGGAAGAGCTGCTGCCAGTGACTGATACAACTAAGTTTGTGGGGGGGGGGGGCGGGGGGGGGGGGAGAATGCATGCATTGTTTTTGTTCAGGTCTATTAGAGCTGCAAAAAATGCAGGTTTCCCAGGGGAGGGGGGAGGAAACATGGATCCCAATAGAGGTAAAGCATTCGGATCCAACATTTTTTGGAAATCCCAAATTTTCTTAATCCAGTAGACCTCAGAAGAAAAACACTGAGGGGGAAGGAACAGGGGCAATGCCACAAGAAACGGGAGAGATGTGCCTCAGCTGGGGCTCCTTTGGGCCTTCTGTTTCAATCTCCCCCTCAGGGGTGGAACCTCACCTGGCTCATCTCCGGAAGTTGATATTTATGGGTGGCAGAGGGTCGATGTTGGACACCACCAGCCTCCGGGACCCCCTCAGGGGGACCCCCTGCCTGGGCTTGAGGGAGGTGTTCTGCCCTCTAAAGCCCCGGTTGATTCGGGCGACGAGCGGGGTGTCTTCCACTGGGGGAAAGAATCCTGCTGCTACCAGTTCCGGAGGCTGGTAGAAAGGCAGCTCCGTCTCCGACTCTGGCTCCTCGTCCAATGCGAAGGTGACGTGTTTGGTTGTGCGAGGCCTCGTCCCTCGCCGTAAGATGGAGGGAAGCCTCTGCTGCCCAGATGTTCCCTGGGGCGGCTGTGGGCTCCTTTGGGCGACCTGCCCTGCCGACAGGCGACGCCTCAACCCGTTCTCTAGAATGTTCCGCAAAAAAAAGAAATGGATGCGGCATTCAGCTTATGAACCTTCCAACAACCATAAGCCACAGGCAGCTCCCAGATCAACCCCAAGCTGCCTGAACTCTCTGCGCGTTGGAGTGCTGGCATACTGGCTCTCAGCAGTCCCTACAAGGGCCTTGTCAGAGCCCACTCATATTGTGAAGCCCCTGTGGAGGTTGAGCTAAAATGGCTTTCTGCTTCTGGCCAGATCTGGACCCCAAACGCCCTGTTCAGGGCTTAGGTCATAGCCACTGGGGACACCATCTCCTTGGTGGGTGCTCATGTGGTTCACGGAAAGAGCTATCTAAAGAACCCTCTGGTGTTTCCCTGGGGGCAATCCATGCTCCCTCCCTCCTGTTCTCCAGGGTGACCTGCTTGCCCCTTCCACGTGCCTAGCATGGTGGGCACTTGAGAGGTTATTTCTACGCATAGAGAGTGTGATGTTGCTACCCACCTGGAGATCTTGCTGCTACTCTCCAATTGCTCAAAGCATGTCAAGCTAAGCCCGTCTGTTCTTCCAGCCCACAGCTGAAAATCCCTCCTTTCTTAGGAATCCTTCCTCTCGCAGAATCTATCACGGGCCCCTTAGGCTAAACCCTCGTGCTATGGCAGGTGCTCTCCAGGGGTTTACTCCCCAGGGCTTCCTTCCAAGGCCAGCAGCTGCTTGGGGCTGTGTGGGTTTCTCTCAGAGAATCAGTGTCCCAACAACACCCATTCCTCCTCAAAGGCAAGGGAATCTTACCCTCCATGTATAAAGATGAGGCAAAGCCATCTTTGGCGTATAACATCCTTGAGCCTAATCTTCTTTCTCTTGCTCCTTCACCCCCAACCCCTCTTCATGTGTGGTCTCTAACCATTGTCATCATTTACATTTTAAAGAATTACATAAGATACACTGGGCAAACGTGGACCTGCCTAAAAGTCCCACTGGAATCCATCCAGTGAGCCTTTGCAGTCCCTCAACTAAGTGCCCTTGACTTCACTGTTGTGACTTGTTTTGCTTCTGTCGCTCAAGCTGCATTCTTAATGTTTTTTCTCTTCTCTCGGCCATAGTCTCTCCTTAAAATTGTTTCGCCTTCTTTCACCTGCCACCGGCAGCCACTCAAGATGGCCTCTGCTGACTAGACTGGGAAACAGAGAACGGGGAGATGTCGTTTTAAGAATTTCCTACCTGCCATCACACCACTCCACACAGAGTCCTTTAAAACGCTTCTGGATAACCAGTTGCTCGCAAAGGACTGGCCAAGATAAGCACTGTGAGGCAGGATTGCCAACAGAACCATTATGAGGTCAGATGTTTCCTTCCATCCCCATGGTAACCCTGCAGCCGGTGAGGAAGAGACAAGAAGACCCCTTGGAGCAGCACCTTGGGGGATGGGGAAAGCGGATGTCATCATGACCAGGGGCTGCAAGTGGCCTCTGGGGGTTTCGGTTTCCTGCATCCTGTGGAAATTAGGGAGAGACCATGGAGAATACAGGGACATGCAGAATGCAGGGATTCATGTTTCCTTCCCCCTCTCAAGGTCCCTTCCCCTTGACCCTTTCTGTCCAGCTTCCAGACTGGTGATAAGATTCAGAAGCCTGCTTTAGTGGCTGAGATGGAGGGTCTATAGGAAGAATGCTTCTCTGTCAGTCTTGCTGGACCCCTCAGCAGCTTATGGTGGGATAGGTGCACTTCTCTTGGAGGCCGTCCAGGTGGACTTGTGGGTGATATCCCTCCCTATTGCCCCCAAGGACTTGGAGGGACCTCAGCAGGGTGCGATGCCAGAGTCCATCCTCCAAGCAGCCATTCCAGGAGAACTCTAGTCTTTGCCTGGAGGTTGGGAACCCTGGTTCCCACGCAGGAGCTTCTCCTCCCGTCCTTCGGTTGCCTGACCGCTTGCCAAGAGTAACAGCCTGCTGTAGCCTGCTGTAGATGATGCTTCTTGAAAAGTTCAGTGGCTCAGAGGCAGAGCCGGATGAAGGGCTTTTGGGTGCCCTAGGCGGCCCATGGCTTTGCTCCCCTCCCTCGCTGTAATGTGGGCACGCTCCATTCCACTGCCACGACCTGGGCACCTGTGGAGCTGGGCAGTCAAAGAGCCACCCTTGCTGGCACTAGCCAGGCAGCAGGAAGGCGGTGGCTGCCAGTTCTTCCTCCCTCGGTCTGGGCCAGGGTGGGCCAGGGCTCCCTTCTCTGCAGTTTTGTTGCTTCCACCTCCCCTCCTGGTCTGCCATTCCACAGGAGTCTGGAGCATCTCTCCTGCAAGCTGCTGCCGTTGAGGGGGGTCTTCCTGGGACACAGGGGCTACTCAGCATTTCCCCCTTCCAAACATGGCCTTGTAGGTGTTGGAAGCTCGAAGAGAGCAGAGGCGAGGAGCAGGCCTTGCAGCTTGCCTGGAGCTCGGGCTTCTGGATGGCTCCTGGCTTGGCCCCAACATGCTGTCCCTTGATCAGCCACACCAGGCAACTGAGGGGGAAATTGGCTGGAGCCCTTCAGGTTTTTGGAAATATGTATCTGTTCTGTATGTTCTAAAGTTGCAATGTTCTAAAGTTCCAGTCATTATGGGGTTAACACTGTGCCTGATTCCCTATTGTCTGCATGACCTGAGAAGAAGATACTGACTGCTGTCAATCAAGATCTAGAAGTGGGAAAACCTGTTTTGTTTTTTTGGTCAGTTAGGCAGGTGACTTCCTTTGTTCAGGCAGAGAGGTCAAGAAGAAGGAGGAGGTGTTCTCCATTAAGCATGTGGCCTTCTAGTGTGAGGATGTAGTTCTTTAGTGTTTGTTATTTTCACCTCCCAGTGCCCTTTCCCTGTAGTAATAAATATATTTTTTGCTTTCATATTAAATGCCTCTCAATGATTATTTGATCCAGCGATCCATCAAACTGTTTGACATAAAGAAATAGGATTTCAAACAGAATTCCTTACACAGGTGAGGTTTTGCAGTGTTGTCTAAATGTGCTGGGTGCTCTCTCTGTACAGAGAGAGAAAGTGACTTCCTGGAATGCGAAGGTATGGAGCAAATCATCTCTCCTCGGGCTAGAAGCAACCTCCATCGGTTGGACATAACGTTTAGGGACTCCTTTGCTCCCTCCTCTATTTTTAAAAAATAACCACCACCTCTGTATACCATACTGTACTGTACTGTACTGTAGTAGAACAAATCAAAGCCTCTGATCATCATAGGGGACCGGAATGCCCAAGTTGGAAGTCAAAAGGTAACCGGGACAACAGACAAGTTTGACCGTGGAGAACAGAATGTAGCCGAGCAAAAGCTAAAAGAGTTTTGTCACGAGAACCAGCTGGTCATAGCAAACACCCTCTTCCAACAACCTAAAAGGGGACTCTACACATGGACATCTCCTGCAGGGCAACACAGGAATCAGATTGATTATACACGCTGCAGTCAAAGATGGAGAAGCTCCTTGCGGTCAGCAAAAAAGAACCTCTTGTGGAGGATGAAAGAGGAGAGCGCAAAAGTAGGCTTGACACTCAACGTCAAAGAACTTCTGGCCCCATCACTCCTTGGCAAATAGAAGGGGAAGACATGGAAGTAGTAACAGACTTTACATTCCCGCGATCCAAGAGCACTGCAGATGGTGACTGCAACCATGAAATTAAAAGACGTTTGCTCCTTGGGAGGATAGCTATGGTAAACCTGGGCAGTATAATGAAAAGTAGAGACATCAGCCTGCCAACAAAAGTCTGTATAGTCAAAGCAATGGTATTCCCAGTAGTAATGTATGGCTGTGAGAGCTGGACCATAAGGAATAGATGCTTTCAAGCTGTGGTGCTGGAGAAGGATCTTGAGATCAAATCCCTCAGTCCTAAGGGAAATCAACCCTGACTGTTCCCTGGAAGGTCAGATGCTGAAGCTGAAGCTCAAATATTTTGGCCACCAAATGAGAAGGGAGCACTCACTGGAGAAGCCCCTGTTGCTGGGGAAGACAGAAGGCAAAGGAAGAAGGAGACGGCAGAAGAGGAGATGGCTGTACAGCGTTACTGATGTAGCTAACATGAATTTGAGCAGACTTTGGAAGATGGTGGAAGACAGGAGGGCCTGGTGTGACTTGGTCCATGGGGTCGCAAGGAGTCAGATTTGACTGTGCGACTGAACAACAACAACAACAACAACCCTTTTAAAGGGCCAGCTTAGTGGTCACAGGATTGTGGACGCCCCTTTGAAACCGGAACACACTTGAATAACATCTCCTGAAAGGTGAGGGAAACGATAGGGTCAGAGTGGGAGGTTTAACGAAATTATAATAAGCAAACCTGAATTTGGGGCAAAAAGAGAAGAAAGCCTCTAGCCACTCTGCCCCACAGTCCTGGCGGGAGAAGTCCCACAAGCCCTGAGCTCCAAAGGCTCACGCCAGAAGATGAACAGTGCTCTGTCCACGACCTGCCTCCTTCTCCACAGGCACTTCAGAAATTCTCTGCACCAGGTGGAGGGGAGGGGGGGGAGACACACCTCAGCTACTTCTCTGGCTCCCTTTTGGTGTTCACATCCACATCCCCCCTGTTGTCAGGGAACCAATAATATAATCTGTATAAATAAAATATTCTAATAAGGATCTATAAGCCACTAGAGAGGACGATAATACAAAAATCAAAGAACATATTGAAAAAGAAAGAGTGCAACACTAACTCTTCAAGGCTCTCCCCCCTCCCCACAAGCACAACCTCCAGCCACACCTCTCTCACCCCACGTCCTTTTCCAGAAAAGAAAGAGGATGCTGGGTACTTGTCATGCCCTTGGATTGGGTACAGGCTGTGATGCTACATGACTCTTCACCCAGGTCTCTGTGGAGGAAGTTTCCCCTTTGTTTGTGGAAGGCCAGGTTTTACACTCCGTGCATGCTCTGGAGTTAGTCTGCTCTAAAGAGAGGCAGTGTCCTTCCTCCCTTTTCCTGTTCCAAGCACCAGAGAGGCAATTTGCCTATCTCCCTACACGAGTACACTCGTTGTAGTTGGCTAATTCCCTAGACTAATACTCACTGACGCTCTTCTGCTGTCAGGCCCACAACACCAGAGAGACGTCTTCCAAAGTCCCATCCTCATTCACCTGGTTGTACTGTTACCTTCTCCTAGATCTCCTGGAGAAGACTCCTTAGCCTAGGGAATTGACGCTAGTCAGGCTGAAGAAACTGTGTGCACAAGAAGCGGACTTGGTCCAGACTGTGAGGAACAGAATATCTTAAAACACTTCTGGCGGGACAGAAAGAAGTACTTTTCTCCCTTTCTCACAATACAAGAACTCGTGGGCGTTCAATGAAATTGCTGAGCAGTAGGGTTCGAACGGATAAAAGGAAGTACTTCTTCAGCCAAAGGGTGATTAACATGTGGAATTCACTGCCACAGGATGTGGTGGCGGTACAAGCGTAGCTGGCTTCAAGAGGGGTTTGGATAAAAATATGGAGCAGAGGTCCATCAGTGGCTATTAGCCACAGCATATTATTGGAACCATCTGGGGCACTGATGCTCTGTATTCTTGGTGCTTGTGGGGGAGGGGCAAAGTGGGAGGACTTCTAGTCCCACTTGTGAACCTCCTTTTTTTGACCACTGTGTGACACAGAGCGTTGGACTGGATGGGCCATTGGCCTGATCCAACATGGCTTCTCGTACGTTCTTATGTTCTTAATTCCCTTCCTAATAATTCCAAGCATGACGTTGGCCTTTTTTATTGCTATCGCACACTGTCTCGACGTTTTCAGTGAGTTACCTACCATGACCCCAAGATCTCTCTCTTGGTCAGTCTGCCAGTTCACACCCCATCAACTTGTATTTATAGTTAGGATTTTTGGCTCCAATGTGCTTTACTTTGCACTTGGCCACATTGAACCTCATCTGCCACGTTGACGCCCACTCACCCAGCCTCAACAGATCCCTTTGGAGTTCCTCACAATCCTCTCTGGTTTTCACCACCCTGAACAATTTAGTGTCACCCGCAAACTTAGCCATATCACTGCTTACTCCCAACTAGCCATTTCACTGCTTACTCCCAACTCCAAATAATTAATGAACAAGCTAAAAAGCATGGGACCCCGTACTGAGCCCTGCGGCACCCCACTGCTTACCATCCTCCACTGAGAAAATTGCCCATATCAAAAGCTTTCTGGAAGTCAAGGTAAACAACATTTATTGGGTCCCCTTTGTCCTCATGTTTGTTCACCCCCTCAAAGAACTCTAACAGGTTAGTGAGACAAAATCTTTCCTTAGAGAACCCATGCTGAGTCTTCCTCAATAACTTTTGTTCATCAATGTGCCTACTCATTTTCTCTTTGATAATTCGGCCCCCGCCGCGGCCGCGCCGCAAAGCGGCTGCGCGCCGCGGGGCCGTTTTTTGCAGCCTCGGGAGGAGGAAGAGCAGTTTTCCCAGGCATCCGGGGAGTTTACAGGGGCAGGGGCAGAGGCTTTAAGTAGCCTCGGCCCGAGACTCCTCCACACAGTTCCGTGGAGTAGTTGGCTCAGATCTACAGCGTGAGGCTGTTGATCCCTTGGGAGCTGCGTGGGAGGGTGGTTAGGCCGGTAGGCGGCCTGACTGGCGGCGAGCGTAGGGCATCGGAGCTTGGAGGCGTCGGAGGCCGGCCGGAGGACGGGACAGTCGGGCGCGGCTCCAGCGGCTGCCGGTGGCCTGTTTTGATCGGCGAAAGACGTTGGCGGCAGCGGAGGACGTTGGACGGTCGGGCCCAGTGCAAGCTACGCGGCGGCGGTCCTGCTTCAGCTGCGGAGGCCAGCTGCCCACAGTTTGGTTTGTAGAGTGGCCGGGGGGATCGGGCCTGCTTCGCCCCCCCCCCCCAATTTCTCCTTTGGGCAGCTAATTTCCGGGTGGTAAGGTCTGGGGAGACGTTTTGCTGCGGAGGCAGCTTACCCTGTGGGGGGGGGGGGGTTTGGGCAGACGGAGGTGGACTGTTCTATAGGTATAGGGCTGGGGTTTGGTTAAAGGGGCAGCAGCATGGGTTATTAGGCACTTATTCAGGTGGGCCTATACACCCCCCCCCCATCCTCCTAGCCTCCCTTTGGGGAACAGCCTTTCTCTACCTGCCACCATTCCCACCCACCCCCCTCTCCTTAGATAGGCATTGCACAGTCACTGCTTTGTGTGGCCTGCGCTGGTTATGGCTTCTAAAAAAGGACAGGGCCCTTCCAAGGGCAAGCAGCCGGCTAAGGCCGCTGCTAAGCGTAAAAACACCGACCCTCCTGCTGAGGAGCTAGATAGTACGGTGATACGCCAGGCTATTTTGGACCGGGTTAGAGTGATGGAGGAGGACAGGGGGCGTCGGGGTCACAAGCGGTGTGGCCAGGGCGCCATAGCGCTAGCGGAAGGTCAGGGACTCTCACATTTGAGAGGGAGTTGCTGTCTAGGCTCTCTTTTCTTCAGGATAACATGGTCGCCAGGTCGAGGTCCGAGTGTTCCCAAGATGGTGATCCTGGCAGAGAACCGGTGTCGGGCGGCGACGGCGGTGACCAAGATGAGGCGGATGACCAACAGCAGAATGATCAACCTGTGGCCGTGACGGTAACACCGGCAGTGGACGAAAGGAGGGCGGAGTTGCCTTCCCAACAAGCACATTGGCCTTGGGGGGTTTGGGGCCCCACTATGCCACAACAGTCGGGGGGATATGGGCATGTCGCCGTTCCCTCTGAGTGTAGGCAGGGGCCGTTCTCGGCAGTGCCGGGGCCATCATGGGCCACGGGTGGTGCCGTTATGGGGCGAGTGCAGTGCCCTCAGGCGGCTTGTGGGCAGGCACCCTCGGTCACAGGGGGGGTGCCGGCCGCTCTAGGGCCTGCGGCGGCTACAGGAATTCTGCCTTGGGGTGGCCAAATGCCAGGATTGCATCCATTTGGATGGCCTGCAGTGCCTTGTAATCCTTGGGGATATCCTCAGAACCCTTACGGGTCCATCCCTTTGCTATCTATCCCGTTCGGTGACTTGGCGCTGCCATTGGGTGACCATCTCACCTCCGCTACGAGGGATAGGATTTTGAGAGGAGAGTACGTGGACATTTTCAGTCTCTTGTATCGAGAACTTTAGAAGAAGAGCAAAGAGGAGCTAGATGAGAAGGAGAAAGAGAAACTTAGAAGGCGGAAGGTGGATAGAACCTGGGCCAATTGGCTCCCAGGTTTTCTTATCTATGCGGGGGTTATCGCTAGGGCGCAGCCTAGCAGGGCCGCCCCCTTGTTTTAGTACTGCGATATCATCTACCAGGCCTACACCGATTTTGCGGGGTCGGCCTGGTTACAATATGATGAGACCTTCCGTATGAGGGCGGCCATTAACCCTTTGTTGCCGTGGGACCAAATTAACCAGCAATTGTGGTTACAACTGTTGGCTCCGGCTAAACCCAACCTTGGGGATCGGGCAGATAGTGGGCATTTGGTCCATAAGCAGACAGGTAACCCAACAGCCCGCTTTACGGTGGGTCAGCCGGTTCAACCCCGGCTGTTGTGTTGGGAGTACATCTCGCAGGGCGTCTGTTCAAAGAAGGCTTGTAAGTTCAAGCACGAGTGCCCGCTATGCGGAGGTTCCCACGCCTTTTCGGCATGCAGCAAGGCAAAGCCAAAGGGTGGGCCCAAGCGCCCCGGGGGCAGTGGAGGTTCACAATCACTGGGAAAAGGGTCCCAGCCCCATTCGTCTGAGGGTTCTTGAGCAATTTCTTGAGAATTACCCAAGGGCCGCGGACAGGATTTATTTGATGGAAGGTTTCACGTTTGGTTTTCACATCCCGTATGTGGGACCTAGGGTCCCCTTCATGGCTGCCAATTTGCGTTCCATTGTCGGTTTGGAACATGTGGTGAGGGATAAAATCGTAAAGGAATGTGCCGAAGGGCGAGTCATTGGTCCTTTTACAGCTCCCCCCGTTCCTAATTTGAGGGTCTCCCCGTTAGGGGTGGTTCCTAAAAAGGCCACGGGTGAGTTCCGGCTGATCCATCACTTGTCTTATCCATCTGGCGGGTCAGTCAACGATGGCATTCCCGATCACCTGTGCTCCGTCCGTTACACGTCATTCAATCAGGCGGTTAAAGTCATTCGGGGCTGTGGTTTAGGGGCGGAAATGGCGAAATGCAACATTGTCGGCATTTCGGCTATTGCCGGTCCACCCGGACGACTTCGAGTTGTTAGGTTTTCAGTTTGAAGGTTATTTTTATCTGGATAGGGCATTGCCGATGGGATGCTCGGTGTCCTGCGCCGCCTTTGAGCGTTTCAGCTCCTTTTTGGAGTGGCTGGTCAGGCACAGGTCGGGCTGTCGTGAGGTGGTGCACTATTTAGATGACTCCCTATTCGCTGGCACGCCCGGTTCCGGTTGTTGCGCGCGGCTCCTTGACCTTTTTACAAGGTTGGCTGCCGAGCTGGGGGTACCTCTCGCTCCCGAAAAGACAAAGGGCCCGGCTACCCGCATTACATTTTTGGGTATCGAGTTGGACACCGTGCAGCAGACCTCACGGTTGCCAGACGACAAGGTCCGCCTGATCAAGGCCAGGCTGGCCGCTTTGAAGGGTAAGCGGAAGGTGTCACTCCTTGAGCTGCAGCAGCTCGTCGGGTACCTAAATTTTGCTTGTCGAGTTGTCGCCCTGGGCAGGGCATTTATTCGGCGCCTCTGCGATGCTATGAACCTGCGTTTGCCCCATCACAGGGCTAGGATAACGGAGAGCATTCGTAGTGACTTAGAAGTTTGGGAGGCGTTTTTAACTGCATTCAATGGGGTGTTCTTTTGGAGGGAGGATTTGGGAGTCGAAGCGGACCTTCAAATCTCCTCCGATGCCGCCGGCTCTATCGGTTTCGGAGTCTTGTTCAGAAGGCAGTGGTGCGCGGAGTTGTGGCCCGAGGACTGGCTCCGCAGTGGTATTTGCAGAAACCTGACCTTGCTCGAAGTTTTTCCTATTGTGGTGGCAATTTTTATATGGGGTGAGCAAATGGCTAACCGGGTCGTACACTTTTGGTGCGACAACCTGTCGGTCGTTCATGTGGTTACTTCATTGTCTTCAAAGTCCAAGCCGGTTATGTCACTTGTCCGAGTTTTTGTTCTGCATTGCCTACAGTTAAATATCATGTTCGTGGCCAAGCATGTGCCGGGTGTGAATAACGGGGTGGCAGATGCCCTGTCTCGCCGACAGATGGAGTGATTTTGCCTTCTGGCCCCGGAGGCCGATTCCCACCCGTCACGGATGCCACCCCATCTTTGGCAGCTTGGCAGCTTATGATGGCGCGGCTTCGCAGTTTAAGGTATTCCGTCAATCCTCGGGGTTGGGTGAGGTACGGCCCATCCCGGTTGCTCATCTTATGCAGTTTTGTGTATTCCAGAAATTCAAAGGTATGAAGGTCAAAACTATTAGAGGCCAGTTGGCGGCATTGGCGTTCTTTAGCAAAGCCCAGGGCTACACGGCCGCTGGGGATGATTTTAGAATCAAGAAGATGCTCGAGGGTTGGTCCAGGGAGCAGGGGGTGAGAGTCGACACTAGGAAGCCCATATCCCCCGCTATTTTGCGGGGCTTGGGGGGTGTCTGGCCCGAGGTCTGTAGTTCAGACGACGAGGTGGTCTTGTTTCATGCCGCGGCCCTCACGGCCTTTTCTGGTGCCCTGCGTGTTAGTGAGCTAGTACAGTCTTCGCGTAGGGATACATCTGACACCGCCTTGCAGAGGGATGACGTGTCGTTTAAGGAGGAGCACGTGATGCTGCAGGTGCGTAGGTCCAAAACGGACCAGCATAGCAAGGGCACGATGATTAAGCTCGGTCCTTGCTCGGAGCCTGGGCTTTGCCCGGTCCAGGCACTGGTGGCATATTTTAGGGCCCGGGGTTCCGCGCCAGGCCCGCTTTTCCGTCATGAGGGCGAGGCCCCCCTCACAAAGTACCAGTTCTGGGCAGTGACTGCCCGGGCTTTGGGTAAATTAGGTTTGGGGGGGGGGGTTAGATTTGGGACCCATTCCTTTCGGATCGGGGTGGCTTCGACGGCCACAGCTATGGGTTATCCTGGACCAACCATCCAGCGGGTAGGACGGTGGAGGTCCTTGGCTTACCACGCCTATGTGCGCCCATTGTTGCTCCCCTGAGGGGCGGGGTTTCATTGTTGTTTTGTTCTGACTGTGTTTTTCTCGTTTCAGGTGCTGTGGCTCGTCATGGGAGGCTGAGGATCCTCGTATGCGGGCACAGCATGATTTTCTGGGCAGCCCATTTCGCCAGAAGATCGTCGCTCAGTTCACAGCTTGGGCTGAGCGAGTGGGCCACGGTTGAGTGGCTGGGGCGACGGGGGCTCAGATGGTCTGTTGTTGTCATTGTTGTTTGTTAGTCGGCCTCGTTCCCCGCCCCATGTATTAGTCATTCACCTCGGTGGGAATGACCTGGGCCTGTTGCAAGGCAGGGCCCTCTCTTTGCAGGTGATCTCAGACTTGCGGGTCATCGTGAGGAGGTGGCCCGGGGTCCGGATCATTTGGTCTGCGATTTTGCCTCAAAGGACCTGGCGTGCCGCTTAGAACCCCGCGGGGATCGAGCGGGCCAGGAGGAAGGCAAACCGGGCCCTGCAGTTGGCCCTGGAGGGAGGTCTGGGCACCTTCCTTCCGCACCCTGGCATCAGTGTGCATAATGCTGAGCTTTATCGGCCAGATGGGGTACATCTGTCCGATGCGGGAAATTGGGCCTTTTTGTCTGAATTACGGCAAGGTCTTCGGGAGGCGTTGGGCCTCCCGGGGGTTGCGAATGCCTAAGCAGAGGCTTGGCATTGCGGTGGCGGAATTTGCAAGGGATTCAGACCTTGCCGATGAGCACCCAGGCCTTGGCACCTGTGTTGTGCATGCGATCCGTAGGAAAGGCAGATGGGCTTTACGGCTCAATGTCCTGGAATACGGATCGGGGTCATGTCTCCCTTTGGCGCCCCCTTCTGGTGATTGGGGCGGGGTAAAGGGAGGTCATGTTTGGTCTGCCGCCCGGTTATAGCCACATTGGTATGGCTAGGACCGGGGGTTGGGTGTCTCGCCCTTGTAGGACTTGGCGGGGTCAGGGGTGACCCCAGGGCTCGTCCTCTTAGTTCACAGTGCCTGGTTTGTGTTTAATGTTAATAAAGTGGCCCATTTCCCAACTACAGTTGTCTGCCTCTTTATTCCGTTTGGGGGTGCAATTCGGCCCCGCCCCGGCCGCGCCGCAAAGTGGCTGTGCGCCGCGAGCCGTTTTTTTGCAGCCCCGGGAGGAGGAAGAGCAGTTTTCCCGGGCATCCGGGGAGTTTACAGGGGCGGGGGCAGAGGCTTTAAGAAGCCTTGGCCCCAGACTCCTCCATGCAGTTCCGTGGAGTCGTTGGCCCGCCCGCTCACCCTGCAGTAGTACAGGATTATACCGGTCGCCTTATTAGGGGCCAGGTAGGAATTTTTTCACTATCACCTGAATTGGCCATTGGTGATGTGTTTTTCGCCTACCTTGTACTGCCAGCAGTGGTGTGGATTTGGTTAGGTAGCTAATTCGGTCACTTGGCGGAATTTGCAAGGGATTCAGACCTTGCCGGTGAGAACCCAGGCCTTGGCACCTGTGTTGTGCGTGCGATCCGTAGGAAAGGCAGATGGGCTTTACGGCTCAATGTCCTGGAATATGGATCGGGGTCATGTCTCCCTTTGGCGCCCCCTTCTGGTTATCGGGGCGGGGGTAAAGGAAGGTCATGTTTGGTCTGCCGCCCGGTTATAGCCACATTGGTATGGCTAGGACCGGGGGTTGGGTGTCTCGCCCTTGTAGGACTTGGCGGGGTCAGGAGTGACCCCAGGGCTCGTCCTCTTAGTTCACCTTGCCTGGTTTGTGTTTAATGTTAATAAAGTGGACCATTTCCTAACTACAGTTGTTTGCCTCGTTATTCCGTTTGGGGGTGCAATGGTTTCCAACAACTTTTCCGGTATTGAATTCAGACTGACCGGCCTGTAATTCCCGGATCGCCTCTGGAACCCTTTTTAAAGATGGGAGTGACATTTGCTACCTTCCAGTCCTCGAGAACGGAGGCAGATTTCAATGAAAGTTTACTTTTTTTTCAGGAAATCCACAAGTTCACCTTTGAGTTCTTTCAGAACTCTTGGATGTATGCCATCTGGGCCTGGTGACTAATCAGTTTTTAATTTGTCCATCAGTTGTAGGACCTCCTCTTTCACCACCTCAATCTGACTCAGGTCCTTCAACACCCCTCCCAAAATTGGCGGTTCTGGAGTGGGTAAACACTTCTCATCTTCCATGGTAAAGACGGAGGCAAAAAATGCATCCAGCTTCTCAGCCATTTCCTATCCTCCTTCAGTAATCCTTTGACCCCTTGGTCATCCAAGGGCCCCACTGCCTCCCTGACTGGTTTCCTGCTTCTAATGTATTTGAAGAAATTTTTATTGTTGGTCTTTATGTTTTTTGCAATATGCTCCTCATAGTCCCTTTTTGCCTGCCTGATCACAGTCTTACATTTGATTTGCCACAGTCTCTGTTCCCTTTTATTAACCTCACTTGGACTAGCTTTCCACCACTTAAAGGAATCCTTCTTACCTTTTACATCCTCCATTACTTTGTTTGTTACCCACGCAAGCTTTTTTTTTTTGGACCTATTTGTGTCTTTCCTGACTTGTGATATATATTTTATCTGAGCTTCTAGGATTGTACTTTAAAATAGCCATATTGACCCAACCAATGTGGGATAGTTAAAATCACCTATGATGACACAGTTTTTACATTTAGCCGCTATCTTTAATTCTTTTATCATATTATAACTAGCCTCTATCTTTTGATCCGGTTGGGTTCTAACAAACTCCCATAGTTAAATTTCCTTTTAGGCCCGCTATTTCAACCCAAAGCATTTCTAGAAGGGAATCTAATTCTCAGACCTCCTCAGTCTTATGGGACTGTATACCCACTCTGACATACAGAGCCACCCCACCTCCAACCCTTCCCTCCCTATCCTTCCGATATAATTTATACCCAGGAATCACTGTGTCCCACTGATTCTGCTCATTCCACCAGCTTTCTGAAATACCCACAATACCGTTGGTTCATTGTTCCTTTGTTTTATTTTTAACATTTGTTCTTCTCTCTCTTTTTTTTTTTACTATTTTTCTTTCCTTATGGTTATTCCAGTTTGTGTGTTATTCCACCAGGTCTACGTCTCTCTTTGTCCCCATTCCCCTCCAAACACGCTGCTCCGAACAATCCTACTCTACCTGCCCTACATGGTTTGGCTTGTCTTTTAATGCTCACTGTGGTCTCTGCGTTATTAACTAGGTCTTTGACATTGATTCACTACATTATACCTACATTGAACGTTGCTTCTTCTCTTCCATTCTTAATCTCTTGGCACATCTTAACATTTATAGCATTATATTGTCGTTGCCTCACATGCAGTATACTGTCTTCCTTTTCTATCTTTGACTATGACTTCTGTTCTACTTAATCTGTTCCTGTCCAAAGCATTGTGCCTACCATATTGTGGGATGCAATTCCGTTCTTCTCTTCACCAAGACTCGTAGGATCCCTCCAACTAACTCTTGAGGTTTCTTGGTTGCACAACCAAACTTTAAGTGTTCCTTACCATGCTGGCATGTTTGCTGTTTATTGTTATGTGTGGGGTGCAGGAAGGGGAAGGGACCAAATCCCAGCTGGGCTATGGGTTGGAAAGCAGAGAGGAACCACCAGGGCAAGTCCAAAGCACAGAGTACAAATCCAGTCAGAGGTCAGAACCAACAAAGCAGAACAGGAACCAATAGAGAGCAATGTCCAAAACACAAACCGAGAGCAGAGTCATTCGTAGCCAGAAGACCAGGAGCCAAAAGGTTATGTTTCAAAGCCAGTCGGGGTGGACGCACGTCACAAGATGGATGCGTTGCTTCCACAGAGGGCCCTAGCCCAAGCAGAGGTGAAATGTCCCTCCCGCAGTGCTTCAATTAACAGTTGTAAAGCTTCAGCTAATACTCAGGGCTAATGGACCGCCTTCCCCTTGGCATGCTTCCCTTCTCTGGGCTGCTGAGTCCCAGCGTAGCCGTTCCGTTCATTGGACTGCAGGTGGGGGAGAGTCAGCCGGGCTCCCTTTTGCAGCTGTGCTGCTTGCCCCTCCTCCTCTGCTGCTGGGTCGGGGGGGGGGGGGAGCGAGCGGCTGCAGGCCGTCAACCTCCTGAGCACTCGAAGGACCGGCTATAGGCTCCGATGCCAGCCCATGACATCCTGCACTGTTAGCACTGCACTGTGTTTCACTGCTCATCATAGCTTTTATATGCTCTATTTTTGCACTTTACTGCTTCTTATGAATTCTTTATTGCTACAGATCAGCTCGATCACTTTTTAATTGTTTTCCTATATGTCATGATATCCAACCTTTATATTTGCATGGCTTTTCCTTTTATTTGATGGCTTTTCCTTGTTCTATAATTTCCTGTACCTCGTTTCCCTTCTAACACTGATAATAAATTGGCCCTTAGTGATATCTTCACTCTTAAAGTTCTGGCTCCCCCTAGAGGTCACATTTTTGAATTAATCCTCACCCTTTACCTTTCTCTGAGAAGAAGACCGCAGATTTATACCCCGCCCTTCTCCCTGAATCTCAGAGTTTCAGAGTTTTGCCTTCCTTTCCCACAACACACACCCTGTGAAGTAGGTGGGGCTGAGAGAGCTCTCACAGAAGCTGCCCTTTCAAGGACAACTCCTGCAAGAGATATGGCTTGCAAAAGGCCATTCCATCAGGTGCAAGTGCAGGAGTGTGGAATCAAGTCCGGTTCTCCCAGAAAAGAGTCTGTGCACTTAACCACTACACCAAACTGGCTCTCACTATAGGAACTATATATTGCCTATTACACACCCCCATATTCTGATCTTTGTTATTTTGAAATTTTTCTTAGATTGACCTGTACATTTGCTCTTTGCTGTTTCTCTTGTGCTCCCCTACTCCTTTTAACTTCCTTTTACCATGTATTTACATTTTCAATGCCCCGTCTCTCTCTCTTTTCTCACCTTCTTAGCTTTTCCTTCTCTGTATCCTCCCAATTCTAATAATTTAAGAGTAGTCTCTCTCAGTTGTTGAGGCCTTAACACCTGGGGAAGGCAATGGCAAAGCAGCCTGTAAAAAGTCTGCCATGAAAACGTTGTGAAAGCAGCGTCGGAAATGACAGGGGACCTTTCCTTTCCTTTCCTTTCCTTTCCTTTCCTTTCCTTTCCTTTCCTTTCCTTTCCTTTCCTTTCCTTTCCTTTCCTTTCCTTTCCTTTCCTTTCCTTTTCCTTGTCCTTTTCCTTGTCCTTTTCCTTTTCCTTTTCCTTTTCCTTGTCCTTTCCTTTCCCTTTCCTTTTCCTTTCCTTTCCTTACAACATCACCAAATGAAAACATGTAACGTTAGGCATTATCAAATTACATTTTGACAGTATTTTTACAGGAGACCCACATCTCTGATAAACACTTTAAGATTCAGGATTCCTGGATCACACTTGCATCTATTTACGCACCCAATGCTGACCAAATTAATTTTTTTTGTGAAGTGTTCTCTGAACTTCTTTCTTTTAGTCAAGGTGAGAGCATTCTGGGGGGTGACTTAAATTTCATTATCAATCCCTCCTTAGATAGATCGTTCCCTTATAGGAGGCCTTCTGAGTCTCGCTCCCTCAGGGTTACCCCACTTGACAAGCTTCTTTCTTCTGGCCTTTGCAACATCTGGCATTTGCATCATCCCAATGAACGGGATTACTCATATTATTCATCACGCCACAATATACACACATGCATAGATTACATTCTGGTTACCAAAGGCCTATTCGTTCAATCCCCTCTTCATCCATAGGTTATCAGATCTGATTTGATCACGCGTGGGTTTGATGTGAACTCAGCCTTTTTTCATATCATTATAAGGAATTCAGCTGGAATATTAATACATCTCTTTTATTAAATCATTCTTTTCCCACAGAAATTGAAACAGAGATTCAGTACTCTTTTGCAACCAATCAATATGGTGAAAAACTTCAGCATGTATTTGTCAAGCACCGATATTTCTCAATAAGCAGTCTTTTGTTTTAAATCAAAGCTGTTTTATTCTTAGAAATTCAGAAGCTGTGCCAACGACATAAGCCTTGGGAGTAATGATGTATACAGGGTTACACAGTTGCTATATAGGATATCTTCAAAGGTTACATTACAGATGCATACTTGAGTCATGGATACAAAGGTTGCTAAACACTGTCTTTTTTATTACTAAGGAATTTAGGCTATTAAAAACATCTCCTTTCTCACACTTCTCTCACAGACGGTAAAAGTTGTCTGTGTGAACCTGTGGGAGAGGCGACTTGAAAGTGGTACCAGCCAGGCTGTAGCATAAACATCCCTGGGCCAGATGGATTTATTACTTGCCCAATGGTTGTAAATAAGGGGGGAGCAGTATATTTATTTATTTCTCATATTTATAGAGCTTGTGACCTGCTCTTTGTCTAAGAAACCACCATGTTACAGAAATAAGCCCGCTTGACAGTATTATGGGATGCGATGAAGGCTGTCATTTATGGGAGGATCATTTCACTTGCTTCTTTCTATAACAAGGAAAAAGACAAAAAAAAGATGAGACTTGCTAACTAATATCCATTCCTTAGAGCAGAAACTCAAAACCACAGGTAGCACTAAGGTTTATCATCAACTCATAGCCAAAAGGAAAAAAATGGACATTCTTGTGGTAAGCAAAATACAAAGTAATCTTCTATCTCTCAAGCAGCAATATTGGTACAATACACCCAAAACTCTAAGAATCCTTTCTTGGAAGGTTAGACAAAAAGTTTCCTCTAATTTTAGGGACCTCATTAGGGACCTCATTAGGACCTAGAAAGGCATTTTCACATCTAATTCACAGAAGATATTAACCTCTTTCACTAAATTCTTCTCTGAGCTTTATAGCTCCCAAAATCCAGCCACTGACTCTATTCCTCTTTTCTCGAATCTATTCCTTCCCTTTGGAAATTAAGATTAGATCATTGTGACCTCATGGAAGCCCCCTTCACTTCCCAGGAAATTAGAAACACTATTACAAATCTCAAATCTAGCAAATCTCCTGGGGATGATGGACTTCCTGCTGAATTTTATTTAAAACATTATCCCCATCTTAACTGAACCTCTCACAGATACCTGTAATCGCATTCTCTCTCTCTACCCAGCACTTGGCTGGGGACCAACATTATTGTTATCCCTAAAAACACAAGGATTCTACTCTCCCTGGTTCTTACAAACTCATTTCGTTCATTAAGCAAGATGCAAAATTTTTCACAGTCATCACTGACAACAGTCTTAACTCTTTTATTACACAAAACATTCACACAGACCAAATGGACTTCATGCCGTCACGGGACTTATCTGACAATTTACGGAAATCTTTAAGCATCGTTTAATACACTAGACTTTCTTATTTTGAGCCTCGACGTGGAAAAAGCCTTTGATAGCTTGGAGGACTCTTACCTCCACTGTCTTTTGCCACACGTGAGTTTCGGTCCCCTTTTCTTGCACATGATAAAGTCCCTTGATTCTAACTCAGCATTTCCCATTTGCAGGGTCATGATGGGGGGAGATCTTCAATCGCTGCACGTTTGGCTGTGGCCCCAACAAGGTAGTCCGAGATCGTCTTCCTTTTCATTGTTCTCAGCCTGCAGATAAATGAAAACTTGAATACTGTGATCTCACTTCTCGAAACAAACCACCCCAATCCGGGTCCCAACACCAGCAAAGCAGCCAGGGTGAGAGTCCCGTGCGCCTTTACAGGCATATATCCACCAGGCTGCACAGAAATGAGATTTCGCTTCTATTTCAACAGTATGCTCAAAGCAGCAGAGGAACCAAATATCGGTGCATCCCTTCCCCTGTCACCTGGCTGATGAGTGGAGCCCGAGTCTCAATTAGGCTATGTAGGCACTGGCTTATGGGCCCGCACACCTTTAGGGGCCCCCGGCTAGTTTCTCCCCACCAGTTCCCCCCCCCCCCCCCCAGCATGCTTGAGCAGCCAGCAACTGAGCTGCTCTTTGCCTGACTTACCTGATGCGGTTGCTGCTGGCATTACCGTGAAGTTTGCCTCTCTCCACCTCTCCGCCGCAGTTTAGCAAAAGGGGCTTTTAGAAAAGGTGCCTGCAGCGGGGACCATGGGCGGTGGGGTGGGCACTCAGAGACTCTGAGATAATTTGCAAGGGGCCCCCAAGATTTCGACTGCCTAGGGGCCTTCACAGGGTTTAATCCGGCACTGCTGAGCAGCCAATGGGAGTCGGCTTGGGAACGAGCACAGCAGTGCTGCCAGGTCCCCCTATTCACTGCCAGGAGGTGAGGGGGTGTAGGGTTGCCAGATCCTGAGAACCCAGACTGCCTGCACCATCCATCCATTGGAGGCGAGACCAACCCCCAGCCAGGCTGCCCAAGACACCTCTGAATGGGGGATGCTTCCCTCAAAACTACGCCAAGAATGAGGGCCAGAATGCCAGCTCTCCAACATGCAGAGAGTTCAGGCAGCCTGAGGCTGATCTGTGAGCTGCCTGCTGCTTATGGTTGCTGGAAGGTTCATAACCTGACTGCCCCATCCATTTCTTTGTTTACAAAACATAGAATCATAGAGTTGGAAGAGACCACTAGGGTCTAGACAAGGCAAAAAAAAAAAAAGAGGGCTTGAGGCTGTTAAGATGGTCGTTGTTCCTGTCGGCAGGCCAGGCCGCCCAAAGTAGCTCACAGCCTTCCCAAGGCAGCAGAGTCTTCTCTCCATCCTACGCTGAGGAACGAGGCCTCGGACAACCAAACACGTCACCTTAAAACTCGACGAGGAGCCAGAGCCGGAGCCAGAGCCATCTGCCTACCGGCCTCCAGAAGTGATAACAGCAGGGTTCTTCCCCCCAGAGGAAGAGACCCCGCTCATCGCCAGAATCCTTTGGAGCTTCCGAGGGCAGAACAACGTCCCTCAAGCCCATCCATTTGGCTGGTGGTGTCCACCATCGACCATCTGCCACCCATAAATATACATTTCCGGAGATGCACATCAGAGCCAGGTGAGGTTCCACCCCAGGGTAATGCCGATCGTCACTTGGGGCTCAGGAAGGGATTTTCCTCGGGGCCAGATTGACCCAGTGATCCTGGAGGTGTTTTGCCTTCCTCTGGGCGTAGGGCAGGCGTCAATCGTGGTGTGCAGAGAGAGGAGGGAGAAGCTCAAGTCCTCTAAGCTCAATATCGCTGTGATGAAAATAGTTGTTCAGTCAGCACTGCACAAGATATGGACCTCTTTATCAGACAGCCATTTGAAGAGCAGCCAAGCGATAAGCTAAAGCCATCTTTGGCTTCCAGTGCATGAGGCTGCATTCTGCTTTTGCTCCAGGTGGTAATACTGGCAAAGGAGTGCAGATACAGTCGATGCTTTGAGTTAGATGTGTGCATGTGCATGTTAGTTAGATGTGTGCATGTGCACTCTATTCAAGTGGGCAATTCAGTCCCAAGAAAATAGCACTTAAAAAGTACAGCCAGGCCAGCCCAAGAGATCGGTCAATGAGGGAAGACCCAGCCCACTCCGTAGAGAAGGTCTTTTCAGATGACTGTATCATCCTCTTCCTGGGAGCCCCCGGTGAGAACCGAATGCTTATCTGGCTTGCTGAGGACGATGCTGCTGAGAGATCGCTTGTCTGAGAGGAGAGAGTTTATCGAAGCTCGGCTGTAGTTGACAATGCGACCCATAAGACTCAGTTTGGGTGACTGGTGCTGTGTCATCAATGCCAACGTGGACGCAGATTTCCGAAGGGCTCTTCAGCCTCGTCTGATTGGAGGCACACAGTTCATATTTCTCCAGTGTAGGTTTCTTGTAGCTAACAAAGGGGAGAAGACAGCAGCCCTTTATCAGGTTTGGGCAAAATGCACTGAACAAAACTAACAGTGAAGGAAAAGGCCCAATCCTAAGATATGGAGCATTCACATCCTGCTTCTCCACCAATGCTGACACCTAGGGCAGTTCACAGTGCGAGAATAAAGATTTTACCACAACAGAATTGCAGGTTTTTGAGTACATGAATTGAAAGGGCTTCCTCCTCATCCTTGGAGGACTGCTGGAGGTCCTCCCGGGACAATGCAAGGCAATGTTCTCTCTCCAGCCCTCAAGAGAGCTGCGGAGCAACCTCCCAAAGGGGTTTGGGGATCCTACCCTTCTCCAAAATGCTGTTCTAAGATGTGACCTGCCTTGACCAGGTTCTCTGGAGAGGCAGCGTAAGAGTCTTCTTAAAAACCCCACACTCCCTGGTCAAGGGTATCTGTTCTGCAGAAGCACAGGTTTATTTTATTTATTTAGTGGATTTATAGTCCACCCTCCCCCATATGGGCTCAGGGCAGATTACAGGCCTAGAAACAGTTAAAATACAACAATAAAATTAATACTCTACAATTAAACACCACCACATAACTCAATAAAAATGTAACACAGGCGGCACCGGTATATTTTGCAGATTAAGCCCAGTTATTGGCCCGAATAGAATAGTTCATATGGTAAGGTTCATACTCTGGCTCAGCCACTGATCCCACCCAAGGCTTCTAGCCCACTTCACTAGGCCCATGAGCTCAGCCTGTGCAATCGTCATTGTACTCTTTGCGGTCTCTACGACTCTCCTGATACGGTCATGGCAGCAATGAATGGGTTCTGCATGGTGGAACATCACGTAATCGTAAGGGAAGCATATAAAACCCAACAATAAAGAGAAGGAAACAAAAAACAGATCGCAGAATATTCACCATAACTCATAGTTTTAACACTATGGGATTACAAATTTCTGCTGGCTCCACTTAAGAGATGCTTGTGAGAGAGTGAGTGTGTGCGTGGTGTTGGGGATATGGTTCACACAAAGGATCTACCCAAATGTAGATGAGGAAGTCATACCTCGATTTTTTAAAAGGGTGGTGCTGGGGGATACTGCCTGCCTGGGTTCTTGGCCCCTCTAGAGAGCCAGTTTGGTGTAGTGGCTAAATAATAGACTCTTATCTGGGAGAACCAAGTTTGATCCTCCAGTCCTCCACTTGCAGCTGCTGGAATGGCCTTGGCTCAGCCAGAGCTCTCGTAGGAGTTGTCAGTGTACCTAATCTGAATTGATCTGCTGCCAGCATACCAAGCAGCTGAATCAGTGAACAGGTCTCCCATCTTAATGAACAACTTGGTAAAGGATTTAAGTGTGCACTGATGCCAGTGGGAATTAAGTACAAGTTAAAATTTAAGCCACCTATTTGCCATACTGAATCATGGCAAAAATGAGATGGAAACTTTACTTCCATATTCATTACTGTGCTTCTTCCACCAGTTTGACAATATGGGGAAAAGTTGTATCAGTCCCAACATGAGTTGCAGAAACCAGCAGGGACCCATTCTGATAAATGGAACTTGCAATGACTGTACTGCCAGGCTTTTTAGTCACCGGCATTGCTTCACCTGGAGAAAACAGAGGTCAGCAAAACGTGAGTCAAGAACCTGATTCCCTGGATCAGAGCAGTGGTCTGCCTAGTCTAGCCTCCTGCAGCACAAAGTAGCCTCCCGGTTCCTCTGGAGGGCCAGCAACAGGGCACAGAGGCAAAGCCTTCCCCGGGTGTTTCCTCCTAGCACTGGGATTCAGAAGCTCATTGCCTCTGAACATGGAGGTTCCCTTTAGACACCATGGCTCAGTTGCCACTGAGAGAGCTATCCTCCATGAATCTGTCTCGTCCTCTTTTAAAGCTGTCCGTGCCGGTGGCCATCACTACATCCTCTGGCAGTGAACTCCACAGCAAGAAAGGCTCCTTTCCCATGATAAACTCTAGAGAACTCCAGGATTCTTAATTCTCTAGAGCTCAAGGGTTCAAAAGGTGGCTTGGTTAAGGCCTGCAGCACCTTCCATAGATTCCATCCAGGGATCTTTGGGTCTAGTATTTTGGAAGAGAGAGAGAACCCATTTCTGCCCACTCTACCCTATTTAATAAGTTATCATTATATCAGGGATGGCCAACGGTAGCTCTCCAGATGTTTTTTGCCTATCAGCCCCAGCCATCAGCCATGCTGACCCCTTGTCATCCGCCCCTGAACCTCCCACCCCCTTAGGGGTCAAGGTAGACTTTATAACCTCTGACCCAACATTCTACAGGTGTGCATCTTACAGTACCCCAGTCCTACTGTTTAGATACTCCCCCGATACCTTATCAGTTGAGGGTCCCTTCCCCCATCTCCCTTATACGTCGCCATTGGAGCCTTCCTCGAAGACTACGATCGGTAATTATCACCCTGTTCGTCCAGTCGTGTGTTACCGCTGTATAATTCTCTCTATTTTTATTAGGCCTGTATGTGTGTGTGTTATATGCGTCCATTATCTTGTATGTGCGTGTTCTATAATTTTCTATAATAAAGATACAATTGCTTTATCTAATTAGTGCCCATAATAAATTTAGCAAGAATGTCTGGAAGTCAAATCCTTTATACATAGATTCTAGATCCTTTTGAGCCAGAGTTGCCCACCTGTCAATTCCCCAGCCTGGTTTGAGGGCATTTTGGCTTTCACAAGACAACTTACCTCTATGATCTGTAAAATAGCCCGAGGGCCAACAATCTCAGGATCATACTTAATGTGGGCTTTGTTGGTTGCAAGAGCCACTGAGATGTACAAAAAAACCCTTTTTTCCATAAGCGTGGACTCTCTTTTATGAATGCACGAGGCACATGTCATTCCTCTCACCTGTGAACAACACACATTTTACTGTTTGCTGAACAGAAGCCTTCAAGAATAACTTTATGAGCATTAATAGTGAGGCTGAGAAAACAGAGACGGCCATTATCCAAAACAAAGATTGCTTGTGTTGGCTTCATTGTTTTGACCATACAACTGTTTTATCGTACTGTTTTGATTTATACGCTGCTTCAAGCACTGTGGTAGAAGAGTGGCTTATATATAAGAAATACGGGAACATAAACAGAGAGCACTGTTGCTCTTCTGCTCAATATAAATCAGATTAAGGGAACAGGGAAAGGATACTTGCACAGTCTACCCTGCTAGAGCAGCTGGCACACCCGTCTTGTATGCTGTTCCTATGGACAAGTTGGAGCTTAGGGACAACCAGTGCAAATTTCTGCCTCTGTTACCTCCCCAGTACCTCTGGTGCCGGTAATTCCCGCAATCTCTCAAGTGAGGAAGCAAGGCTCAGCTGTATGAGATGGCTTCCTCGTGTCTGACACAGAGACGTGGTCACCATTTAGAGCCCCAAATTAAGGACTTAAAAATGCTGTGAGGGCCTGATCTGCAGCACCACAAGAAGAGGTGCTCCCTGCCCCACCCCCTTTCCACGTGCCAAAACAGCCGCAGGGCAGCAGAAATTATACGTATGAATTGCACTTCCAATCCCACACTGTAGCAAGGGGTTATGTGCTCTGGAAGCTGCAGATAAAACTTTCTGGCAAGGAAAGGAGACACTGAAGAAGATCCATACCAGGAAGTTCTACAAGAGGGCCTGGCATCAACAGAGCCAACTTGAAATGCTAGGACTGAGTCTCAAACTTGGCCAGATGGCTCATAAGAAGTCCCCTGGAATGGGATTCAACCAGATGCTTCTGATTCATTTGCAAAAATCAAGGTAATCAGTTGCCAGACTCATCTGCAGATGATATTACCTGTCAAGGATGCATCAAAGCCCATGTCCTCTGGTGAGGTGAGCGTGGGATCGTATTCTATAGTCCCATTATGATGCAGAGGTGGCACACATACCGATTCACACCTGGTTTTGGGAAAATTACGCCCTCAATTGACTTCACACAGGAATTGCAGGTCATTCCCTCTACATTTATCACCGTGACGGTCGTCAGGGGATGCATGGTGCTCCGAGGAGACTTCACTGGAGACTGGGGCACATTCAAGAGTTCAGAGTTTTCAGGTATATCAAGAAGGCTGACCTTGAAAGTCCCCAGCGACACAGATTCTATGGCTCTTCTTAGTGCACCGAGGGTGATTAGGCTGGGATTATACTTCACAACAGCAGACTTGTCGTCTAAAGAAACTGCTATGCTAGTTACTGAGGGGAGTGCTGATATGGTGCTCTGGATATTGAGGACGCATGAATGACAGTGCATGCCATCAACTTTGAATTTAGCAGTCTCTAAGCAGTGCACATGCTCTGGGTGTTCCTGCAGAACTCCTTCTGAGGATTTGGCAGGTGTGTTCTTTAGTCGCTGCACATCAATAGCACCCAGTCTGAGAGGCTTCAGCTGTTTTTTTATAGATGCCTTGAAACCTACAGCATCGATTTGGTTTCTGATTTCCTCTGATGTGATGAGATGAGGCTGAAACACCACCACAGCATCCTGAGTGCCCAAGGAAACTGCAAGATAAATGGAAAGAAATGTTACTGCTGCTGTTGTGTAACATCGAGCTTCATCTCTTTGCTTCGAAAAAGAGTACGTGCAGGTGGAGGTTTCCTTCCATGCGAAGGGCTCAATACAACCCTAAGAGCAGCACTGGGGAAATGATCCCTGTTCGCTTGGGGGTCAAGTGGATGAAGTAAGGTGTCACCTGCCAACTGCACTTGGCAAATCGCGGCACAACTGAGTCCACGCAGCACCAGGGTGTGGCTCGGCCACCACAAGAGGGAAGCCTGACAAGAAAGCCTGTCCCAGCCGGCAGGCAAGGCAGTTGCGTCCTGTAGTGTGGGAAGGACTTCCATCCACTGGAATGAGCCCCTCCCTACTGCTTAACGAGCTCTAGCCTGAACAACCACTAGCTTTTGTGTCTTGGTCTTGCTAAGAGATTGACAGAATGTTGAAGACATTTTTGATGCACAGAGGCAGAGAACACGCTTTCCATGCAGGAGGCCCCATGTTCATTCCCCAGGTCACACCTCCAAATCTCAATGGGGAGCAGGGCTGGAGGAGACCTGGAAGAGCTGCTGCCAGTGACTGATACAACTAAGTTTGTGGGGGGGGGGGCGGGGGGGGGGGAGAATGCATGCATTGTTTTTGTTCAGGTCTATTAGAGCTGCAAAAAATGCAGGTTTCCCAGGGGAGGGGGGAGGAAACATGGATCCCAATAGAGGTAAAGCATTCGGATCCAACATTTTTTGGAAATCCCAAATTTTCTTAATCCAGTAGACCTCAGAAGAAAAACACTGAGGGGGAAGGAACAGGGGCAATGCCACAAGAAACGGGAGAGATGTGCCTCAGCTGGGGCTCCTTTGGGCCTTCTGTTTCAATCTCCCCCTCAGGGGTGGAACCTCACCTGGCTCATCTCCGGAAGTTGATATTTATGGGTGGCAGAGGGTCGATGTTGGACACCACCAGCCTCCGGGACCCCCTCAGGGGGACCCCCTGCCTGGGCTTGAGGGAGGTGTTCTGCCCTCTAAAGCCCCGGTTGATTCGGGCGACGAGCGGGGTGTCTTCCACTGGGGGAAAGAATCCTGCTGCTACCAGTTCCGGAGGCTGGTAGAAAGGCAGCTCCGTCTCCGACTCTGGCTCCTCGTCCAATGCGAAGGTGACGTGTTTGGTTGTGCGAGGCCTCGTCCCTCGCCGTAAGATGGAGGGAAGCCTCTGCTGCCCAGATGTTCCCTGGGGCGGCTGTGGGCTCCTTTGGGCGACCTGCCCTGCCGACAGGCGACGCCTCAACCCGTTCTCTAGAATGTTCCGCAAAAAAAAGAAATGGATGCGGCATTCAGCTTATGAACCTTCCAACAACCATAAGCCACAGGCAGCTCCCAGATCAACCCCAAGCTGCCTGAACTCTCTGCGCGTTGGAGTGCTGGCATACTGGCTCTCAGCAGTCCCTACAAGGGCCTTGTCAGAGCCCACTCATATTGTGAAGCCCCTGTGGAGGTTGAGCTAAAATGGCTTTCTGCTTCTGGCCAGATCTGGACCCCAAACGCCCTGTTCAGGGCTTAGGTCATAGCCACTGGGGACACCATCTCCTTGGTGGGTGCTCATGTGGTTCACGGAAAGAGCTATCTAAAGAACCCTCTGGTGTTTCCCTGGGGGCAATCCATGCTCCCTCCCTCCTGTTCTCCAGGGTGACCTGCTTGCCCCTTCCACGTGCCTAGCATGGTGGGCACTTGAGAGGTTATTTCTACGCATAGAGAGTGTGATGTTGCTACCCACCTGGAGATCTTGCTGCTACTCTCCAATTGCTCAAAGCATGTCAAGCTAAGCCCGTCTGTTCTTCCAGCCCACAGCTGAAAATCCCTCCTTTCTTAGGAATCCTTCCTCTCGCAGAATCTATCACGGGCCCCTTAGGCTAAACCCTCGTGCTATGGCAGGTGCTCTCCAGGGGTTTACTCCCCAGGGCTTCCTTCCAAGGCCAGCAGCTGCTTGGGGCTGTGTGGGTTTCTCTCAGAGAATCAGTGTCCCAACAACACCCATTCCTCCTCAAAGGCAAGGGAATCTTACCCTCCATGTATAAAGATGAGGCAAAGCCATCTTTGGCGTATAACATCCTTGAGCCTAATCTTCTTTCTCTTGCTCCTTCACCCCCAACCCCTCTTCATGTGTGGTCTCTAACCATTGTCATCATTTACATTTTAAAGAATTACATAAGATACACTGGGCAAACGTGGACCTGCCTAAAAGTCCCACTGGAATCCATCCAGTGAGCCTTTGCAGTCCCTCAACTAAGTGCCCTTGACTTCACTGTTGTGACTTGTTTTGCTTCTGTCGCTCAAGCTGCATTCTTAATGTTTTTTCTCTTCTCTCGGCCATAGTCTCTCCTTAAAATTGTTTCGCCTTCTTTCACCTGCCACCGGCAGCCACTCAAGATGGCCTCTGCTGACTAGACTGGGAAACAGAGAACGGGGAGATGTCGTTTTAAGAATTTCCTACCTGCCATCACACCACTCCACACAGAGTCCTTTAAAACGCTTCTGGATAACCAGTTGCTCGCAAAGGACTGGCCAAGATAAGCACTGTGAGGCAGGATTGCCAACAGAACCATTATGAGGTCAGATGTTTCCTTCCATCCCCATGGTAACCCTGCAGCCGGTGAGGAAGAGACAAGAAGACCCCTTGGAGCAGCACCTTGGGGGATGGGGAAAGCGGATGTCATCATGACCAGGGGCTGCAAGTGGCCTCTGGGGGTTTCGGTTTCCTGCATCCTGTGGAAATTAGGGAGAGACCATGGAGAATACAGGGACATGCAGAATGTAGGGATTCATGTTTCCTTCCCCCTCTCAAGGTCCCTTCCCCTTCACCCTTTCTGTCCATCTTCCAGACTGGTGATAAGATTCAGAAGCCTGCTTTAGTGGCTGAGATGGAGGGTCTATAGGAAGAATGCTTCTCTGTCAGTCTTGCTGGACCCCTCAGCAGCTTATGGTGGGATAGGTGCACTTCTCTTGGAGGCCGTCCAGGTGGACTTGTGGGTGATATCCCTCCCTATTGCCCCCAAGGACTTGGAGGGACCTCAGCAGGGTGCGATGCCAGAGTCCATCCTCCAAGCAGCCATTCCAGGAGAACTCTAGTCTTTGCCTGGAGGTTGGGAACCCTGGTTCCCACGCAGGAGCTTCTCCTCCCGTCCTTCGGTTGCCTGACCGCTTGCCAAGAGTAACAGCCTGCTGTAGCCTGCTGTAGATGATGCTTCTTGAAAAGTTCAGTGGCTCAGAGGCAGAGCCGGATGAAGGGCTTTTGGGTGCCCTAGGCGGCCCATGGCTTTGCTCCCCTCCCTCGCTGTAATGTGGGCACGCTCCATTCCACTGCCACGACCTGGGCACCTGTGGAGCTGGGCAGTCAAAGAGCCACCCTTGCTGGCACTAGCCAGGCAGCAGGAAGGAGGTGGCTGCCAGTTCTTCCTCCCTCGGTCTGGGCCAGGGTGGGCCAGGGCTCCCTTCTCTGCAGTTTTGTTGCTTCCACCTCCCCTCCTGGTCTGCCATTCCACAGGAGTCTGGAGCATCTCTCCTGCAAGCTGCTGCCGTTGAGGGGGGTCTTCCTGGGACACAGGGGCTACTCAGCATTTCCCCCTTCCAAACATGGCCTTGTAGGTGTTGGAAGCTAGAAGAGAGCAGAGGCGAGGAGCAGGCCTTGCAGCTTGCCTGGAGCTCAAGTTTCTGGATGGCTCCTGGCTTGGCCCCAACATGCTGTCCCTTGATCAGCCACACCAGGCAACTGAGGGGGAAATTGGCTGGAGCCCTTCAGGTTTTTGGAAATATGTATCTGTTCTGTATGTTCTAAAGTTGCAATGTTCTAAAGTTCCAGTCATTATGGGGTTAACACTGTGCCTGATTCCCTATTGTCTGCATGACCTGAGAAGAAGATACTGACTGCTGTCAATCAAGATCTAGAAGTGGGAAAACCTGTTTTGTTTTTTTGGTCAGTTAGGCAGGTGACTTCCTTTGTTCAGGCAGAGAGGTCAAGAAGAAGGAGGAGGTGTTCTCCATTAAGCATGTGGCCTTCTGGTGTGAGGATGTAGTTCTTTAGTGTTTGTTATTTTCACCTCCCAGTGCCCTTTCCCTGTAGTAATAAATATATTTTTTGCTTTCATATTAAATGCCTCTCAATGATTATTTGATCCAGCGATCCATCAAACTGTTTGACATAAAGAAATAGGATTTCAAACAGAATTCCTTACACAGGTGAGGTTTTGCAGTGTTGTCTAAATGTGCTGGGTGCTCTCTCTGTACAGAGAGAGAAAGTGACTTCCTGGAATGCGAAGGTATGGAGCAAATCATCTCTCCTCGGGCTAGAAGCAACCTCCATCGGTTGGACATAACGTTTAGGGACTCCTTTGCTCCCTCCTCTATTTTTAAAAAATAACCACCACCTCTGTATACCATACTGTACTGTACTGTACTGTAGTAGAACAAATCAAAGCCTCTGATCATCATAGGGGACCGGAATGCCCAAGTTGGAAGTCAAAAGGTAACCGGGACAACAGACAAGTTTGACCGTGGAGAACAGAATGTAGCCGAGCAAAAGCTAAAAGAGTTTTGTCACGAGAACCAGCTGGTCATAGCAAACACCCTCTTCCAACAACCTAAAAGGGGACTCTACACATGGACATCTCCTGCAGGGCAACACAGGAATCAGATTGATTATACACGCTGCAGTCAAAGATGGAGAAGCTCCTTGCGGTCAGCAAAAAAGAACCTCTTGTGGAGGATGAAAGAGGAGAGCGCAAAAGTAGGATTGACACTCAACGTCAAAGAACTTCTGGCCCCATCACTCCTTGGCAAATAGAAGGGGAAGACATGGAAGTAGTAACAGACTTTACATTCCCGCGATCCAAGAGCACTGCAGATGGTGACTGCAACCATGAAATTAAAAGACGTTTGCTCCTTGGGAGGATAGCTATGGTAAACCTGGGCAGTATAATGAAAAGTAGAGACATCAGCCTGCCAACAAAAGTCTGTATAGTCAAAGCAATGGTATTCCCAGTAGTAATGTATGGCTGTGAGAGCTGGACCATAAGGAATAGATGCTTTCAAGCTGTGGTGCTGGAGAAGGATCTTGAGATCAAATCCCTCAGTCCTAAGGGAAATCAACCCTGACTGTTCCCTGGAAGGTCAGATGCTGAAGCTGAAGCTCAAATATTTTGGCCACCAAATGAGAAGGGAGCACTCACTGGAGAAGCCCCTGTTGCTGGGGAAGACAGAAGGCAAAGGAAGAAGGAGACGGCAGAAGAGGAGATGGCTGTACAGCGTTACTGATGTAGCTAACATGAATTTGAGCAGACTTTGGAAGATGGTGGAAGACAGGAGGGCCTGGTGTGACTTGGTCCATGGGGTCGCAAGGAGTCAGATTTGACTGTGCGACTGAACAACAACAACAACAACAACCCTTTTAAAGGGCCAGCTTAGTGGTCACAGGATTGTGGACGCCCCTTTGAAACCGGAACACACTTGAATAACATCTCCTGAAAGGTGAGGGAAACGATAGGGTCAGAGTGGGAGGTTTAACGAAATTATAATAAGCAAACCTGAATTTGGGGCAAAAAGAGAAGAAAGCCTCTAGCCACTCTGCCCCACAGTCCTGGCGGGAGAAGTCCCACAAGCCCTGAGCTCCAAAGGCTCACGCCAGAAGATGAACAGTGCTCTGTCCACGACCTGCCTCCTTCTCCACAGGCACTTCAGAAATTCTCTGCACCAGGTGGAGGGGAGGGGGGGGAGACACACCTCAGCTACTTCTCTGGCTCCCTTTTGGTGTTCACATCCACATCCCCCCTGTTGTCAGGGAACCAATAATATAATCTGTATAAATAAAATATTCTAATAAGGATCTATAAGCCACTAGAGAGGACGATAATACAAAAATCAAAGAACATATTGAAAAAGAAAGAGTGCAACACTAACTCTTCAAGGCTCTCCCCCCTCCCCACAAGCACAACCTCCAGCCACACCTCTCTCACCCCACGTCCTTTTCCAGAAAAGAAAGAGGATGCTGGGTACTTGTCATGCCCTTGGATTGGGTACAGGCTGTGATGCTACATGACTCTTCACCCAGGTCTCTGTGGAGGAAGTTTCCCCTTTGTTTGTGGAAGGCCAGGTTTTACACTCCGTGCATGCTCTGGAGTTAGTCTGCTCTAAAGAGAGGCAGTGTCCTTCCTCCCTTTTCCTGTTCCAAGCACCAGAGAGGCAATTTGCCTATCTCCCTACACGAGTACACTCGTTGTAGTTGGCTAATTCCCTAGACTAATACTCACTGACGATCTTCTGCTGTCAGGCCCACAACACCAGAGAGACGTCTTCCAAAGTCCCATCCTCATTCACCTGGTTGTACTGTTACCTTCTCCTAGATCTCCTGGAGAAGACTCCTTAGCCTAGGGAATTGACGCTAGTCAGGCTGAAGAAACTGTGTGCACAAGAAGCGGACTTGGTCCAGACTGTGAGGAACAGAATATCTTAAAACACTTCTGGCGGGACAGAAAGAAGTACTTTTCTCCCTTTCTCACAATACAAGAACTCGTGGGCGTTCAATGAAATTGCTGAGCAGTAGGGTTCGAACGGATAAAAGGAAGTACTTCTTCAGCCAAAGGGTGATTAACATGTGGAATTCACTGCCACAGGATGTGGTGGCGGTACAAGCGTAGCTGGCTTCAAGAGGGGTTTGGATAAAAATATGGAGCAGAGGTCCATCAGTGGCTATTAGCCACAGCATATTATTGGAACCATCTGGGGCACTGATGCTCTGTATTCTTGGTGCTTGTGGGGGAGGGGCAAAGTGGGAGGACTTCTAGTCCCACTTGTGAACCTCCTTTTTTTGACCACTGTGTGACACAGAGCGTTGGACTGGATGGGCCATTGGCCTGATCCAACATGGCTTCTCGTACGTTCTTATGTTCTTAATTCCCTTCCTAATAATTCCAAGCATGACGTTGGCCTTTTTTATTGCTATCGCACACTGTCTCGACGTTTTCAGTGAGTTACCTACCATGACCCCAAGATCTCTCTCTTGGTCAGTCTGCCAGTTCACACCCCATCAACTTGTATTTATAGTTAGGATTTTTGGCTCCAATGTGCTTTACTTTGCACTTGGCCACATTGAACCTCATCTGCCACGTTGACGCCCACTCACCCAGCCTCAACAGATCCCTTTGGAGTTCCTCACAATCCTCTCTGGTTTTCACCACCCTGAACAATTTAGTGTCACCCGCAAACTTAGCCATATCACTGCTTACTCCCAACTAGCCATTTCACTGCTTACTCCCAACTCCAAATAATTAATGAACAAGCTAAAAAGCATGGGACCCAGTACTGAGCCCTGCGGCACCCCACTGCTTACCATCCTCCACTGAGAAAATTGCCCATATCAAAAGCTTTCTGGAAGTCAAGGTAAACAACATTTATTGGGTCCCCTTTGTCCTCATGTTTGTTCACCCCCTCAAAGAACTCTAACAGGTTAGTGAGACAAAATCTTTCCTTAGAGAACCCATGCTGAGTCTTCCTCAATAACTTTTGTTCATCAATGTGCCTACTCATTTTCTCTTTGATAATTCGGCCCCGCCGCGGCCGCGCCGCAAAGCGGCTGCGCGCCGCGGGGCCGTTTTTTGCAGCCTCGGGAGGAGGAAGAGCAGTTTTCCCGGGCATCCGGGGAGTTTACAGGGGCAGGGGCAGAGGCTTTAAGTAGCCTCGGCCCGAGACTCCTCCACACAGTTCCGTGGAGTCGTTGGCTCAGATCTACAGCGTGAGGCTGTTGATCCCTTGGGAGCTGCGTGGGAGGGTGGTTAGGCCGGTAGGCAGCCTGACTGGCGGCGAGCGTAGGGCATCGGAGCTTGGAGGCGTCGGAGGCCGGCCGGAGGACGGGACAGTCGGGCGCGGCTCCAGCGGCTGCCGGTGGCCTGTTTTGATCGGCGAAAGACGTTGGCGGCAGCGGAGGACGTTGGACGGTCGGGCCCAGTGCAAGCTACGCGGCGGCGGTCCTGCTTCAGCTGCGGAGGCCAGCTGCCCACAGTTTGGTTTGTAGAGTGGCCGGGGGGATCGGGCCTGCTTCGCCCCCCCCTCCCCAATTTCTCCTTTGGGCGGCTAATTTCCGGGTGGTAAGGTCTGGGGAGACGTTTTGCTGCGGAGGCAGCTTACCCTGTGGGGGGGGGGGGTTTGGGCAGACGGAGGTGGACTGTTCTATAGGTATAGGGCTGGGGTTTGGTTAAAGGGGCAGCAGCATGGGTTATTAGGCACTTATTCAGGTGGGCCTATACACCCCCCCCCATCCTCCTAGCCTCCCTTTGGGGAACAGCCTTTCTCTACCTGCCACCATTCCCACCCACCCCCCTCTCCTTAGATAGGCATTGCACAGTCACTGCTTTGTGTGGCCTGCGCTGGTTATGGCTTCTAAAAAAGGACAGGGCCCTTCCAAGGGCAAGCAGCCGGCTAAGGCCGCTGCTAAGCGTAAAAACACCGACCCTCCTGCTGAGGAGCTAGATAGTACGGTGATACGCCAGGCTATTTTGGACCGGGTTAGAGTGATGGAGGAGGACAGGGGGCGTCGGGGTCACAAGCGGTGTGGCCAGGGCGCCATAGCGCTAGCGGAAGGTCAGGGACTCTCACATTTGAGAGGGAGTTGCTGTCTAGGCTCTCTTTTCTTCAGGATAACATGGTCGCCAGGTCGAGGTCCGAGTGTTCCCAAGATGGTGATCCTGGCAGAGAACCGGTGTCGGGCGGCGACGGCGGTGACCAAGATGAGGCGGATGACCAACAGCAGAATGATCAACCTGTGGCCGTGACGGTAACACCGGCAGTGGACGAAAGGAGGGCGGAGTTGCCTTCCCAACAAGCACATTGGCCTTGGGGGGTTTGGGGCCCCACTATGCCACAACAGTCGGGGGGATATGGGCATGTCGCCGTTCCCTCTGAGTGTAGGCAGGGGCCGTTCTCGGCAGTGCCGGGGCCATCATGGGCCACGGGTGGTGCCGTTATGGGGCGAGTGCAGTGCCCTCAGGCGGCTTGTGGGCAGGCACCCTCGGTCACGGGGGGGTGCCGGCCGCTCTAGGGCCTGCGGCGGCTACAGGAATTCTGCCTTGGGGTGGCCAAATGCCAGGATTGCATCCATTTGGATGGCCTGCAGTGCCTTGTAATCCTTGGGGATATCCTCAGAACCCTTACGGGTCCATCCCTTTGCTATCTATCCCGTTCGGTGACTTGGCGCTGCCATTGGGTGACCATCTCACCTCCGCTACGAGGGATAGGATTTTGAGAGGAGAGTACGTGGACATTTTCAGTCTCTTGTATCGAGAACTTTAGAAGAAGAGCAAAGAGGAGCTAGATGAGAAGGAGAAAGAGAAACTTAGAAGGCGGAAGGTGGATAGAACCTGGGCCAATTGGCTCCCAGGTTTTCTTATCTATGCGGGGGTTATCGCTAGGGCGCAGCCTAGCAGGGCCGCCCCCTTGTTTTAGTACTGCGACATCATCTACCAGGCCTACACCGATTTTGCGGGGTCGGCCTGGTTACAATATGATGAGACCTTCCGTATGAGGGCGGCCATTAACCCTTTGTTGCCATGGGACCAAATTAACCAGCAATTGTGGTTACAACTGTTGGCTCCGGCTAAACCCAACCTTGGGGATCGGGCAGATAGTGGGCATTTGGTCCATAAGCAGACAGGTAACCCAACAGCCCGCTTTACGGTGGGTCAGCCGGTTCAACCCCGGCTGTTGTGTTGGGAGTACATCTCGCAGGGCGTCTGTTCAAAGAAGGCTTGTAAGTTCAAGCACGAGTGCCCGCTATGCGGAGGTTCCCACGCCTTTTCGGCATGCAGCAAGGCAAAGCCAAAGGGTGGGCCCAAGCGCCCCGGGGGCAGTGGAGGTTCACAATCACTGGGAAAAGGGTCCCAGCCCCATTCGTCTGAGGGTTCTTGAGCAATTTCTTGAGAATTACCCAAGGGCCGCGGACAGGATTTATTTGATGGAAGGTTTCACGTTTGGTTTTCACATCCCGTATGTGGGACCTAGGGTCCCCTTCATGGCTGCCAATTTGCGTTCCATTGTCGGTTTGGAACATGTGGTGAGGGATAAAATCGTAAAGGAATGTGCCGAAGGGCGAGTCATTGGTCCTTTTACAGCTCCCCCCGTTCCTAATTTGAGGGTCTCCCCGTTAGGGGTGGTTCCTAAAAAGGCCACGGGTGAGTTCCGGCTGATCCATCACTTGTCTTATCCATCTGGCGGGTCAGTCAACGATGGCATTCCCGATCACCTGTGCTCCGTCCGTTACACGTCATTCAATCAGGCGGTTAAAGTCATTCGGGGCTGTGGTTTAGGGGCGGAAATGGCGAAATGCAACATTGTCGGCATTTCGGCTATTGCCGGTCCACCCGGACGACTTCGAGTTGTTAGGTTTTCAGTTTGAAGGTTATTTTTATCTGGATAGGGCATTGCCGATGGGATGCTCGGTGTCCTGCGCCGCCTTTGAGCGTTTCAGCTCCTTTTTGGAGTGGCTGGTCAGGCACAGGTTGGGCTGTCGTGAGGTGGTGCACTATTTAGATGACTCCCTGTTCGCTGGCACGCCCGGTTCCGGTTGTTGCGCGCGGCTCCTTGACCTTTTTACAAGGTTGGCTGCCGAGCTGGGGGTACCTCTCGCTCCCGAAAAGACAAAGGGCCCGGCTACCCGCATTACATTTTTGGGTATCGAGTTGGACACCGTGCAGCAGACCTCACGGTTGCCAGACGACAAGGTCCGCCTGATCAAGGCCAGGCTGGCCGCTTTGAAGGGTAAGCGGAAGGTGTCACTCCTTGAGCTGCAGCAGCTCGTCGGGTACCTAAATTTTGCTTGTCGAGTTGTCGCCCTGGGCAGGGCATTTATTCGGCGCCTCTGCGATGCTATGAACCTGCGTTTGCCCCATCACAGGGCTAGGATAACGGAGAGCATTCGTAGTGACTTAGAAGTTTGGGAGGCGTTTTTAACTGCATTCAATGGGGTGTCCTTTTGGAGGGAGGATTTGGGAGTCGAAGCGGACCTTCAAATCTCCTCCGATGCCGCCGGCTCTATCGGTTTCGGAGTCTTGTTCAGAAGGCAGTGGTGCGCGGAGTTGTGGCCCGAGGACTGGCTCTGCAGTGGTATTTGCAGAAACCTGACCTTGCTCGAAGTTTTTCCTATTGCGGTGGCAATTTTTATATGGGGTGAGCAAATGGCTAACCGGGTCGTACACTTTTGGTGCGACAACCTGTCGGTCGTTCATGTGGTTACTTCATTGTCTTCAAAGTCCAAGCCGGTTATGTCACTTGTCCGAGTTTTTGTTCTGCATTGCCTACAGTTAAATATCATGTTCGTGGCCAAGCATGTGCCGGGTGTGAATAACGGGGTGGCAGATGCCCTGTCTCGCCGACAGATGGAGTGATTTTGCCTTCTGGCCTCGGAGGCCGATTCCCACACGTCACGGATGCCACCCCATCTTTGGCAGCTTGGCAGCTTATGATGGCGCGGCTTCGCAGTTTAAGGTATTCCGTCAATCCTCGGGGTTGGGTGAGGTACGGCCCATCCCGGTTGCTCATCTTATGCAGTTTTGTGTATTCCAGAAATTCAAAGGTATGAAGGTCAAAACTATTAGAGGCCAGTTGGCGGCATTGGCGTTCTTTAGCAAAGCCCAGGGCTACATGGCCGCTGGGGATGATTTTAGAATCAAGAAGATGCTCGAGGGTTGGTCCAGGGAGCAGGGGGTGAGAGTCGACACTAGGAAGCCCATATCCCCCGCTATTTTGCGGGGCTTGGGGGGTGTCTGGCCCGAGGTCTGTAGTTCAGACGACGAGGTGGTCTTGTTTCATGCCGCGGCCCTCACGGCCTTTTCTGGTGCCCTGCGGGTTAGTGAGCTAGTACAGTCTTCGCGTAGGGATACATCTGACATCGCCTTGCAGAGGGATGACGTGTCGTTTAAGGAGGAGCACGTGATGCTGCAGGTGCGTAGGTCCAAAACGGACCAGCATAGCAAGGGCACGATGATTAAGCTCGGTCCTTGCTCGGAGCCTGGGCTTTGCCCGGTCCAGGCACTGGTGGCATATTTTAGGGCCCGGGGTTCCGCGCCAGGCCCGCTTTTCCGTCATGAGGGCGAGGCCCCCCTCACAAAGTACCAGTTCTGGGCAGTGACTGCCCGGGCTTTGGGTAAATTAGGTTTGGGGGGGGTTAGATTTGGGACCCATTCCTTTCGGATCGGGGTGGCTTCGACGGCCACAGCTATGGGTTATCCTGGACCAACCATCCAGCGGGTAGGACGGTGGAGGTCCTTGGCTTACCACGCCTATGTGCGCCCATTGTTGCTCCCCTGAGGGGCGGGGTTTCATTGTTGTTTTGTTCTGACTGTGTTTTTCTCGTTTCAGGTGCTGTGGCTCGTCATGGGAGGCTGAGGATCCTTGTATGCGGGCACAGCATGATTTTCCGGGCAGCCCATTTCGCCAGAAGATCGTCGCTCAGTTCACAGCTTGGGCTGAGCGAGTGGGCCACGGTTGAGTGGCTGGGGCGACGGGGGCTCAGATGGTCTGTTGTTGTCATTGTTGTTTGTTAGTCGGCCTCGTTCCCCGCCCCATGTATTAGTCATTCACCTCGGTGGGAATGACCTGGGCCTGTTGCAAGGCAGGGCCCTCTCTTTGCAGGTGATCTCAGACTTGCGGGTCATCGTGAGGAGGTGGCCCGGGGTCCGGATCATTTGGTCTGCGATTTTGCCTCGAAGGACCTGGAGTGCCGCTTAGAACCCCGCGGGGATCGAGCGGGCCAGGAGGAAGGCAAACCGGGCCCTGCAGTTGGCCCTGGAGGGAGGTCTGGGCACCTTCCTTCCGCACCCTGGCATCAGTGTGCATAATGCTGAGCTTTATCGGCCAGATGGGGTACATCTGTCCGATGCGGGAAATTGGGCCTTTTTGTCTGAATTACGGCAAGGTCTTCGGGAGGCGTTGGGCCTCCCGGGGGTTGCGAATGCCTAAGCAGAGGCTTGGCATTGCGGTGGCGGAATTTGCAAGGGATTCAGACCTTGCCGATGAGCACCCAGGCCTTGGCACCTGTGTTGTGCATGCGATCCGTAGGAAAGGCAGATGGGCTTTACGGCTCAATGTCCTGGAATACGGATCGGGGTCATGTCTCCCTTTGGCGCCCCCTTCTGGTGATTGGGGCGGGGTAAAGGGAAGTCATGTTTGGTCTGCCGCCCGGTTATAGCCACATTGGTATGGCTAGGACCGGGGGTTGGGTGTCTCGCCCTTGTAGGACTTGGCGGGGTCAGGGGTGACCCTAGGGCTCGTCCTCTTAGTTCACAGTGCCTGGTTTGTGTTTAATGTTAATAAAGTGGCCCATTTCCCAACTACAGTTGTCTGCCTCTTTATTCCGTTTGGGGGTGCAATTCGGCCCCGCCCCGGCCGCGCCGCAAAGTGGCTGTGCGCCGCGGGGCCGTTTTTTGCAGCCCCGGGAGGAGGAAGAGCAGTTTTCCCGGGCATCCGGGGAGTTTACAGGGGCGGGGGCAGAGGCTTTAAGAAGCCTTGGCCCCAGACTCCTCCATGCAGTTCCGTGGAGTCGTTGGCCCGCCCGCTCACCCTGCAGTAGTACAGGATTATACCGGTCGCCTTATTAGGGGCCAGGTAGGAATTTTTTCACTATCACCTGAATTGGCCATTGGTGATGTGTTTTTCGCCTACCTTGTACTGCCAGCAGTGGTGTGGATTTGGTTAGGTAGCTAATTCGGTCACTTGGCGGAATTTGCAAGGGATTCAGACCTTGCCGGTGAGAACCCAGGCCTTGGCACCTGTGTTGTGCGTGCGATCCGTAGGAAAGGCAGATGGGCTTTACGGCTCAATGTCCTGGAATATGGATCGGGGTCATGTCTCCCTTTGGCGCCCCCTTCTGGTTATCGGGGCGGGGGTAAAGGAAGGTCATGTTTGGTCTGCCGCCCGGTTATAGCCACATTGGTATGGCTAGGACCGGGGGTTGGGTGTCTCGCCCTTGTAGGACTTGGCGGGGTCAGGAGTGACCCCAGGGCTCGTCCTCTTAGTTCACCTTGCCTGGTTTGTGTTTAATGTTAATAAAGTGGACCATTTCCTAACTACAGTTGTTTGCCTCGTTATTCCGTTTGGGGGTGCAATGGTTTCCAACAACTTTTCCAGTATTGAATTCAGACTGACCGGCCTGTAATTCCCGGATCGCCTCTGGAACCCTTTTTAAAGATGGGAGTGACATTTGCTACCTTCCAGTCCTCGAGAACGGAGGCAGATTTCAATGAAAGTTTACTTTTTTTTCAGGAAATCCACAAGTTCACCTTTGAGTTCTTTCAGAACTCTTGGATGTATGCCATCTGGGCCTGGTGACTAATCAGTTTTTAATTTGTCCATCAGTTGTAGGACCTCCTCTTTCACCACCTCAATCTGACTCAGGTCCTTCAACACCCCTCCCAAAATTGGCGGTTCTGGAGTGGGTAAACACTTCTCATCTTCCATGGTAAAGACGGAGGCAAAAAATGCATCCAGCTTCTCAGCCATTTCCTATCCTCCTTCAGTAATCCTTTGACCCCTTGGTCATCCAAGGGCCCCACTGCCTCCCTGACTGGTTTCCTGCTTCTAATGTATTTGAAGAAATTTTTATTGTTGGTCTTTATGTTTTTTGCAATATGCTCCTCATAGTCCCTTTTTGCCTGCCTGATCACAGTCTTACATTTGATTTGCCACAGTCTCTATTCCCTTTTATTAACCTCACTTGGACTAGCTTTCCACCACTTAAAGGAATCCTTCTTACCTTTTACATCCTCCATTACTTTGTTTGTTACCCACGCAGGCTTTTTTTTTTTGGACCTATTTGTGTCTTTCCTGACTTGTGATATATATTTTATCTGAGCTTCTAGGATTGTACTTTAAAATAGCCATATTGACCCAACCAATGTGGGATAGTTAAAATCACCTATGATGACACAGTTTTTACATTTAGCCGCTATCTTTAATTCTTTTATCATATTATAACTAGCCTCTATCTTTTGATCCGGTTGGGTGCTAACAAACTCCCATAGTTAAATTTCCTTTTAGGCCCGCTATTTCAACCCAAAGCATTTCTAGAAGGGAATCTAATTCTCAGACCTCCTCAGTCTTATGGGACTGTATACCCACTCTGACATACAGAGCCACCCCACCTCCAACCCTTCCCTCCCTATCCTTCCGATATAATTTATACCCAGGAATCACTGTGTCCCACTGATTCTGCTCATTCCACCAGCTTTCTGAAATACCCACAATACCGTTGGTTCATTGTTCCTTTGTTTTATTTTTAACATTTGTTCTTCTCTCTCTCTTTTTTTTTACTATTTTTCTTTCCTTATGGTTATTCCAGTTTGTGTGTTATTCCACCAGGTCTACGTCTCTCTTTGTCCCCATTCCCCTCCAAACACGCTGCTCCGAACAATCCTACTCTACCTGCCCTACATGGTTTGGCTTGTCTTTTAATGCTCACTGTGGTCTCTGCGTTATTAACTAGGTCTTTGACATTGATTCACTACATTATACCTACATTGAACGTTGCTTCTTCTCTTCCATTCTTAATCTCTTGGCACATCTTAACATTTATAGCATTATATTGTCGTTGCCTCACATGCAGTATACTGTCTTCCTTTTCTATCTTTGACTATGACTTCTGTTCTACTTAATCTGTTCCTGTCCAAAGCATTGTGCCTACCATATTGTGGGATGCAATTCCGTTCTTCTCTTCACCAAGACTCGTAGGATCCCTCCAACTAACTCTTGAGGTTTCTTGGTTGCACAACCAAACTTTAAGTGTTCCTTACCATGCTGGCATGTTTGCTGTTTATTGTTATGTGTGGGGTGCAGGAAGGGGAAGGGACCAAATCCCAGCTGGGCTATGGGTTGGAAAGCAGAGAGGAACCACCAGGGCAAGTCCAAAGCACAGAGTACAAATCCAGTCAGAGGTCAGAACCAACAAAGCAGAACAGGAACCAATAGAGAGCAATGTCCAAAACACAAACCGAGAGCAGAGTCATTCGTAGCCAGAAGACCAGGAGCCAAAAGGTTATGTTTCAAAGCCAGTCGGGGTGGACGCACGTCACAAGATGGATGCGTTGCTTCCACAGAGGGCCCTAGCCCAAGCAGAGGTGAAATGTCCCTCCCGCAGTGCTTCAATTAACAGTTGTAAAGCTTCAGCTAATACTCAGGGCTAATGGACCGCCTTCCCCTTGGCATGCTTCCCTTCTCTGGGCTGCTGAGTCCCAGCGTAGCCGTTCCGTTCATTGGACTGCAGGTGGGGGAGAGTCAGCCGGGCTCCCTTTTGCAGCTGTGCTGCTTGCCCCTCCTCCTCTGCTGCTGGGTCGGGGGGGGGGGGGGAGCGAGCGGCTGCAGGCCGTCAACCTCCTGAGCACTCGAAGGACCGGCTATAGGCTCCGATGCCAGCCCATGACATCCTGCACTGTTAGCACTGCACTGTGTTTCACTGCTCATCATAGCTTTTATATGCTCTATTTTTGCACTTTACTGCTTCTTATGAATTCTTTATTGCTACAGATCAGCTCGATCACTTTTTAATTGTTTTCCTATATGTCATGATATCCAACCTTTATATTTGCATGGCTTTTCCTTTTATTTGATGGCTTTTCCTTGTTCTATAATTTCCTGTACCTCGTTTCCCTTCTAACACTGATAATAAATTGGCCCTTAGTGATATCTTCACTCTTAAAGTTCTGGCTCCCCCTAGAGGTCACATTTTTGAATTAATCCTCACCCTTTACCTTTCTCTGAGAAGAAGACCGCAGATTTATACCCCGCCCTTCTCCCTGAATCTCAGAGTTTCAGAGTTTTGCCTTCCTTTCCCACAACACACACCCTGTGAAGTAGGTGGGGCTGAGAGAGCTCTCACAGAAGCTGCCCTTTCAAGGACAACTCCTGCAAGAGATATGGCTTGCAAAAGGCCATTCCATCAGGTGCAAGTGCAGGAGTGTGGAATCAAGTCCGGTTCTCCCAGAAAAGAGTCTGTGCACTTAACCACTACACCAAACTGGCTCTCACTATAGGAACTATATATTGCCTATTACACACCCCCATATTCTGATCTTTGTTATTTTGAAATTTTTCTTAGATTGACCTGTACATTTGCTCTTTGCTGTTTCTCTTGTGCTCCCCTACTCCTTTTAACTTCCTTTTACCATGTATTTACATTTTCAATGCCCCGTCTCTCTCTCTTTTCTCACCTTCTTAGCTTTTCCTTCTCTGTATCCTCCCAATTCTAATAATTTAAGAGTAGTCTCTCTCAGTTGTTGAGGCCTTAACACCTGGGGAAGGCAATGGCAAAGCAGCCTGTAAAAAGTCTGCCATGAAAACGTTGTGAAAGCAGCGTCGGAAATGACAGGGGACCTTTCCTTTCCTTTCCTTTCCTTTCCTTTCCTTTCCTTTCCTTTCCTTTCCTTTCCTTTCCTTTCCTTTCCTTTCCTTTTCCTTGTCCTTTTCCTTGTCCTTTTCCTTTTCCTTTTCCTTTTCCTTGTCCTTTCCTTTCCCTTTCCTTTTCCTTTCCTTTCCTTACAACATCACCAAATGAAAACATGTAACGTTAGGCATTATCAAATTACATTTTGACAGTATTTTTACAGGAGACCCACATCTCTGATAAACACTTTAAGATTCAGGATTCCTGGATCACACTTGCATCTATTTACGCACCCAATGCTGACCAAATTAATTTTTTTTGTGAAGTGTTCTCTGAACTTCTTTCTTTTAGTCAAGGTGAGAGCATTCTGGGGGGTGACTTAAATTTCATTATCAATCCCTCCTTAGATAGATCGTTCCCTTATAGGAGGCCTTCTGAGTCTCGCTCCCTCAGGGTTACCCCACTTGACAAGCTTCTTTCTTCTGGCCTTTGCAACATCTGGCATTTGCATCATCCCAATGAACGGGATTACTCATATTATTCATCACGCCACAATATACACACATGCATAGATTACATTCTGGTTACCAAAGGCCTATTCGTTCAATCCCCTCTTCATCCATAGGTTATCAGATCTGATTTGATCACGCGTGGGTTTGATGTGAACTCAGCCTTTTTTCATATCATTATAAGGAATTCAGCTGGAATATTAATACATCTCTTTTATTAAATCATTCTTTTCCCACAGAAATTGAAACAGAGATTCAGTACTCTTTTGCAACCAATCAATATGGTGAAAAACTTCAGCATGTATTTGTCAAGCACCGATATTTCTCAATAAGCAGTCTTTTGTTTTAAATCAAAGCTGTTTTATTCTTAGAAATTCAGAAGCTGTGCCAACGACATAAGCCTTGGGAGTAATGATGTATACAGGGTTACACAGTTGCTATATAGGATATCTTCAAAGGTTACATTACAGATGCATACTTGAGTCATGGGTACAAAGGTTGCTAAACACTGTCTTTTTTATTACTAAGGAATTTAGGCTATTAAAAACATCTCCTTTCTCACACTTCTCTCACAGACGGTAAAAGTTGTCTGTGTGAACCTGTGGGAGAGGCGACTTGAAAGTGGTACCAGCCAGGCTGTAGCATAAACATCCCTGGGCCAGATGGATTTATTACTTGTCCAATGGTTGTAAATAAGGGGGGAGCAGTATATTTATTTATTTCTCATATTTATAGAGCTTGTGACCTGCTCTTTGTCTAAGAAACCACCATGTTACAGAAATAAGCCCGCTTGACAGTATTATGGGATGCGATGAAGGCTGTCATTTATGGGAGGATCATTTCACTTGCTTCTTTCTATAACAAGGAAAAAGACAAAAAAAAGATGAGACTTGCTAACTAATATCCATTCCTTAGAGCAGAAACTCAAAACCACAGGTAGCACTAAGGTTTATCATCAACTCATAGCCAAAAGGAAAAAAATGGACATTCTTGTGGTAAGCAAAATACAAAGTAATCTTCTATCTCTCAAGCAGCAATATTGGTACAATACACCCAAAACTCTAAGAATCCTTTCTTGGAAGGTTAGACAAAAAGTTTCCTCTAATTTTAGGGACCTCATTAGGGACCTCATTAGGACCTAGAAAGGCATTTTCACATCTAATTCACAGAAGATATTAACCTCTTTCACTAAATTCTTCTCTGAGCTTTATAGCTCCCAAAATCCAGCCACTGACTCTATTCCTCTTTTCTCGAATCTATTCCTTCCCTTTGGAAATTAAGATTAGATCATTGTGACCTCATGGAAGCCCCCTTCACTTCCCAGGAAATTAGAAACACTATTACAAATCTCAAATCTAGCAAATCTCCTGGGGATGATGGACTTCCTGCTGAATTTTATTTAAAACATTATCCCCATCTTAACTGAACCTCTCACAGATACCTGTAATCGCATTCTCTCTCTCTACCCAGCACTTGGCTGGGGACCAACATTATTGTTATCCCTAAAAACACAAGGATTCTACTCTCCCTGGTTCTTACAAACTCATTTCGTTCATTAAGCAAGATGCAAAATTTTTCACAGTCATCACTGACAACAGTCTTAACTCTTTTATTACACAAAACATTCACACAGACCAAATGGACTTCATGCCGTCACGGGACTTATCTGACAATTTACGGAAATCTTTAAGCATCGTTTAATACACTAGACTTTCTTATTTTGAGCCTCGACGTGGAAAAAGCCTTTGATAGCTTGGAGGACTCTTACCTCCACTGTCTTTTGCCACACGTGAGTTTCGGTCCCCTTTTCTTGCACATGATAAAGTCCCTTGATTCTAACTCAGCATTTCCCATTTGCAGGGTCATGATGGGGGGAGATCTTCAATCGCTGCACGTTTGGCTGTGGCCCCAACAAGGTAGTCCGAGATCGTCTTCCTTTTCATTGTTCTCAGCCTGCAGATAAATGAAAACTTGAATACTGTGATCTCACTTCTCGAAACAAACCACCCCAATCCGGGTCCCAACACCAGCAAAGCAGCCAGGGTGAGAGTCCCGTGCGCCTTTACAGGCATATATCCACCAGGCTGCACAGAAATGAGATTTCGCTTCTATTTCAACAGTATGCTCAAAGCAGCAGAGGAACCAAATATCGGTGCATCCCTTCCCCTGTCACCTGGCTGATGAGTGGAGCCCGAGTCTCAATTAGGCTATGTAGGCACTGGCTTATGGGCCCGCACACCTTTAGGGGCCCCCGGCTAGATTCTCCCCACCAGACCTCCCCCCCCCCCCCGCACCCTGCATGAGCAGCCAGCAACTGAGCTGCTCTTTGCCTGACTTACCTGATGCGGTTGCTGCTGGCATTACCGTGAAGTTTGCCTCTCTCCACCTCTCCGCCGCAGTTTAGCAAAAGGGGCTTTTAGAAAAGGTGCCTGCAGCGGGGACCATGGGCGGTGGGGTGGGCACTCAGAGACTCTGAGATAATTTGGAAGGGGCCCCCAAGATTTCGACTGCCTAGGGGCCTTCACAGGGTTTAATCCGGCACTGCTGAGCAGCCAATGGGAGTCGGCTTGGGAACGAGCACAGCAGTGCTGCCAGGTCCCCCTATTCACTGCCAGGAGGTGAGGGGGTGTAGGGTTGCCAGATCCTGAGAACCCAGACTGCCTGCACCATCCATCCATTGGAGGCGAGACCAACCCCCAGCCAGGCTGCCCAAGACACCTCTGAATGGGGGATGCTTCCCTCAAAACTACGCCAAGAATGAGGGCCAGAATGCCAGCTCTCCAACATGCAGAGAGTTCAGGCAGCCTGAGGCTGATCTGTGAGCTGCCTGCTGCTTATGGTTGCTGGAAGGTTCATAACCTGACTGCCCCATCCATTTCTTTGTTTAAAAAACATAGAATCATAGAGTTGGAAGAGACCACTAGGGTCTAGACAAGGCAAAAAAAAAAAAAGAGGGCTTGAGGCTGTTAAGATGGTCGTTGTTCCTGTCGGCAGGCCAGGCCGCCCAAAGTAGCTCACAGCCTTCCCAAGGCAGCAGAGTCTTCTCTCCATCCTACGCTGAGGAACGAGGCCTCGGACAACCAAACACGTCACCTTAAAACTCGACGAGGAGCCAGAGCCGGAGCCAGAGCCATCTGCCTACCGGCCTCCAGAAGTGATAACAGCAGGGTTCTTCCCCCCAGAGGAAGAGACCCCGCTCATCGCCAGAATCCTTTGGAGCTTCCGAGGGCAGAACAACGTCCCTCAAGCCCATCCATTTGGCTGGTGGTGTCCACCATCGACCATCTGCCACCCATAAATATACATTTCCGGAGATGCACATCAGAGCCAGGTGAGGTTCCACCCCAGGGTAATGCCGATCGTCACTTGGGGCTCAGGAAGGGATTTTCCTCGGGGCCAGATTGACCCAGTGATCCTGGAGGTGTTTTGCCTTCCTCTGGGCGTAGGGCAGGCGTCAATCGTGGTGTGCAGAGAGAGGAGGGAGAAGCTCAAGTCCTCTAAGCTCAATATCGCTGTGATGAAAATAGTTGTTCAGTCAGCACTGCACAAGATATGGACCTCTTTATCAGACAGCCATTTGAAGAGCAGCCAAGCGATAAGCTAAAGCCATCTTTGGCTTCCAGTGCATGAGGCTGCATTCTGCTTTTGCTCCAGGTGGTAATACTGGCAAAGGAGTGCAGATACAGTCGATGCTTTGAGTTAGATGTGTGCATGTGCATGTTAGTTAGATGTGTGCATGTGCACTCTATTCAAGTGGGCAATTCAGTCCCAAGAAAATAGCACTTAAAAAGTACAGCCAGGCCAGCCCAAGAGATCGGTCAATGAGGGAAGACCCAGCCCACTCCGTAGAGAAGGTCTTTTCAGATGACTGTATCATCCTCTTCCTGGGAGCCCCCGGTGAGAACCGAATGCTTATCTGGCTTGCTGAGGACGATGCTGCTGAGAGATCGCTTGTCTGAGAGGAGAGAGTTTATCGAAGCTCGGCTGTAGTTGACAATGCGACCCATAAGACTCAGTTTGGGTGACTGGTGCTGTGTCATCAATGCCAACGTGGACGCAGATTTCCGAAGGGCTCTTCAGCCTCGTCTGATTGGAGGCACACAGTTCATATTTCTCCAGTGTAGGTTTCTTGTAGCTAACAAAGGGGAGAAGACAGCAGCCCTTTATCAGGTTTGGGCAAAATGCACTGAACAAAACTAACAGTGAAGGAAAAGGCCCAATCCTAAGATATGGAGCATTCACATCCTGCTTCTCCACCAATGCTGACACCTAGGGCAGTTCACAGTGCGAGAATAAAGATTTTACCACAACAGAATTACAGGTTTTTGAGTACATGAATTGAAAGGGCTTCCTCCTCATCCTTGGAGGACTGCTGGAGGTCCTCCCGGGACAATGCAAGGCAATGTTCTCTCTCCAGCCCTCAAGAGAGCTGCGGAGCAACCTCCCAAAGGGGTTTGGGGATCCTACCCTTCTCCAAAATGCTGTTCTAAGATGTGACCTGCCTTGACCAGGTTCTCTGGAGAGGCAGCGTAAGAGTCTTCTTAAAACCCCCACACTCCCTGGTCAAGGGTATCTGTTCTGCAGAAGCACAGGTTTATTTTATTTATTTAGTGGATTTATAGTCCACCCTCCCCCATATGGGCTCAGGGCAGATTACAGGCCTAGAAACAGTTAAAATACAACAATAAAATTAATACTCTACAATTAAACACCACCACATAACTCAATAAAAATGTAACACAGGCGGCACCGGTATATTTTGCAGATTAAGCCCAGTTATTGGCCCGAATAGAATAGTTCATATGGTAAGGTTCATACTCTGGCTCAGCCACTGATCCCACCCAAGGCTTCTAGCCCACTTCACTAGGCCCATGAGCTCAGCCTGTGCAATCGTCATTGTACTCTTTGCGGTCTCTACGACTCTCCTGATACGGTCATGGCAGCAATGAATGGGTTCTGCATGGTGGAACATCACGTAATCGTAAGGGAAGCATATAAAACCCAACAATAAAGAGAAGGAAACAAAAAACAGATCGCAGAATATTCACCATAACTCATAGTTTTAACACTATGGGATTACAAATTTCTGCTGGCTCCACTTAAGAGATGCTTGTGAGAGAGTGAGTGTGTGCGTGGTGTTGGGGATATGGTTCACACAAAGGATCTACCCAAATGTAGATGAGGAAGTCATACCTCGATTTTTTAAAAGGGTGGTGCTGGGGGATACTGCCTGCCTGGGTTCTTGGCCCCTCTAGAGAGCCAGTTTGGTGTAGTGGCTAAATAATAGACTCTTATCTGGGAGAACCAAGTTTGATCCTCCAGTCCTCCACTTGCAGCTGCTGGAATGGCCTTGGCTCAGCCAGAGCTCTCGTAGGAGTTGTCAGTGTACCTAATCTGAATTGATCTGCTGCCAGCATACCAAGCAGCTGAATCAGTGAACAGGTCTCCCATCTTAATGAACAACTTGGTAAAGGATTTAAGTGTGCACTGATGCCAGTGGGAATTAAGTACAAGTTAAAATTTAAGCCACCTATTTGCCATACTGAATCATGGCAAAAATGAGATGGAAACTTTACTTCCATATTCATTACTGTGCTTCTTCCACCAGTTTGACAATATGGGGAAAAGTTGTATCAGTCCCAACATGAGTTGCAGAAACCAGCAGGGACCCATTCTGATAAATGGAACTTGCAATGACTGTACTGCCAGGCTTTTTAGTCACCGGCATTGCTTCACCTGGAGAAAACAGAGGTCAGCAAAACGTGAGTCAAGAACCTGATTCCCTGGATCAGAGCAGTGGTCTGCCTAGTCTAGCCTCCTGCAGCACAAAGTAGCCTCCCGGTTCCTCTGGAGGGCCAGCAACAGGGCACAGAGGCAAAGCCTTCCCCGGGTGTTTCCTCCTAGCACTGGGATTCAGAAGCTCATTGCCTCTGAACATGGAGGTTCCCTTTAGACACCATGGCTCAGTTGCCACTGAGAGAGCTATCCTCCATGAATCTGTCTCGTCCTCTTTTAAAGCTGTCCGTGCCGGTGGCCATCACTACATCCTCTGGCAGTGAACTCCACAGCAAGAAAGGCTCCTTTCCCATGATAAACTCTAGAGAACTCCAGGATTCTTAATTCTCTAGAGCTCAAGGGTTCAAAAGGTGGCTTGGTTAAGGCCTGCAGCACCTTCCATAGATTCCATCCAGGGATCTTTGGGTCTAGTATTTTGGAAGAGAGAGAGAACCCATTTCTGCCCACTCTACCCTATTTAATAAGTTATCATTATATCAGGGATGGCCAACGGTAGCTCTCCAGATGTTTTTTGCCTATCAGCCCCAGCCATCAGCCATGCTGACCCCTTGTCATCCGCCCCTGAACCTCCCACCCCCTTAGGGGTCAAGGTAGACTTTATAACCTCTGACCCAACATTCTACAGGTGTGCATCTTACAGTACCCCAGTCCTACTGTTTAGATACTCCCCCGATACCTTATCAGTTGAGGGTCCCTTCCCCCATCTCCCTTATACGTCGCCATTGGAGCCTTCCTCGAAGACTACGATCGGTAATTATCACCCTGTTCGTCCAGTCGTGTGTTACCGCTGTATAATTCTCTCTATTTTTATTAGGCCTGTATGTGTGTGTGTTATATGCGTCCATTATCTTGTATGTGCGTGTTCTATAATTTTCTATAATAAAGATACAATTGCTTTATCTAATTAGTGCCCATAATAAATTTAGCAAGAATGTCTGGAAGTCAAATCCTTTATACATAGATTCTAGATCCTTTTGAGCCAGAGTTGCCCACCTGTCAATTCCCCAGCCTGGTTTGAGGGCATTTTGGCTTTCACAAGACAACTTACCTCTATGATCTGTAAAATAGCCCGAGGGCCAACAATCTCAGGATCATACTTAATGTGGGCTTTGTTGGTTGCAAGAGCCACTGAGATGTACAAAAAAACCCTTTTTTCCATAAGCGTGGACTCTCTTTTATGAATGCACGAGGCACATGTCATTCCTCTCACCTGTGAACAACACACATTTTACTGTTTGCTGAACAGACGCCTTCAAGAATAACTTTATGAGCATTAATAGTGAGGCTGAGAAAACAGAGACGGCCATTATCCAAAACAAAGATTGCTTGTGTTGGCTTCATTGTTTTGACCATACAACTGTTTTATCGTACTGTTTTGATTTATACGCTGCTTCAAGCACTGTGGTAGAAGAGTGGCTTATATATAAGAAATACGGGAACATAAACAGAGAGCACTGTTGCTCTTCTGCTCAATATAAATCAGATTAAGGGAACAGGGAAAGGATACTTGCACAGTCTACCCTGCTAGAGCAGCTGGCACACCCGTCTTGTATGCTGTTCCTATGGACAAGTTGGAGCTTAGGGACAACCAGTGCAAATTTCTGCCTCTGTTACCTCCCCAGTACCTCTGGTGCCGGTAATTCCCGCAATCTCTCAAGTGAGGAAGCAAGGCTCAGCTGTATGAGATGGCTTCCTCGTGTCTGACACAGAGACGTGGTCACCATTTAGAGCCCCAAATTAAGGACTTAAAAATGCTGTGAGGGCCTGATCTGCAGCACCACAAGAAGAGGTGCTCCCTGCCCCACCCCCTTTCCACGTGCCAAAACAGCCGCAGGGCAGCAGAAATTATACGTATGAATTGCACTTCCAATCCCACACTGTAGCAAGGGGTTATGTGCTCTGGAAGCTGCAGATAAAACTTTCTGGCAAGGAAAGGAGACACTGAAGAAGATCCATACCAGGAAGTTCTACAAGAGGGCCTGGCATCAACAGAGCCAACTTGAAATGCTAGGACTGAGTCTCAAACTTGGCCAGATGGCTCATAAGAAGTCCCCTGGAATGGGATTCAACCAGATGCTTCTGATTCATTTGCAAAAATCAAGGTAATCAGTTGCCAGACTCATCTGCAGATGATATTACCTGTCAAGGATGCATCAAAGCCCATGTCCTCTGGTGAGGTGAGCGTGGGATCGTATTCTATAGTCCCATTATGATGCAGAGGTGGCACACATACCGATTCACACCTGGTTTTGGGAAAATTACGCCCTCAATTGACTTCACACAGGAATTGCAGGTCATTCCCTCTACATTTATCACCGTGACGGTCGTCAGGGGATGCATGGTGCTCCGAGGAGACTTCACTGGAGACTGGGGCACATTCAAGAGTTCAGAGTTTTCAGGTATATCAAGAAGGCTGACCTTGAAAGTCCCCAGCGACACAGATTCTATGGCTCTTCTTAGTGCACCGAGGGTGATTAGGCTGGGATTATACTTCACAACAGCAGACTTGTCGTCTAAAGAAACTGCTATGCTAGTTACTGAGGGGAGTGCTGATATGGTGCTCTGGATATTGAGGACGCATGAATGACAGTGCATGCCATCAACTTTGAATTTAGCAGTCTCTAAGCAGTGCACATGCTCTGGGTGTTCCTGCAGAACTCCTTCTGAGGATTTGGCAGGTGTGTTCTTTAGTCGCTGCACATCAATAGCACCCAGTCTGAGAGGCTTCAGCTGTTTTTTTATAGATGCCTTGAAACCTACAGCTTCGATTTGGTTTCTGATTTCCTCTGATGTGATGAGATGAGGCTGAAACACCACCACAGCATCCTGAGTGCCCAAGGAAACTGCAAGATAAATGGAAAGAAATGTTACTGCTGCTGTTGTGTAACATCGAGCTTCATCTCTTTGCTTCGAAAAAGAGTACGTGCAGGTGGAGGTTTCCTTCCATGCGAAGGGCTCAATACAACCCTAAGAGCAGCACTGGGGAAATGATCCCTGTTCGCTTGGGGGTCAAGTGGATGAAGTAAGGTGTCACCTGCCAACTGCACTTGGCAAATCGCGGCACAACTGAGTCCACGCAGCACCAGGGTGTGGCTCGGCCACCACAAGAGGGAAGCCTGACAAGAAAGCCTGTCCCAGCCGGCAGGCAAGGCAGTTGCGTCCTGTAGTGTGGGAAGGACTTCCATCCACTGGAATGAGCCCCTCCCTACTGCTTAACGAGCTCTAGCCTGAACAACCACTAGCTTTTGTGTCTTGGTCTTGCTAAGAGATTGACAGAATGTTGAAGACATTTTTGATGCACAGAGGCAGAGAACACGCTTTCCATGCAGGAGGCCCCATGTTCATTCCCCAGGTCACACCTCCAAATCTCAATGGGGAGCAGGGCTGGAGGAGACCTGGAAGAGCTGCTGCCAGTGACTGATACAACTAAGTTTGTGGGGGGGGGGCGGGGGGGGGGGGAGAATGCATGCATTGTTTTTGTTCAGGTCTATTAGAGCTGCAAAAAATGCAGGTTTCCCAGGGGAGGGGGGAGGAAACATGGATCCCAATAGAGGTAAAGCATTCGGATCCAACATTTTTTGGAAATCCCAAATTTTCTTAATCCAGTAGACCTCAGAAGAAAAACACTGAGGGGGAAGGAACAGGGGCAATGCCACAAGAAACGGGAGAGATGTGCCTCAGCTGGGGCTCCTTTGGGCCTTCTGTTTCAATCTCCCCCTCAGGGGTGGAACCTCACCTGGCTCATCTCCGGAAGTTGATATTTATGGGTGGCAGAGGGTCGATGTTGGACACCACCAGCCTCCGGGACCCCCTCAGGGGGACCCCCTGCCTGGGCTTGAGGGAGGTGTTCTGCCCTCTAAAGCCCCGGTTGATTCGGGCGACGAGCGGGGTGTCTTCCACTGGGGGAAAGAATCCTGCTGCTACCAGTTCCGGAGGCTGGTAGAAAGGCAGCTCCGTCTCCGACTCTGGCTCCTCGTCCAATGCGAAGGTGACGTGTTTGGTTGTGCGAGGCCTCGTCCCTCGCCGTAAGATGGAGGGAAGCCTCTGCTGCCCAGATGTTCCCTGGGGCGGCTGTGGGCTCCTTTGGGCGACCTGCCCTGCCGACAGGCGACGCCTCAACCCGTTCTCTAGAATGTTCCGCAAAAAAAAGAAATGGATGCGGCATTCAGCTTATGAACCTTCCAACAACCATAAGCCACAGGCAGCTCCCAGATCAACCCCAAGCTGCCTGAACTCTCTGCGCGTTGGAGTGCTGGCATACTGGCTCTCAGCAGTCCCTACAAGGGCCTTGTCAGAGCCCACTCATATTGTGAAGCCCCTGTGGAGGTTGAGCTAAAATGGCTTTCTGCTTCTGGCCAGATCTGGACCCCAAACGCCCTGTTCAGGGCTTAGGTCATAGCCACTGGGGACACCATCTCCTTGGTGGGTGCTCATGTGGTTCACGGAAAGAGCTATCTAAAGAACCCTCTGGTGTTTCCCTGGGGGCAATCCATGCTCCCTCCCTCCTGTTCTCCAGGGTGACCTGCTTGCCCCTTCCACGTGCCTAGCATGGTGGGCACTTGAGAGGTTATTTCTACGCATAGAGAGTGTGATGTTGCTACCCACCTGGAGATCTTGCTGCTACTCTCCAATTGCTCAAAGCATGTCAAGCTAAGCCCGTCTGTTCTTCCAGCCCACAGCTGAAAATCCCTCCTTTCTTAGGAATCCTTCCTCTCGCAGAATCTATCACGGGCCCCTTAGGCTAAACCCTCGTGCTATGGCAGGTGCTCTCCAGGGGTTTACTCCCCAGGGCTTCCTTCCAAGGCCAGCAGCTGCTTGGGGCTGTGTGGGTTTCTCTCAGAGAATCAGTGTCCCAACAACACCCATTCCTCCTCAAAGGCAAGGGAATCTTACCCTCCATGTATAAAGATGAGGCAAAGCCATCTTTGGCGTATAACATCCTTGAGCCTAATCTTCTTTCTCTTGCTCCTTCACCCCCAACCCCTCTTCATGTGTGGTCTCTAACCATTGTCATCATTTACATTTTAAAGAATTACATAAGATACACTGGGCAAACGTGGACCTGCCTAAAAGTCCCACTGGAATCCATCCAGTGAGCCTTTGCAGTCCCTCAACTAAGTGCCCTTGACTTCACTGTTGTGACTTGTTTTGCTTCTGTCGCTCAAGCTGCATTCTTAATGTTTTTTCTCTTCTCTCGGCCATAGTCTCTCCTTAAAATTGTTTCGCCTTCTTTCACCTGCCACCGGCAGCCACTCAAGATGGCCTCTGCTGACTAGACTGGGAAACAGAGAACGGGGAGATGTCGTTTTAAGAATTTCCTACCTGCCATCACACCACTCCACACAGAGTCCTTTAAAACGCTTCTGGATAACCAGTTGCTCGCAAAGGACTGGCCAAGATAAGCACTGTGAGGCAGGATTGCCAACAGAACCATTATGAGGTCAGATGTTTCCTTCCATCCCCATGGTAACCCTGCAGCCGGTGAGGAAGAGACAAGAAGACCCCTTGGAGCAGCACCTTGGGGGATGGGGAAAGCGGATGTCATCATGACCAGGGGCTGCAAGTGGCCTCTGGGGGTTTCGGTTTCCTGCATCCTGTGGAAATTAGGGAGAGACCATGGAGAATACAGGGACATGCAGAATGTAGGGATTCATGTTTCCTTCCCCCTCTCAAGGTCCCTTCCCCTTCACCCTTTCTGTCCATCTTCCAGACTGGTGATAAGATTCAGAAGCCTGCTTTAGTGGCTGAGATGGAGGGTCTATAGGAAGAATGCTTCTCTGTCAGTCTTGCTGGACCCCTCAGCAGCTTATGGTGGGATAGGTGCACTTCTCTTGGAGGCCGTCCAGGTGGACTTGTGGGTGATATCCCTCCCTATTGCCCCCAAGGACTTGGAGGGACCTCAGCAGGGTGCGATGCCAGAGTCCATCCTCCAAGCAGCCATTCCAGGAGAACTCTAGTCTTTGCCTGGAGGTTGGGAACCCTGGTTCCCACGCAGGAGCTTCTCCTCCCGTCCTTCGGTTGCCTGACCGCTTGCCAAGAGTAACAGCCTGCTGTAGCCTGCTGTAGATGATGCTTCTTGAAAAGTTCAGTGGCTCAGAGGCAGAGCCGGATGAAGGGCTTTTGGGTGCCCTAGGCGGCCCATGGCTTTGCTCCCCTCCCTCGCTGTAATGTGGGCACGCTCCATTCCACTGCCACGACCTGGGCACCTGTGGAGCTGGGCAGTCAAAGAGCCACCCTTGCTGGCACTAGCCAGGCAGCAGGAAGGAGGTGGCTGCCAGTTCTTCCTCCCTCGGTCTGGGCCAGGGTGGGCCAGGGCTCCCTTCTCTGCAGTTTTGTTGCTTCCACCTCCCCTCCTGGTCTGCCATTCCACAGGAGTCTGGAGCATCTCTCCTGCAAGCTGCTGCCGTTGAGGGGGGTCTTCCTGGGACACAGGGGCTACTCAGCATTTCCCCCTTCCAAACATGGCCTTGTAGGTGTTGGAAGCTAGAAGAGAGCAGAGGCGAGGAGCAGGCCTTGCAGCTTGCCTGGAGCTCAAGTTTCTGGATGGCTCCTGGCTTGGCCCCAACATGCTGTCCCTTGATCAGCCACACCAGGCAACTGAGGGGGAAATTGGCTGGAGCCCTTCAGGTTTTTGGAAATATGTATCTGTTCTGTATGTTCTAAAGTTGCAATGTTCTAAAGTTCCAGTCATTATGGGGTTAACACTGTGCCTGATTCCCTATTGTCTGCATGACCTGAGAAGAAGATACTGACTGCTGTCAATCAAGATCTAGAAGTGGGAAAACCTGTTTTGTTTTTTTGGTCAGTTAGGCAGGTGACTTCCTTTGTTCAGGCAGAGAGGTCAAGAAGAAGGAGGAGGTGTTCTCCATTAAGCATGTGGCCTTCTGGTGTGAGGATGTAGTTCTTTAGTGTTTGTTATTTTCACCTCCCAGTGCCCTTTCCCTGTAGTAATAAATATATTTTTTGCTTTCATATTAAATGCCTCTCAATGATTATTTGATCCAGCGATCCATCAAACTGTTTGACATAAAGAAATAGGATTTCAAACAGAATTCCTTACACAGGTGAGGTTTTGCAGTGTTGTCTAAATGTGCTGGGTGCTCTCTCTGTACAGAGAGAGAAAGTGACTTCCTGGAATGCGAAGGTATGGAGCAAATCATCTCTCCTCGGGCTAGAAGCAACCTCCATCGGTTGGACATAACGTTTAGGGACTCCTTTGCTCCCTCCTCTATTTTTAAAAAATAACCACCACCTCTGTATACCATACTGTACTGTACTGTACTGTAGTAGAACAAATCAAAGCCTCTGATCATCATAGGGGACCGGAATGCCCAAGTTGGAAGTCAAAAGGTAACCGGGACAACAGACAAGTTTGACCGTGGAGAACAGAATGTAGCCGAGCAAAAGCTAAAAGAGTTTTGTCACGAGAACCAGCTGGTCATAGCAAACACCCTCTTCCAACAACCTAAAAGGGGACTCTACACATGGACATCTCCTGCAGGGCAACACAGGAATCAGATTGATTATACACGCTGCAGTCAAAGATGGAGAAGCTCCTTGCGGTCAGCAAAAAAGAACCTCTTGTGGAGGATGAAAGAGGAGAGCGCAAAAGTAGGCTTGACACTCAACGTCAAAGAACTTCTGGCCCCATCACTCCTTGGCAAATAGAAGGGGAAGACATGGAAGTAGTAACAGACTTTACATTCCCGCGATCCAAGAGCACTGCAGATGGTGACTGCAACCATGAAATTGAAAGACGTTTGCTCCTTGGGAGGATAGCTATGGTAAACCTGGGCAGTATAATGAAAAGTAGAGACATCAGCCTGCCAACAAAAGTCTGTATAGTCAAAGCAATGGTATTCCCAGTAGTAATGTATGGCTGTGAGAGCTGGACCATAAGGAATAGATGCTTTCAAGCTGTGGTGCTGGAGAAGGATCTTGAGATCAAATCCCTCAGTCCTAAGGGAAATCAACCCTGACTGTTCCCTGGAAGGTCAGATGCTGAAGCTGAAGCTCAAATATTTTGGCCACCAAATGAGAAGGGAGCACTCACTGGAGAAGCCCCTGTTGCTGGGGAAGACAGAAGGCAAAGGAAGAAGGAGACGGCAGAAGAGGAGATGGCTGTACAGCGTTACTGATGTAGCTAACATGAATTTGAGCAGACTTTGGAAGATGGTGGAAGACAGGAGGGCCTGGTGTGACTTGGTCCATGGGGTCGCAAGGAGTCAGATTTGACTGTGCGACTGAACAACAACAACAACAACAACCCTTTTAAAGGGCCAGCTTAGTGGTCACAGGATTGTGGACGCCCCTTTGAAACCGGAACACACTTGAATAACATCTCCTGAAAGGTGAGGGAAACGATAGGGTCAGAGTGGGAGGTTTAACGAAATTATAATAAGCAAACCTGAATTTGGGGCAAAAAGAGAAGAAAGCCTCTAGCCACTCTGCCCCACAGTCCTGGCGGGAGAAGTCCCACAAGCCCTGAGCTCCAAAGGCTCACGCCAGAAGATGAACAGTGCTCTGTCCACGACCTGCCTCCTTCTCCACAGGCACTTCAGAAATTCTCTGCACCAGGTGGAGGGGAGGGGGGGGAGACACACCTCAGCTACTTCTCTGGCTCCCTTTTGGTGTTCACATCCACATCCCCCCTGTTGTCAGGGAACCAATAATATAATCTGTATAAATAAAATATTCTAATAAGGATCTATAAGCCACTAGAGAGGACGATAATACAAAAATCAAAGAACATATTGAAAAAGAAAGAGTGCAACACTAACTCTTCAAGGCTCTCCCCCCTCCCCACAAGCACAACCTCCAGCCACACCTCTCTCACCCCACGTCCTTTTCCAGAAAAGAAAGAGGATGCTGGGTACTTGTCATGCCCTTGGATTGGGTACAGGCTGTGATGCTACATGACTCTTCACCCAGGTCTCTGTGGAGGAAGTTTCCCCTTTGTTTGTGGAAGGCCAGGTTTTACACTCCGTGCATGCTCTGGAGTTAGTCTGCTCTAAAGAGAGGCAGTGTCCTTCCTCCCTTTTCCTGTTCCAAGCACCAGAGAGGCAATTTGCCTATCTCCCTACACGAGTACACTCGTTGTAGTTGGCTAATTCCCTAGACTAATACTCACTGACGATCTTCTGCTGTCAGGCCCACAACACCAGAGAGACGTCTTCCAAAGTCCCATCCTCATTCACCTGGTTGTACTGTTACCTTCTCCTAGATCTCCTGGAGAAGACTCCTTAGCCTAGGGAATTGACGCTAGTCAGGCTGAAGAAACTGTGTGCACAAGAAGCGGACTTGGTCCAGACTGTGAGGAACAGAATATCTTAAAACACTTCTGGCGGGACAGAAAGAAGTACTTTTCTCCCTTTCTCACAATACAAGAACTCGTGGGCGTTCAATGAAATTGCTGAGCAGTAGGGTTCGAACGGATAAAAGGAAGTACTTCTTCAGCCAAAGGGTGATTAACATGTGGAATTCACTGCCACAGGATGTGGTGGCGGTACAAGCGTAGCTGGCTTCAAGAGGGGTTTGGATAAAAATATGGAGCAGAGGTCCATCAGTGGCTATTAGCCACAGCATATTATTGGAACCATCTGGGGCACTGATGCTCTGTATTCTTGGTGCTTGTGGGGGAGGGGCAAAGTGGGAGGACTTCTAGTCCCACTTGTGAACCTCCTTTTTTTGACCACTGTGTGACACAGAGCGTTGGACTGGATGGGCCATTGGCCTGATCCAACATGGCTTCTCGTACGTTCTTATGTTCTTAATTCCCTTCCTAATAATTCCAAGCATGACGTTGGCCTTTTTTATTGCTATCGCACACTGTCTCGACGTTTTCAGTGAGTTACCTACCATGACCCCAAGATCTCTCTCTTGGTCAGTCTGCCAGTTCACACCCCATCAACTTGTATTTATAGTTAGGATTTTTGGCTCCAATGTGCTTTACTTTGCACTTGGCCACATTGAACCTCATCTGCCACGTTGACGCCCACTCACCCAGCCTCAACAGATCCCTTTGGAGTTCCTCACAATCCTCTCTGGTTTTCACCACCCTGAACAATTTAGTGTCACCCGCAAACTTAGCCATATCACTGCTTACTCCCAACTAGCCATTTCACTGCTTACTCCCAACTCCAAATAATTAATGAACAAGCTAAAAAGCATGGGACCCAGTACTGAGCCCTGCGGCACCCCACTGCTTACCATCCTCCACTGAGAAAATTGCCCATATCAAAAGCTTTCTGGAAGTCAAGGTAAACAACATTTATTGGGTCCCCTTTGTCCTCATGTTTGTTCACCCCCTCAAAGAACTCTAACAGGTTAGTGAGACAAAATCTTTCCTTAGAGAACCCATGCTGAGTCTTCCTCAATAACTTTTGTTCATCAATGTGCCTACTCATTTTCTCTTTGATAATTCGGCCCCGCCGCGGCCGCGCCGCAAAGCGGCTGCGCGCCGCGGGGCCGTTTTTTGCAGCCTCGGGAGGAGGAAGAGCAGTTTTCCCGGGCATCCGGGGAGTTTACAGGGGCAGGGGCAGAGGCTTTAAGTAGCCTCGGCCCGAGACTCCTCCACACAGTTCCGTGGAGTCGTTGGCTCAGATCTACAGCGTGAGGCTGTTGATCCCTTGGGAGCTGCGTGGGAGGGTGGTTAGGCCGGTAGGCGGCCTGACTGGCGGCGAGCGTAGGGCATCGGAGCTTGGAGGCGTCGGAGGCCGGCCGGAGGACGGGACAGTCGGGCGCGGCTCCAGCGGCTGCCGGTGGCCTGTTTTGATCGGCGAAAGACGTTGGCGGCAGCGGAGGACGTTGGACGGTCGGGCCCAGTGCAAGCTACGCGGCGGCGGTCCTGCTTCAGCTGCGGAGGCCAGCTGCCCACAGTTTGGTTTGTAGAGTGGCCGGGGGGATCGGGCCTGCTTCGCCCCCCCCCCCAATTTCTCCTTTGGGCGGCTAATTTCCGGGTGGTAAGGTCTGGGGAGACGTTTTGCTGCGGAGGCAGCTTACCCTGTGGGGGGGGGGGGTTTGGGCAGACGGAGGTGGACTGTTCTATAGGTATAGGGCTGGGGTTTGGTTAAAGGGGCAGCAGCATGGGTTATTAGGCACTTATTCAGGTGGGCCTATACACCCCCCCCCCCCATCCTCCTAGCCTCCCTTTGGGGAACAGCCTTTCTCTACCTGCCACCATTCCCACCCACCCCCCTCTCCTTAGATAGGCATTGCACAGTCACTGCTTTGTGTGGCCTGCGCTGGTTATGGCTTCTAAAAAAGGACAGGGCCCTTCCAAGGGCAAGCAGCCGGCTAAGGCCGCTGCTAAGCGTAAAAACACCGACCCTCCTGCTGAGGAGCTAGATAGTACGGTGATACGCCAGGCTATTTTGGACCGGGTTAGAGTGATGGAGGAGGACAGGGGGCGTCGGGGTCACAAGCGGTGTGGCCAGGGCGCCATAGCGCTAGCGGAAGGTCAGGGACTCTCACATTTGAGAGGGAGTTGCTGTCTAGGCTCTCTTTTCTTCAGGATAACATGGTCGCCAGGTCGAGGTCCGAGTGTTCCCAAGATGGTGATCCTGGCAGAGAACCGGTGTCGGGCGGCGACGGCGGTGACCAAGATGAGGCGGATGACCAACAGCAGAATGATCAACCTGTGGCCGTGACGGTAACACCGGCAGTGGACGAAAGGAGGGCGGAGTTGCCTTCCCAACAAGCACATTGGCCTTGGGGGGTTTGGGGCCCCACTATGCCACAACAGTCGGGGGGATATGGGCATGTCGCCGTTCCCTCTGAGTGTAGGCAGGGGCCGTTCTCGGCAGTGCCGGGGCCATCATGGGCCACGGGTGGTGCCGTTATGGGGCGAGTGCAGTGCCCTCAGGCGGCTTGTGGGCAGGCACCCTCGGTCACAGGGGGGGTGCCGGCCGCTCTAGGGCCTGCGGCGGCTACAGGAATTCTGCCTTGGGGTGGCCAAATGCCAGGATTGCATCCATTTGGATGGCCTGCAGTGCCTTGTAATCCTTGGGGATATCCTCAGAACCCTTACGGGTCCATCCCTTTGCTATCTATCCCGTTCGGTGACTTGGCGCTGCCATTGGGTGACCATCTCACCTCCGCTACGAGGGATAGGATTTTGAGAGGAGAGTACGTGGACATTTTCAGTCTCTTGTATCGAGAACTTTAGAAGAAGAGCAAAGAGGAGCTAGATGAGAAGGAGAAAGAGAAACTTAGAAGGCGGAAGCTGGATAGAACCTGGGCCAATTGGCTCCCAGGTTTTCTTATCTATGCGGGGGTTATCGCTAGGGCGCAGCCTAGCAGGGCCGCCCCCTTGTTTTAGTACTGCGACATCATCTACCAGGCCTACACCGATTTTGCGGGGTCGGCCTGGTTACAATATGATGAGACCTTCCGTATGAGGGCGGCCATTAACCCTTTGTTGCCATGGGACCAAATTAACCAGCAATTGTGGTTACAACTGTTGGCTCCGGCTAAACCCAACCTTGGGGATCGGGCAGATAGTGGGCATTTGGTCCATAAGCAGACAGGTAACCCAACAGCCCGCTTTACGGTGGGTCAGCCGGTTCAACCCCGGCTGTTGTGTTGGGAGTACATCTCGCAGGGCGTCTGTTCAAAGAAGGCTTGTAAGTTCAAGCACGAGTGCCCGCTATGCGGAGGTTCCCACGCCTTTTCGGCATGCAGCAAGGCAAAGCCAAAGGGTGGGCCCAAGCGCCCCGGGGGCAGTGGAGGTTCACAATCACTGGGAAAAGGGTCCCAGCCCCATTCGTCTGAGGGTTCTTGAGCAATTTCTTGAGAATTACCCAAGGGCCGCGGACAGGATTTATTTGATGGAAGGTTTCACGTTTGGTTTTCACATCCCGTATGTGGGACCTAGGGTCCCCTTCATGGCTGCCAATTTGCGTTCCATTGTCGGTTTGGAACATGTGGTGAGGGATAAAATCGTAAAGGAATGTGCCGAAGGGCGAGTCATTGGTCCTTTTACAGCTCCCCCCGTTCCTAATTTGAGGGTCTCCCCGTTAGGGGTGGTTCCTAAAAAGGCCACGGGTGAGTTCCGGCTGATCCATCACTTGTCTTATCCATCTGGCGGGTCAGTCAACGATGGCATTCCCGATCACCTGTGCTCCGTCCGTTACACGTCATTCAATCAGGCGGTTAAAGTCATTCGGGGCTGTGGTTTAGGGGCGGAAATGGCGAAATGCAACATTGTCGGCATTTCGGCTATTGCCGGTCCACCCGGACGACTTCGAGTTGTTAGGTTTTCAGTTTGAAGGTTATTTTTATCTGGATAGGGCATTGCCGATGGGATGCTCGGTGTCCTGCGCCGCCTTTGAGCGTTTCAGCTCCTTTTTGGAGTGGCTGGTCAGGCACAGGTTGGGCTGTCGTGAGGTGGTGCACTATTTAGATGACTCCCTGTTCGCTGGCATGCCCGGTTCCGGTTGTTGCGCGCGGCTCCTTGACCTTTTTACAAGGTTGGCTGCCGAGCTGGGGGTACCTCTCGCTCCCGAAAAGACAAAGGGCCCGGCTACCCGCATTACATTTTTGGGTATCGAGTTGGACACCGTGCAGCAGACCTCACGGTTGCCAGACGACAAGGTCCGCCTGATCAAGGCCAGGCTGGCCGCTTTGAAGGGTAAGCGGAAGGTGTCACTCCTTGAGCTGCAGCAGCTCGTCGGGTACCTAAACTTTGCTTGTCGAGTTGTCGCCCTGGGCAGGGCATTTATTCGGCGCCTCTGCGATGCTATGAACCTGCGTTTGCCCCATCACAGGGCTAGGATAACGGAGAGCATTCGTAGTGACTTAGAAGTTTGGGAGGCGTTTTTAACTGCATTCAATGGGGTGTCCTTTTGGAGGGAGGATTTGGGAGTCGAAGCGGACCTTCAAATCTCCTCCGATGCCGCCGGCTCTATCGGTTTCGGAGTCTTGTTCAGAAGGCAGTGGTGCGCGGAGTTGTGGCCCGAGGACTGGCTCTGCAGTGGTATTTGCAGAAACCTGACCTTGCTCGAAGTTTTTCCTATTGCGGTGGCAATTTTTATATGGGGTGAGCAAATGGCTAACCGGGTCGTACACTTTTGGTGCGACAACCTGTCGGTCGTTCATGTGGTTACTTCATTGTCTTCAAAGTCCAAGCCGGTTATGTCACTTGTCCGAGTTTTTGTTCTGCATTGCCTACAGTTAAATATCATGTTCGTGGCCAAGCATGTGCCGGGTGTGAATAACGGGGTGGCAGATGCCCTGTCTCGCCGACAGATGGAGTGATTTTGCCTTCTGGCCCCGGAGGCCGATTCCCACACGTCACGGATGCCACCCCATCTTTGGCAGCTTGGCAGCTTATGATGGCGCGGCTTCGCAGTTTAAGGTATTCCGTCAATCCTCGGGGTTGGGTGAGGTACGGCCCATCCCGGTTGCTCATCTTATGCAGTTTTGTGTATTCCAGAAATTCAAAGGTATGAAGGTCAAAACTATTAGAGGCCAGTTGGCGGCATTGGCGTTCTTTAGCAAAGCCCAGGGCTACACGGCCGCTGGGGATGATTTTAGAATCAAGAAGATGCTCGAGGGTTGGTCCAGGGAGCAGGGGGTGAGAGTCGACACTAGGAAGCCCATATCCCCCGCTATTTTGCGGGGCTTGGGGGGTGTCTGGCCCGAGGTCTGTAGTTCAGACGACGAGGTGGTCTTGTTTCATGCCGCGGCCCTCACGGCCTTTTCTGGTGCCCTGCGGGTTAGTGAGCTAGTACAGTCTTCGCGTAGGGATACATCTGACATCGCCTTGCAGAGGGATGACGTGTCGTTTAAGGAGGAGCACGTGATGCTGCAGGTGCGTAGGTCCAAAACGGACCAGCATAGCAAGGGCACGATGATTAAGCTCGGTCCTTGCTCGGAGCCTGGGCTTTGCCCGGTCCAGGCACTGGTGGCATATTTTAGGGCCCGGGGTTCCGCGCCAGGCCCGCTTTTCCGTCATGAGGGCGAGGCCCCCCTCACAAAGTACCAGTTCTGGGCAGTGACTGCCCGGGCTTTGGGTAAATTAGGTTTGGGGGGGGTTAGATTTGGGACCCATTCCTTTCGGATCGGGGTGGCTTCGACGGCCACAGCTATGGGTTATCCTGGACCAACCATCCAGCGGGTAGGACGGTGGAGGTCCTTGGCTTACCACGCCTATGTGCGCCCATTGTTGCTCCCCTGAGGGGCGGGGTTTCATTGTTGTTTTGTTCTGACTGTGTTTTTCTCGTTTCAGGTGCTGTGGCTCGTCATGGGAGGATGAGGATCCTTGTATGCGGGCACAGCATGATTTTCTGGGCAGCCCATTTCGCCAGAAGATCGTCGCTCAGTTCACAGCTTGGGCTGAGCGAGTGGGCCACGGTTGAGTGGCTGGGGCGACGGGGGCTCAGATGGTCTGTTGTTGTCATTGTTGTTTGTTAGTCGGCCTCGTTCCCCGCCCCATGTATTAGTCATTCACCTCGGTGGGAATGACCTGGGCCTGTTGCAAGGCAGGGCCCTCTCTTTGCAGGTGATCTCAGACTTGCGGGTCATCGTGAGGAGGTGGCCCGGGGTCCGGATCATTTGGTCTGCGATTTTGCCTCGAAGGACCTGGAGTGCCGCTTAGAACCCCGCGGGGATCGAGCGGGCCAGGAGGAAGGCAAACCGGGCCCTGCAGTTGGCCCTGGAGGGAGGTCTGGGCACCTTCCTTCCGCACCCTGGCATCAGTGTGCATAATGCTGAGCTTTATCGGCCAGATGGGGTACATCTGTCCGATGCGGGAAATTGGGCCTTTTTGTCTGAATTACGGCAAGGTCTTCGGGAGGCGTTGGGCCTCCCGGGGGTTGCGAATGCCTAAGCAGAGGCTTGGCATTGCGGTGGCGGAATTTGCAAGGGATTCAGACCTTGCCGATGAGCACCCAGGCCTTGGCACCTGTGTTGTGCATGCGATCCGTAGGAAAGGCAGATGGGCTTTACGGCTCAATGTCCTGGAATACGGATCGGGGTCATGTCTCCCTTTGGCGCCCCCTTCTGGTGATTGGGGCGGGGTAAAGGGAGGTCATGTTTGGTCTGCCGCCCGGTTATAGCCACATTGGTATGGCTAGGACCGGGGGTTGGGTGTCTCGCCCTTGTAGGACTTGGCGGGGTCAGGGGTGACCCCAGGGCTCGTCCTCTTAGTTCACAGTGCCTGGTTTGTGTTTAATGTTAATAAAGTGGCCCATTTCCCAACTACAGTTGTCTGCCTCTTTATTCCGTTTGGGGGTGCAATTCGGCCCCGCCCCGGCCGCGCCGCAAAGTGGCTGTGCGCCGCGGGGCCGTTTTTTGCAGCCCCGGGAGGAGGAAGAGCAGTTTTCCCGGGCATCCGGGGAGTTTACAGGGGCGGGGGCAGAGGCTTTAAGAAGCCTTGGCCCCAGACTCCTCCATGCAGTTCCGTGGAGTCGTTGGCCCGCCCGCTCACCCTGCAGTAGTACAGGATTATACCGGTCGCCTTATTAGGGGCCAGGTAGGAATTTTTTCACTATCACCTGAATTGGCCATTGGTGATGTGTTTTTCGCCTACCTTGTACTGCCAGCAGTGGTGTGGATTTGGTTAGGTAGCTAATTCGGTCACTTGGCGGAATTTGCAAGGGATTCAGACCTTGCCGGTGAGAACCCAGGCCTTGGCACCTGTGTTGTGCGTGCGATCCGTAGGAAAGGCAGATGGGCTTTACGGCTCAATGTCCTGGAATATGGATCGGGGTCATGTCTCCCTTTGGCGCCCCCTTCTGGTTATCGGGGCGGGGGTAAAGGAAGGTCATGTTTGGTCTGCCGCCCGGTTATAGCCACATTGGTATGGCTAGGACCGGGGGTTGGGTGTCTCGCCCTTGTAGGACTTGGCGGGGTCAGGAGTGACCCCAGGGCTCGTCCTCTTAGTTCACCTTGCCTGGTTTGTGTTTAATGTTAATAAAGTGGACCATTTCCTAACTACAGTTGTTTGCCTCGTTATTCCGTTTGGGGGTGCAATGGTTTCCAACAACTTTTCCGGTATTGAATTCAGACTGACCGGCCTGTAATTCCCGGATCGCCTCTGGAACCCTTTTTAAAGATGGGAGTGACATTTGCTACCTTCCAGTCCTCGAGAACGGAGGCAGATTTCAATGAAAGTTTACTTTTTTTTCAGGAAATCCACAAGTTCACCTTTGAGTTCTTTCAGAACTCTTGGATGTATGCCATCTGGGCCTGGTGACTAATCAGTTTTTAATTTGTCCATCAGTTGTAGGACCTCCTCTTTCACCACCTCAATCTGACTCAGGTCCTTCAACACCCCTCCCAAAATTGGCGGTTCTGGAGTGGGTAAACACTTCTCATCTTCCATGGTAAAGACGGAGGCAAAAAATGCATCCAGCTTCTCAGCCATTTCCTATCCTCCTTCAGTAATCCTTTGACCCCTTGGTCATCCAAGGGCCCCACTGCCTCCCTGACTGGTTTCCTGCTTCTAATGTATTTGAAGAAATTTTTATTGTTGGTCTTTATGTTTTTTGCAATATGCTCCTCATAGTCCCTTTTTGCCTGCCTGATCACAGTCTTACATTTGATTTGCCACAGTCTCTATTCCCTTTTATTAACCTCACTTGGACTAGCTTTCCACCACTTAAAGGAATCCTTCTTACCTTTTACATCCTCCATTACTTTGTTTGTTACCCACGCAGGCTTTTTTTTTTTTGGACCTATTTGTGTCTTTCCTGACTTGTGATATATATTTTATCTGAGCTTCTAGGATTGTACTTTAAAATAGCCATATTGACCCAACCAATGTGGGATAGTTAAAATCACCTATGATGACACAGTTTTTACATTTAGCCGCTATCTTTAATTCTTTTATCATATTATAACTAGCCTCTATCTTTTGATCCGGTTGGGTGCTAACAAACTCCCATAGTTAAATTTCCTTTTAGGCCCGCTATTTCAACCCAAAGCATTTCTAGAAGGGAATCTAATTCTCAGACCTCCTCAGTCTTATGGGACTGTATACCCACTCTGACATACAGAGCCACCCCACCTCCAACCCTTCCCTCCCTATCCTTCCGATATAATTTATACCCAGGAATCACTGTGTCCCACTGATTCTGCTCATTCCACCAGCTTTCTGAAATACCCACAATACCGTTGGTTCATTGTTCCTTTGTTTTATTTTTAACATTTGTTCTTCTCTCTCTCTTTTTTTTTACTATTTTTCTTTCCTTATGGTTATTCCAGTTTGTGTGTTATTCCACCAGGTCTACGTCTCTCTTTGTCCCCATTCCCCTCCAAACACGCTGCTCCGAACAATCCTACTCTACCTGCCCTACATGGTTTGGCTTGTCTTTTAATGCTCACTGTGGTCTCTGCGTTATTAACTAGGTCTTTGACATTGATTCACTACATTATACCTACATTGAACGTTGCTTCTTCTCTTCCATTCTTAATCTCTTGGCACATCTTAACATTTATAGCATTATATTGTCGTTGCCTCACATGCAGTATACTGTCTTCCTTTTCTATCTTTGACTATGACTTCTGTTCTACTTAATCTGTTCCTGTCCAAAGCATTGTGCCTACCATATTGTGGGATGCAATTCCGTTCTTCTCTTCACCAAGACTCGTAGGATCCCTCCAACTAACTCTTGAGGTTTCTTGGTTGCACAACCAAACTTTAAGTGTTTGCTGTTTATTGTTATGTGTGGGGTGCAGGAAGGGGAAGGGACCAAATCCCAGCTGGGCTATGGGTTGGAAAGCAGAGAGGAACCACCAGGGCAAGTCCAAAGCACAGAGTACAAATCCAGTCAGAGGTCAGAACCAACAAAGCAGAACAGGAACCAATAGAGAGCAATGTCCAAAACACAAACCGAGAGCAGAGTCATTCGTAGCCAGAAGACCAGGAGCCGAAAGGTTATGTTTCAAAGCCAGTCGGGGTGGACGCACGTCACAAGATGGATGCGTTGCTTCCACAGAGGGCCCTAGCCCAAGCAGAGGTGAAATGTCCCTCCCGCAGTGCTTCAATTAACAGTTGTAAAGCTTCAGCTAATACTCAGGGCTAATGGACCGCCTTCCCCTTGGCATGCTTCCCTTCTCTGGGCTGCTGAGTCCCAGCGTAGCCGTTCCGTTCATTGGACTGCAGGTGGGGGAGAGTCAGCCGGGCTCCCTTTTGCAGCTGTGCTGCTTGCCCCTCCTCCTCTGCTGCTGGGTCGGGGGGGGGGGAGCGAGCGGCTGCAGGCCGTCAACCTCCTGAGCACTCGAAGGACCGGCTATAGGCTCCGATGCCAGCCCATGACATCCTGCACTGTTAGCACTGCACTGTGTTTCACTGCTCATCATAGCTTTTATATGCTCTATTTTTGCACTTTACTGCTTCTTATGAATTCTTTATTGCTACAGATCAGCTCGATCACTTTTTAATTGTTTTCCTATATGTCATGATATCCAACCTTTATATTTGCATGGCTTTTCCTTTTATTTGATGGCTTTTCCTTGTTCTATAATTTCCTGTACCTCGTTTCCCTTCTAACACTGATAATAAATTGGCCCTTAGTGATATCTTCACTCTTAAAGTTCTGGCTCCCCCTAGAGGTCACATTTTTGAATTAATCCTCACCCTTTACCTTTCTCTGAGAAGAAGACCGCAGATTTATACCCCGCCCTTCTCCCTGAATCTCAGAGTTTCAGAGTTTTGCCTTCCTTTCCCACAACACACACCCTGTGAAGTAGGTGGGGCTGAGAGAGCTCTCACAGAAGCTGCCCTTTCAAGGACAACTCCTGCAAGAGATATGGCTTGCAAAAGGCCATTCCATCAGGTGCAAGTGCAGGAGTGTGGAATCAAGTCCGGTTCTCCCAGAAAAGAGTCTGTGCACTTAACCACTACACCAAACTGGCTCTCACTATAGGAACTATATATTGCCTATTACACACCCCCATATTCTGATCTTTGTTATTTTGAAATTTTTCTTAGATTGACCTGTACATTTGCTCTTTGCTGTTTCTCTTGTGCTCCCCTACTCCTTTTAACTTCCTTTTACCATGTATTTACATTTTCAATGCCCCGTCTCTCTCTCTTTTCTCACCTTCTTAGCTTTTCCTTCTCTGTATCCTCCCAATTCTAATAATTTAAGAGTAGTCTCTCTCAGTTGTTGAGGCCTTAACACCTGGGGAAGGCAATGGCAAAGCAGCCTGTAAAAAGTCTGCCATGAAAACGTTGTGAAAGCAGCGTCGGAAATGACAGGGGACCTTTCCTTTCCTTTCCTTTCCTTTCCTTTCCTTTCCTTTCCTTTCCTTTCCTTTCCTTTCCTTTTCCTTGTCCTTTTCCTTGTCCTTTTCCTTTTCCTTGTCCTTTCCTTTCCCTTTCCTTTTCCTTTCCTTTCCTTACAACATCACCAAATGAAAACATGTAACGTTAGGCATTATCAAATTACATTTTGACAGTATTTTTACAGGAGACCCACATCTCTGATAAACACTTTAAGATTCAGGATTCCTGGATCACACTTGCATCTATTTACGCACCCAATGCTGACCAAATTAATTTTTTTTGTGAAGTGTTCTCTGAACTTCTTTCTTTTAGTCAAGGTGAGAGCATTCTGGGGGGTGACTTAAATTTCATTATCAATCCCTCCTTAGATAGATCGTTCCCTTATAGGAGGCCTTCTGAGTCTCGCTCCCTCAGGGTTACCCCACTTGACAAGCTTCTTTCTTCTGGCCTTTGCAACATCTGGCATTTGCATCATCCCAATGAACGGGATTACTCATATTATTCATCACGCCACAATATACACACATGCATAGATTACATTCTGGTTACCAAAGGCCTATTCGTTCAATCCCCTCTTCATCCATAGGTTATCAGATCTGATTTGATCACGCGTGGGTTTGATGTGAACTCAGCCTTTTTTCATATCATTATAAGGAATTCAGCTGGAATATTAATACATCTCTTTTATTAAATCATTCTTTTCCCACAGAAATTGAAACAGAGATTCAGTACTCTTTTGCAACCAATCAATATGGTGAAAAACTTCAGCATGTATTTGTCAAGCACCGATATTTCTCAATAAGCAGTCTTTTGTTTTAAATCAAAGCTGTTTTATTCTTAGAAATTCAGAAGCTGTGCCAACGACATAAGCCTTGGGAGTAATGATGTATACAGGGTTACACAGTTGCTATATAGGATATCTTCAAAGGTTACATTACAGATGCATACTTGAGTCATGGGTACAAAGGTTGCTAAACACTGTCTTTTTTATTACTAAGGAATTTAGGCTATTAAAAACATCTCCTTTCTCACACTTCTCTCACAGACGGTAAAAGTTGTCTGTGTGAACCTGTGGGAGAGGCGACTTGAAAGTGGTACCAGCCAGGCTGTAGCATAAACATCCCTGGGCCAGATGGATTTATTACTTGCCCAATGGTTGTAAATAAGGGGGGAGCAGTATATTTATTTATTTCTCATATTTATAGAGCTTGTGACCTGCTCTTTGTCTAAGAAACCACCATGTTACAGAAATAAGCCCGCTTGACAGTATTATGGGATGCGATGAAGGCTGTCATTTATGGGAGGATCATTTCACTTGCTTCTTTCTATAACAAGGAAAAAGACAAAAAAAAGATGAGACTTGCTAACTAATATCCATTCCTTAGAGCAGAAACTCAAAACCACAGGTAGCACTAAGGTTTATCATCAACTCATAGCCAAAAGGAAAAAAATGGACATTCTTGTGGTAAGCAAAATACAAAGTAATCTTCTATCTCTCAAGCAGCAATATTGGTACAATACACCCAAAACTCTAAGAATCCTTTCTTGGAAGGTTAGACAAAAAGTTTCCTCTAATTTTAGGGACCTCATTAGGGACCTCATTAGGACCTAGAAAGGCATTTTCACATCTAATTCACAGAAGATATTAACCTCTTTCACTAAATTCTTCTCTGAGCTTTATAGCTCCCAAAATCCAGCCACTGACTCTATTCCTCTTTTCTCGAATCTATTCCTTCCCTTTGGAAATTAAGATTAGATCATTGTGACCTCATGGAAGCCCCCTTCACTTCCCAGGAAATTAGAAACACTATTACAAATCTCAAATCTAGCAAATCTCCTGGGGATGATGGACTTCCTGCTGAATTTTATTTAAAACATTATCCCCATCTTAACTGAACCTCTCACAGATACCTGTAATCGCATTCTCTCTCTCTACCCAGCACTTGGCTGGGGACCAACATTATTGTTATCCCTAAAAACACAAGGATTCTACTCTCCCTGGTTCTTACAAACTCATTTCGTTCATTAAGCAAGATGCAAAATTTTTCACAGTCATCACTGACAACAGTCTTAACTCTTTTATTACACAAAACATTCACACAGACCAAATGGACTTCATGCCGTCACGGGACTTATCTGACAATTTACGGAAATCTTTAAGCATCGTTTAATACACTAGACTTTCTTATTTTGAGCCTCGACGTGGAAAAAGCCTTTGATAGCTTGGAGGACTCTTACCTCCACTGTCTTTTGCCACACGTGAGTTTCGGTCCCCTTTTCTTGCACATGATAAAGTCCCTTGATTCTAACTCAGCATTTCCCATTTGCAGGGTCATGATGGGGGGAGATCTTCAATCGCTGCACGTTTGGCTGTGGCCCCAACAAGGTAGTCCGAGATCGTCTTCCTTTTCATTGTTCTCAGCCTGCAGATAAATGAAAACTTGAATACTGTGATCTCACTTCTCGAAACAAACCACCCCAATCCGGGTCCCAACACCAGCAAAGCAGCCAGGGTGAGAGTCCCGTGCGCCTTTACAGGCATATATCCACCAGGCTGCACAGAAATGAGATTTCGCTTCTATTTCAACAGTATGCTCAAAGCAGCAGAGGAACCAAATATCGGTGCATCCCTTCCCCTGTCACCTGGCTGATGAGTGGAGCCCGAGTCTCAATTAGGCTATGTAGGCACTGGCTTATGGGCCCGCACACCTTTAGGGGCCCCCGGCTAGATTCTCCCCACCAGACCTCCCCCCCCCCCCCCGCACCCTGCATGAGCAGCCAGCAACTGAGCTGCTCTTTGCCTGACTTACCTGATGCGGTTGCTGCTGGCATTACCGTGAAGTTTGCCTCTCTCCACCTCTCCGCCGCAGTTTAGCAAAAGGGGCTTTTAGAAAAGGTGCCTGCAGCGGGGACCATGGGCGGTGGGGTGGGCACTCAGAGACTCTGAGATAATTTGGAAGGGGCCCCCAAGATTTCGACTGCCTAGGGGCCTTCACAGGGTTTAATCCGGCACTGCTGAGCAGCCAATGGGAGTCGGCTTGGGAACGAGCACAGCAGTGCTGCCAGGTCCCCCTATTCACTGCCAGGAGGTGAGGGGGTGTAGGGTTGCCAGATCCTGAGAACCCAGACTGCCTGCACCATCCATCCATTGGAGGCGAGACCAACCCCCAGCCAGGCTGCCCAAGACACCTCTGAATGGGGGATGCTTCCCTCAAAACTACGCCAAGAATGAGGGCCAGAATGCCAGCTCTCCAACATGCAGAGAGTTCAGGCAGCCTGAGGCTGATCTGTGAGCTGCCTGCTGCTTATGGTTGCTGGAAGGTTCATAACCTGACTGCCCCATCCATTTCTTTGTTTAAAAAACATAGAATCATAGAGTTGGAAGAGACCACTAGGGTCTAGACAAGGCAAAAAAAAAAAAAGAGGGCTTGAGGCTGTTAAGATGGTCGTTGTTCCTGTCGGCAGGCCAGGCCGCCCAAAGTAGCTCACAGCCTTCCCAAGGCAGCAGAGTCTTCTCTCCATCCTACGCTGAGGAACGAGGCCTCGGACAACCAAACACGTCACCTTAAAACTCGACGAGGAGCCAGAGCCGGAGCCAGAGCCATCTGCCTACCGGCCTCCAGAAGTGATAACAGCAGGGTTCTTCCCCCCAGAGGAAGAGACCCCGCTCATCGCCAGAATCCTTTGGAGCTTCCGAGGGCAGAACAACGTCCCTCAAGCCCATCCATTTGGCTGGTGGTGTCCACCATCGACCATCTGCCACCCATAAATATACATTTCCGGAGATGCACATCAGAGCCAGGTGAGGTTCCACCCCAGGGTAATGCCGATCGTCACTTGGGGCTCAGGAAGGGATTTTCCTCGGGGCCAGATTGACCCAGTGATCCTGGAGGTGTTTTGCCTTCCTCTGGGCGTAGGGCAGGCGTCAATCGTGGTGTGCAGAGAGAGGAGGGAGAAGCTCAAGTCCTCTAAGCTCAATATCGCTGTGATGAAAATAGTTGTTCAGTCAGCACTGCACAAGATATGGACCTCTTTATCAGACAGCCATTTGAAGAGCAGCCAAGCGATAAGCTAAAGCCATCTTTGGCTTCCAGTGCATGAGGCTGCATTCTGCTTTTGCTCCAGGTGGTAATACTGGCAAAGGAGTGCAGATACAGTCTATGCTTTGAGTTAGATGTGTGCATGTGCATGTTAGTTAGATGTGTGCATGTGCACTCTATTCAAGTGGGCAATTCAGTCCCAAGAAAATAGCACTTAAAAAGTACAGCCAGGCCAGCCCAAGAGATCGGTTAATGAGGGAAGACCCAGCCCACTCCGTAGAGAAGGTCTTTTCAGATGACTGTATCATCCTCTTCCTGGGAGCCCCCGGTGAGAACCGAATGCTTATCTGGCTTGCTGAGGACGATGCTGCTGAGAGATCGCTTGTCTGAGAGGAGAGAGTTTATCGAAGCTCGGCTGTAGTTGACAATGCGACCCATAAGACTCAGTTTGGGTGACTGGTGCTGTGTCATCAATGCCAACGTGGACGCAGATTTCCGAAGGGCTCTTCAGCCTCGTCTGATTGGAGGCACACAGTTCATATTTCTCCAGTGTAGGTTTCTTGTAGCTAACAAAGGGGAGAAGACAGCAGCCCTTTATCAGGTTTGGGCAAAATGCACTGAACAAAACTAACAGTGAAGGAAAAGGCCCAATCCTAAGATATGGAGCATTCACATCCTGCTTCTCCACCAATGCTGACACCTAGGGCAGTTCACAGTGCGAGAATAAAGATTTTACCACAACAGAATTACAGGTTTTTGAGTACATGAATTGAAAGGGCTTCCTCCTCATCCTTGGAGGACTGCTGGAGGTCCTCCCGGGACAATGCAAGGCAATGTTCTCTCTCCAGCCCTCAAGAGAGCTGCGGAGCAACCTCCCAAAGGGGTTTGGGGATCCTACCCTTCTCCAAAATGCTGTTCTAAGATGTGACCTGCCTTGACCAGGTTCTCTGGAGAGGCAGCGTAAGAGTCTTCTTAAAACCCCCACACTCCCTGGTCAAGGGTATCTGTTCTGCAGAAGCACAGGTTTATTTTATTTATTTAGTGGATTTATAGTCCACCCTCCCCCATATGGGCTCAGGGCAGATTACAGGCCTAGAAACAGTTAAAATACAACAATAAAATTAATACTCTACAATTAAACACCACCACATAACTCAATAAAAATGTAACACAGGCGGCACCGGTATATTTTGCAGATTAAGCCCAGTTATTGGCCCGAATAGAATAGTTCATATGGTAAGGTTCATACTCTGGCTCAGCCACTGATCCCACCCAAGGCTTCTAGCCCACTTCACTAGGCCCATGAGCTCAGCCTGTGCAATCGTCATTGTACTCTTTGCGGTCTCTACGACTCTCCTGATACGGTCATGGCAGCAATGAATGGGTTCTGCATGGTGGAACATCACGTAATCGTAAGGGAAGCATATAAAACCCAACAATAAAGAGAAGGAAACAAAAAACAGATCGCAGAATATTCACCATAACTCATAGTTTTAACACTATGGGATTACAAATTTCTGCTGGCTCCACTTAAGAGATGCTTGTGAGAGAGTGAGTGTGTGCGTGGTGTTGGGGATATGGTTCACACAAAGGATCTACCCAAATGTAGATGAGGAAGTCATACCTCGATTTTTTAAAAGGGTGGTGCTGGGGGATACTGCCTGCCTGGGTTCTTGGCCCCTCTAGAGAGCCAGTTTGGTGTAGTGGCTAAATAATAGACTCTTATCTGGGAGAACCAAGTTTGATCCTCCAGTCCTCCACTTGCAGCTGCTGGAATGGCCTTGGCTCAGCCAGAGCTCTCGTAGGAGTTGTCAGTGTACCTAATCTGAATTGATCTGCTGCCAGCATACCAAGCAGCTGAATCAGTGATAGCCTTCCCAAGCCTCCCGCCCTGGCGGGAGAATACTGGATTTTCAGCCTCTTTTCCCGCTTTCCATAACTCTGGAAGCGGGGGGAGGAGGGGGGAATGGCGCCAAGGAGCATTTGCGTCGTCCGGGGAGGAGGTGCTGAGCCTGGCAAGGGAAATCTTGAGAAGGGAGGCTGGCTCGCCAGCGAGCGGGTGGAGGTGGCTGCCGAACGCAGGCGGGTCTTGACGGACTCCAATGCCCGATGCTTCTCCTCCTCCCTTCCCTTCCCACCCAGCCCCGTTGCAGCAGCCATTCTTCCTTTTCGCAAGCTGCTTCCCGCGCCCAGTCAGCTGGCTGGGGGGGGGGGGGGAGGAGAGAAGCCCCGCCTGCAAAGGACCATGTGCCTTTGCACCTCCGGAGGCTTGATTGCAAGGCTCCACTTTGGGATGGTGTGACTGCTGCTGTAAAGAAGCTGGCAGCAACTCGTGAGTAGAAAGGCCAGTCCCTCGCTTCAGTTGCCAGAAAGGGGGGGGGGAGGGAGGAGGAGAGGGAAACGTCTTCATTATTCCCTATGTGGAGATCAATTCTCATAGGGTATAATGGGGAATTAATCTGGAGGTTTTGGGGGCTCTGGGGGAGCTGTTTTTTGAGGTAGAGGCACCAAATTTTCAATATAGTATCTAGTGCCTCTCCCCAAAGTACCCTCCAAGTTTCAAAACGATTGGACCAGGGGGTCCAATTCTATGAGCCCCAAAAGAAGGTGCCCCTATTCTTTGTTATTTCCTATAGAAGGAAGACATTTTAAAAAGTGTGCTGTCCCTTTAAATGTGATGGCCAGAACTCTCTTGGAGTTCAATTATGCTTGTCACACCCTTGTTCTTGGCTCCGCCCCAATGTCTCCTGGCTCCACCCCCAAAGTCTCCTGGCTCCTCCCCCAAAGTCCCCAGATATTTCTTGAATTGGACTTGGCAACCCTAATCAGTGAACAGGTCTCCCATCTTAATGAACAACTTGGTAAAGGAATTAAGTGTGCACTGATGCCAGTGGGAATTAAGTACAAGTTAAAATTTAAGCCACCTATTTGCCATACTGAATCATGGCAAAAATGAGATGGAAACTTTACTTCCATATTCATTACTGTGCTTCTTCCACCAGTTTGACAATATGGGGAAAAGTTGTATCAGTCCCAACATGAGTTGCAGAAACCAGCAGGGACCCATTCTGATTAATGGAACCTGCAATGACTGTACTGCCAGGCTTTTTAGTCACCGGCATTGCTTCGCCTGGAGAAAAAAGAGGTCAGCAAAACGTGAGTCAAGAACCTGATTCCCTGGATCAGAGCAGTGGTCTGCCTAGTCTAGCCTCCTGCAGCACAAAGTAGCCTCCCGGTTCCTCTGGAGGGCCAGCAACAGGGCACAGAGGCAAAGCCTTCCCCGGGTGTTTCCTCCTAGCACTGGGATTCAGAAGCTCATTGCCTCTGAACATGGAGGTTCCCTTTAGACACCATGGCTCAGTTGCCACTGAGAGAGCTATCCTCCATGAATCTGTCTCGTCCTCTTTTAAAGCTGTCCGTGCCGGTGGCCATCACTACATCCTCTGGCAGTGAACTCCACAGCAAGAAAGGCTCCTTTCCCATGATAAACTCTAGAGAACTCCAGGATTCTTAACTCTCTAGAGCTCAAGGGTTCAAAAGGTGGCTTGGTTAAGGCCTGCAGCACCTTCCATAGATTCCATCCAGGGATCTTTGGGTCTAGTATTTTGGAAGAGAGAGAGAACCCATTTCTGCCCACTCTACCCTATTTAATAAGTTATCATCTATATCAGGGATGGCCAACGGTAGCTCTCCAGATGTTTTTTGCCTATCAGCCCCAGCCATCAGCCATGCTGACCCCTTGTCATCCGCCCCTGAACCTCCCACCCCCTTAGGGATCAAGGAAGACTTTATAACCTCTGACCCAACATTCTACAGGTGTGCATCTTACAGTACCCCAGTCCTACTGTTTAGATACTCCCCCGATACCTTATCAGTTGAGGGTCCCTTCCCCCATCTCCCTTATACGTCGCCATTGGAGCCTTCCTCGAAGACTACGATCGGTAATTATCACCCTGTTCGTCCAGTCGTGTGTTACCGCTGTATAATTCTCTCTATTTTTATTAGGCCTGTATGTGTGTGTGTTATATGCGTCCATTATCTTGTATGTGCGTGTTCTATAATTTTCTATAATAAAGATACAATTGCTTTATCTAATTAGTGCCCATAATAAATTTAGCAAGAATGTCTGGAAGTCAAATCCTTTATACATAGATTCTAGATCCTTTTGAACCAGAGTTGCCCACCTGTCAATTCCCCAGCCTCGTTTGAGGGCATTTTGGCTTTCACAAGACAACTTACCTCTATGATCTGTAAAATAGCCCGAGGGCCAACAATCTCAGGATCATACTTAATGTGGGCTTTGTTGGTTGCAAGAGCCACTGAGATGTACAAAAAAACCCTTTTTTCCATAAGCGTGGACTCTCTTTTATGAATGCACGAGGCACATGTCATTCCTCTCACCTGTGAACAACACACATTTTACTGTTTGCTGAACAGACGCCTTCAAGAATAACTTTATGAGCATTAATAGTGAGGCTGAGAAAACAGAGACGGCCATTATCCAAAACAAAGATTGCTTGTGTTGGCTTCATTGTTTTGACCATACAACTGTTTTATCGTACTGTTTTGATTTATACGCTGCTTCAAGCACTGTGGTAGAAGAGTGGCTTATATATAAGAAATACGGGAACATAAACAGAGAGCACTGTTGCTCTTCTGCTCAATATAAATCAGATTAAGGGAACAGGGAAAGGATACTTGCACAGTCTACCCTGCTAGAGCAGCTGGCACACCCGTCTTGTATACTGTTCCTATGGACAAGTTGGAGCTTAGGGACAACCAGTGCAAATTTCTGCCTCTGTTACCTCCCCAGTACCTCTGGTGCCGGTAATTCCCGCAATCTCTCAAGTGAGGAAGCAAGGCTCAGCTGTATGAGATGGCTTCCTCGTGTCTGACACAGAGACGTGGTCACCATTTAGAGCCCCAAATTAAGGACTTAAAAATGCTGTGAGGGCCTGATCTGCAGCACCACAAGAAGAGGTGCTCCCTGCCCCACCCCCTTTCCACGTGCCAAAACAGCCGCAGGGCAGCAGAAATTATACGTATGAATTGCACTTCCAATCCCACACTGTAGCAAGGGGTTATGTGCTCTGGAAGCTGCAGATAAAACTTTCTGGCAAGGAAAGGAGACACTGAAGAAGATCCATACCAGGAAGTTCTACAAGAGGGCCTGGCATCAACAGAGCCAACTTGAAATGCTAGGACTGAGTCTCAAACTTGGCCAGATGGCTCATAAGAAGTCCCCTGGAATGGGATTCAATCAGATGCTTCTGATTCATTTGCAAAAATCAAGGTAATCAGTTGCCAGACTCATCTGCAGATGATATTACCTGTCAAGGATGCATCAAAGCCCATGTCCTCTGGTGAGGTGAGCGTGGGATCGTATTCTATAGTCCCATTATGATGCAGAGGTGGCACACATACCGATTCACACCTGGTTTTGGGAAAATTACGCCCTCAATTGACTTCACACAGGAATTGCAGGTCATTCCCTCTACATTTATCACCGTGACGGTCGTCAGGGGATGCATGGTGCTCCGAGGAGACTTCACTGGAGACTGGGGCACATTCAAGAGTTCAGAGTTTTCAGGTATATCAAGAAGGCTGACCTTGAAAGTCCCCAGCGACACAGATTCTATGGCTCTTCTTAGTGCACCGAGGGTGATTAGGCTGGGATTATACTTCACAACAGCAGACTTGTCCTCTAAAGAAACTGCTATGCTAGTTACTGAGGGGAGTGCTGATATGGTGCTCTGGATATTGAGGACGCATGAATGACAGTGCATGCCATCAACTTTGAATTTAGCAGTCTCTAAGCAGTGCACATGCTCTGGGTGTTCCTGCAGAACTCCTTCTGAGGATTTGGCAGGTGTGTTCTTTAGTCGCTGCACATCAATAGCACCCAGTCTGAGAGGCTTCAGCTGTTTTTTTATAGATGCCTTGAAACCTACAGCTTCGATTTGGTTTCTGATTTCCTCTGATGTGATGAGATGAGGCTGAAACACCACCACAGCATCCTGAGTGCCCAAGGAAACTGCAAGATAAATGGAAAGAAATGTTACTGCTGCTGTTGTGTAACATCGAGCTTCATCTCTTTGCTTCGAAAAAGAGTACGTGCAGGTGGAGGTTTCCTTCCATGCGAAGGGCTCAATACAACCCTAAGAGCAGCACTGGGGAAATGATCCCTGTTCGCTTGGGGGTCAAGTGGATGAAGTAAGGTGTCACCTGCCAACTGCACTTGGCAAATCGCGGCACAACTGAGTCCACGCAGCACCAGGGTGTGGCTCGGCCACCACAAGAGGGAAGCCTGACAAGAAAGCCTGTCCCAGCCGGCAGGCAAGGCAGTTGCGTCCTGTAGTGTGGGAAGGACTTCCATCCACTGGAATGAGCCCCTCCCTACTGCTTAACGAGCTCTAGCCTGAACAACCACTAGCTTTTGTGTCTTGGTCTTGCTAAGAGATTGACAGAATGTTGAAGACATTTTTGATGCACAGAGGCAGAGAACACGCTTTCCATGCAGGAGGCCCCATGTTCATTCCCCAGGTCACACCTCCAAATCTCAATGGGGAGCAGGGCTGGAGGAGACCTGGAAGAGCTGCTGCCAGTGACTGATACAACTAAGTTGGTGTGTGGGGGGCGGGGGGGGGGGGAGAATGCATGCATTGTTTTTGTTCAGGTCTATTAGAGCTGCAAAAAATGCAGGTTTCCCAGGGGAGGGGGGAGGAAACATGGATCCCAATAGAGGTAAAGCATTCGGATCCAACATTTTTTGGAAATCCCAAATTTTCTTAATCCAGTAGACCTCAGAAGAAAAACACTGAGGGGGAAGGAACAGGGGCAATGCCACAAGAAACGGGAGAGATGTGCCTCAGCTGGGGCTCCTTTGGGCCTTCTGTTTCAATCTCCCCCTCAGGGGTGGAACCTCACCTGGCTCATCTCCGGAAGTTGATATTTATGGGTGGCAGAGGGTCGATGTTGGACACCACCAGCCTCCGGGACCCCCTCAGGGGGACCCCCTGCCTGGGCTTGAGGGAGGTGTTCTGCCCTCTAAAGCCCCGGTTGATTCGGGCGACGAGCGGGGTGTCTTCCACTGGGGGAAAGAATCCTGCTGCTACCAGTTCCGGAGGCTGGTAGAAAGGCAGCTCCGTCTCCGACTCTGGCTCCTCTTCCAATGCGAAGGTGACGTGTTTGGTTGTGCGAGGCCTCGTCCCTCGCCGTAAGATGGAGGGAAGCCTCTGCTGCCCAGATGTTCCCTGGGGCGGCTGTGGGCTCCTTTGGGCGACCTGCCCTGCCGACAGGCGACGCCTCAACCCGTTCTCTAGAATGTTCCGCAAAAAAAAGAAATGGATGCGGCATTCAGCTTATGAACCTTCCAACAACCATAAGCCACAGGCAGCTCCCAGATCAACCCCAAGCTGCCTGAACTCTCTGCGCGTTGGAGTGCTGGCATACTGGCTCTCAGCAGTCCCTACAAGGGCCTTGTCAGAGCCCACTCATATTGTGAAGCCCCTGTGGAGGTTGAGCTAAAAATGGCTTTCTGCTTCTGGCCAGATCTGGACCCCAAACGCCCTGTTCAGGGCTTAGGTCATAGCCACTGGGGACACCATCTCCTTGGTGGGTGCTCATGTGGTTCACGGAAAGAGCTATCTAAAGAACCCTCTGGTGTTTCCCTGGGGGCAATCCATGCTCCCTCCCTCCTGTTCTCCAGGGTGACCTGCTTGCCCCTTCCACGTGCCTAGCATGGTGGGCACTTGAGAGGTTATTTCTACGCATAGAGAGTGTGATGTTGCTACCCACCTGGAGATCTTGCTGCTACTCTCCAATTGCTCAAAGCATGTCAAGCTAAGCCCGTCTGTTCTTCCAGCCCACAGCTGAAAATCCCTCCTTTCTTAGGAATCCTTCCTCTCGCAGAATCTATCACGGGCCCCTTAGGCTAAACCCTCGTGCTATGGCAGGTGCTCTCCAGGGGTTTACTCCCCAGGGCTTCCTTCCAAGGCCAGCAGCTACTTGGGGCTGTGTGGGTTTCTCTCAGAGAATCAGTGTCCCAACAACACCCATTCCTCCTCAAAGGCAAGGGAATCTTACCCTCCATGTATAAAGATGAGGCAAAGCCATCTTTGGCGTATAACATCCTTGAGCCTAATCTTCTTTCTCTTGCTCCTTCACCCCCAACCCCTCTTCATGTGTGGTCTCTAACCATTGTCATCATTTACATTTTAAAGAATTACATAAGATACACTGGGCAAACGTGGACCTGCCTAAAAGTCCCACTGGAATCCATCCAGTGAGCCTTTGCAGTCCCTCAACTAAGTGCCCTTGACTTCACTGTTGTGACTTGTTTTGCTTCTGTCGCTCAAGCTGCATTCTTAATGTTTTTTCTCTTCTCTCGGCCATAGTCTCTCCTTAAAATTGTTTCGCCTTCTTTCACCTGCCACCGGCAGCCACTCAAGATGGCCTCTGCTGACTAGACTGGAAAACAGAGAACGGGGAGATGTCGTTTTAAGAATTTCCTACCTGCCATCACACCACTCCACACAGAGTCCTTTAAAACGCTTCTGGATAACCAGTTGCTCGCAAAGGACTGGCCAAGATAAGCACTGTGAGGCAGGATTGCCAACAGAACCATTATGAGGTCAGATGTTTCCTTCCATCCCCATGGTAACCCTGCAGCCGGTGAGGAAGAGACAAGAAGACCCCTTGGAGCAGCACCTTGGGGGATGGGGAAAGCGGATGTCATCATGACCAGGGGCTGCAAGTGGCCTCTGGGGGTTTCGGTTTCCTGCATCCTGTGGAAATTAGGGAGAGACCATGGAGAATACAGGGACATGCAGAATGTAGGGATTCATGTTTCCTTCCCCCTCTCAAGGTCCCTTCCCCTTCACCCTTTCTGTCCAGCTTCCAGACTGGTGATAAGATTCAGAAGCCTGCTTTAGTGGCTGAGATGGAGGGTCTATAGGAAGAATGCTTCTCTGTCAGTCTTGCTGGACCCCTCAGCAGCTTATGGTGGGATAGGTGCACTTCTCTTGGAGGCTGTCCAGGTGGGCTTGTGGGTGATATCCCTCCCTATTGCCCCCAAGGACTTGGAGGGACCTCAGCAGGGTGCGATGCCAGAGTCCATCCTCCAAGCAGCCATTCCAGGAGAACTCTAGTCTTTGCCTGGAGGTTGGGAACCCTGGTTCCCACGCAGGAGCTTCTCCTCCCGTCCTTCGGTTGCCTGACCGCTTGCCAAGAGTAACAGCCTGCTGTAGCCTGCTGTAGATGATGCTTCTTGAAAAGTTCAGTGGCTCAGAGGCAGAGCCGGATGAAGGGCTTTGGGGTGCCCTAGGCGGCCCATGGCTTTGCTCCCCTCCCTCGCTGTAATGTGGGCACGCTCCATTCCACTGCCACGACCTGGGCACCTGTGGAGCTGGGCAGTCAAAGAGCCACCCTTGCTGGCACTAGCCAGGCAGCAGGAAGGCGGTGGCTGCCAGTTCTTCCTCCCTCGGTCTGGGCCAGGGTGGGCCAGGGCTCCCTTCTCTGCAGTTTTGTTGCTTCCACCTCCCCTCCTGGTCTGCCATTCCACAGGAGTCTGGAGCATCTCTCCTGCAAGCTGCTGCCGTTGAGGGGGGTCTTCCTGGGACACAGGGGCTACTCAGCATTTCCCCCTTCCAAACATGGCCTTGTAGGTGTTGGAAGCTAGAAGAGAGCAGAGGCGAGGAGCAGGCCTTGCAGCTTGCCTGGAGCTCAAGTTTCTGGATGGCTCCTGGCTTGGCCCCAACATGCTGTCCCTTGATCAGCCACACCAGGCAACTGAGGGGGAAATTGGCTGGAGCCCTTCAGGTTTTTGGAAATATGTATCTGTTCTGTATGTTCTAAAGTTGCAATGTTCTAAAGTTCCAGTCATTATGGGGTTAACACTGTGCCTGATTCCCTATTGTCTGCATGACCTGAGAAGAAGATACTGACTGCTGTCAATCAAGATCTAGAAGTGGGAAAACCTGTTTTGTTTTTTTTGGTCAGTTAGGCAGGTGACTTCCTTTGTTCAGGCAGAGAGGTCAAGAAGAAGGAGGAGGTGTTCTCCATTAAGCATGTGGCCTTCTAGTGTGAGGATGTAGTTCTTTAGTGTTTGTTATTTTCACCTCCCAGTGCCCTTTCCCTGTAGTAATAAATATATTTTTTGCTTTCATATTAAATGCCTATCAATGATTATTTGATCCAGCGATCCATCAAACTGTTTGACATAAAGAAATAGGATTTCAAACAGAATTCCTTACACAGGTGAGGTTTTGCAGTGTTGTCTAAATGTGCTGGGTGCTCTCTCTGTACAGAGAGAGAAAGTGACTTCCTGGAATGCGAAGGTATGGAGCAAATCATCTCTCCTCGGGCTAGAAGCAACCTCCATCGGTTGGACATAACGTTTAGGGACTCCTTTGCTCCCTCCTCTATTTTTAAAAAATAACCACCACCTCTGTATACCATACTGTACTGTACTGTACTGTAGTAGAACAAATCAAAGCCTCTGATCATCATAGGGGACCGGAATGCCCAAGTTGGAAGTCAAAAGGTAACCGGGACAACAGACAAGTTTGACCGTGGAGAACAGAATGTAGCCGAGCAAAAGCTAAAAGAGTTTTGTCACGAGAACCAGCTGGTCATAGCAAACACCCTCTTCCAACAACCTAAAAGGGGACTCTACACATGGACATCTCCTGCAGGGCAACACAGGAATCAGATTGATTATACACGCTGCAGTCAAAGATGGAGAAGCTCCTTGCGGTCAGCAAAAAAGAACCTCTTGTGGAGGATGAAAGAGGAGAGCGCAAAAGTAGGCTTGACACTCAACGTCAAAGAACTTCTGGCCCCATCACTCCTTGGCAAATAGAAGGGGAAGACATGGAAGTAGTAACAGACTTTACATTCCCGCGATCCAAGAGCACTGCAGATGGTGACTGCAACCATGAAATTAAAAGACGTTTGCTCCTTGGGAGGATAGCTATGGTAAACCTGGGCAGTATAATGAAAAGTAGAGACATCAGCCTGCCAACAAAAGTCTGTATAGTCAAAGCAATGGTATTCCCAGTAGTAATGTATGGCTGTGAGAGCTGGACCATAAGGAATAGATGCTTTCAAGCTGTGGTGCTGGAGAAGGATCTTGAGATCAAATCCCTCAGTCCTAAGGGAAATCAACCCTGACTGTTCCCTGGAAGGTCAGATGCTGAAGCTGAAGCTCAAATATTTTGGCCACCAAATGAGAAGGGAGCACTCACTGGAGAAGCCCCTGTTGCTGGGGAAGACAGAAGGCAAAGGAAGAAGGAGACGGCAGAAGAGGAGATGGCTGTACAGCGTTACTGATGTAGCTAACATGAATTTGAGCAGACTTTGGAAGATGGTGGAAGACAGGAGGGCCTGGTGTGACTTGGTCCATGGGGTCGCAAGGAGTCAGATTTGACTGTGCGACTGAACAACAACAACAACAACAACCCTTTTAAAGGGCCAGCTTAGTGGTCACAGGATTGTGGACGCCCCTTTGAAACCGGAACACACTTGAATAACATCTCCTGAAAGGTGAGGGAAACGATAGGGTCAGAGTGGGAGGTTTAACGAAATTATAATAAGCAAACCTGAATTTGGGGCAAAAAGAGAAGAAAGCCTCTAGCCACTCTGCCCCACAGTCCTGGCGGGAGAAGTCCCACAAGCCCTGAGCTCCAAAGGCTCACGCCAGAAGATGAACAGTGCTCTGTCCACGACCTGCCTCCTTCTCCACAGGCACTTCAGAAATTCTCTGCACCAGGTGGAGGGGAGGGGGGGGAGACACACCTCAGCTACTTCTCTGGCTCCCTTTTGGTGTTCACATCCACATCCCCCCTGTTGTCAGGGAACCAATAATATAATCTGTATAAATAAAATATTCTAATAAGGATCTATAACCCACTAGAGAGGACGATAATACAAAAATCAAAGAACATATTGAAAAAGAAAGAGTGCAACACTAACTCTTCAAGGCTCTCCCCCCTCCCCACAAGCACAACCTCCAGCCACACCTCTCTCACCCCACGTCCTTTTCCAGAAAAGAAAGAGGATGCTGGGTACTTGTCATGCCCTTGGATTGGGTACAGGCTGTGATGCTACATGACTCTTCACCCAGGTCTCTGTGGAAGAAGTTTCCCCTTTCTTTGGGGAAGGCCAGGTTTTACACTCCGTGTATGCTCTGGAGTTAGTCTGCTCTAAAGAGAGGCAGCGTCCTTCCTCCCTTTTCCTTTCCCAAGCACCAGAGAGGCAATTTGCCTATCTCCCTACACTAGCACACTCGTAGTTGGCTATTTCCCTAGACTAATACTCACTGACGCTCTTCTGCTGTCAGGCCCACAACACCAGAGAGACGTCTTCCAACGTCCCGTCCTCATTCACCTGGTTGTACTGTTTCCTTCTCCGAGATCTCCTGCAGAAGACTCCTTAGCCTAGGGAATTGACGCTAGTCAGGCTGAAGAAACTGTGTGCACAAGAAGCGGACTTGGTCCAGACTGTGAGGAACAGAATGTCTTAAAACACTTCTAGTGGGACAGAAAGAAGTACTTTTCTCCCTTTCTCACAATACAAGAACTCGTGGGCGTTCAATGAAATTGCTGAGCAGTAGGGTTAGAACGGATAAAAGGAAATACTTCTTCACCCAAACGGTGATTAACATGTGGAATTCACTGCCACAGGATGTGGTGGCGGTACAAGCGTAGCTAGCTTCAAGAGGGGTTTGGATAAAAATATGGAGCAGAGGTCCATCAGTGGCTATTAGCCACAGAATATTATTGGAACCGTCTGGGGCACTGATGCTCTGTATTCTTGGTGCTTGTGGAGGAGGGGCAAAGTGGAAGGACTTCTAGTCCCACTTGTGAACCTCCTTTTTTTGACCACTGTGTGACACAGAGCGTTGGACTGGATGGGCCATTGGCCTGATCCAACATGGCTTCTCGTACGTTCTTATGTTCTTAATTCCCTTCCTAATAATTCCAAGCATGACGTTGGCCTTTTTTATTGCTATCGCACACTGTCTCGACGTTTTCAGTGAGTTACCTACCATGACCCCAAGATCTCTCTCTTGGGCAGTCTGCCGGTTCACACCCCATCAACTTGTATTTATAGTTAGGATATTTGGCTCCAACGTGCATCACTTTGCACTTGGGTACATTGAACCTCCTCTGCCACATTGACGCCCACTTGCCGAGCCTCGACAGATCCCTTTGGAGTGCCTCACAATCCTCTCTGGTTCTCACCACCCTGAACAATTTAGCGTCATCCGCAAACTTGGCCACTTCACTGCTTACTCCCAACTCTAAATAATTAATGAACAAGCTAAAAAGCATCGGACCCAGTACTGAACCCTGCGGCACGCCACTGCTTACCATCCTCCACTGAGAAAATTGCCCATTTCTATTCACTCTCTGTTTCCTATCAATTAGCCAGGTTTTGATCCACAAGAGCACTTGTCCTTTTACTCCATGACTCTCGAGCTTACGAAGGAGCCTTTGATGAGAAACTTTATCAAAAGCTTTCTGGAAGTCAAGGTAAACAACATTTATTGGGTCCCCTTTGTCCACATGTTTGTTCACCCCCTCAAAGAACTCTAACAGGTTAGTGAGACAAAATCTTCCCTTAGAGAACCCATGCTGAGTCTTCCTCAATAACTTTTGTTCATCAATGTGCCTACTCATTCTCTCTTTGATAATGGTTTCCAACAACTTTTCCGGTATTGAAGTCAGACTGACCGGCCTGTAATTTCCTGGATGTCCTCTGGAACCCTTTTTAAAGATGGGAGTGACATTTGCTACCTTCCAGTCCTCGAGAACGGAGGCAGATTTCAATGAAAGATTACTTATTTTTGTCAGGAAATCCACAAGTTCACCTTTGAGTTCTTGGATGTATGCCATCCGGGCCTGGTGACTTATCAGTTTTTAATTTGTCCATCAGTTGTAGGACCTCTTCGTTTACCACCTCAATCTGACTCAGGTCACCCCTCCCAAAATTAGTGGTTCTGGAGTGGGCAAACACTTCTCATCTTCCACAGTGAAGACAGAGGCAAAAAATGCATCCAGCTTCTCATCCGTTTCCCTGTCCTCCTTCAGTAATCCTTTGACCCCATGGTAATCCAAGGGCCCCACTGCCTCCCTGACTGGTTTCCTGTTTCTAATGTATTTGAAGAAATTTTATTGTTGGTCTTTATGTTTTTTGCAATATGCTCCTCATAGTCCCTTTTTGCCTGCCTGATCACAGTCTTACATTTGATTTGCCACAGTCTCTGTTCCCTTTTATTAACCTCACTTGGACTAGCTTTCCACCGCTTAAAGGAATCCTTCTTACCTCTTACATCCTCCATTACTTTGTTTGTTACCCATGCAGCCTTTTTTTTTGGACCTATTTGTGTCTTTCCTGACTTGTGGTATATATTTTATCTGAGCTTCTAGGATTGTACTTCTGTTTTATTAACTATGGTTTTAACTGTATTATGTAAATGTTTTTAAATTGAATCTATGTAAAATTACAATGTTGTAAGCCGCCCTGAGACACTTCGGTGAGAAGGGCGGGATATAAGTTCAAATATAAATAAATAAATAAAATAGCCATATTGACCCAACCATTGTGGGATAGTTAAAATCACCTGTGATTATACAGTTTTTACATTTAGCCGCTATCTTTAATTCTTTTATCATATTATAATCAGCCTCTATCTTTTGATCCGGTGGGTGATAACGAACTCTCATAGTTAAATTTCCTTTTAGGCCCACTATTTCAACCCAAAGCATTTCTAGAAGGGAATCTAATTCTCAGACCACCTCAGTCTAACGGGACTGTATACCCACTCTGACATACAGAGCCACCCCACCTCCAACCCTTCCCTCCCTATCCTTCCTATATAATTTATACCCAGGAATCACTGTGTCCCACTGATTCTGCTCATTCCACCAACTTTCTGAAATACCCACAATAATGTTGGTTCATTGTTCCTTTGTTTTATTTTTAACATTTGTTTTTTCTCTTTTTTTTACTATTTTTCTTTCTTTATGGTTATTCCAGTTTGTGTGTTATTCCACCAGGTCTACGTCTCTCTTTGTTCCCATTCCCCTCCAACCACGCTGTTCAGAATAATCCTATGCTACCTGCCCTACATGGTTTGGCTTGTCTTTTAATGCTCACTGTGGTCTCTGCGTTACTAACTAGGTCTTTGACACTGATTCACTATGTTATACCTACATTGAATGTTGCTTCTTCTCTTCCATTCTTAATCTCTTGGCACATCTTAACATTTATAGCATTATATTGTCGTCACCTCACATGCAGTATACTGTCTTCCTTTTCTATCTTTGACTATGAATTCTGTTCTACTTAATCTGTTCCTGTCCAAAGCATTGTGCCTACCAAATACTATATTGTGGGATGCAATTCTGTTCTTTTCTTCACCAAGACTCGTAGGATCCCTCCAACTAAGTCTTGAGGTTTCTTGGTTGCACAACCAAACTAAGTGTTCCTTACCATGCTGGCATGTTTGCTGTTTATTGTTATGTGTGGGGTGCAGGAAGGGGAAGGGACCAAATCCCAGCTGGGCTATGGGTTGGAAAGCAGAGAGGAACCACCAGGGCAAGTCCAAAGCACAGAGTACAAATCCAGTCAGAGGTCAGAACCAACAAAGCAGAACAGGAACCAATAGAGAGCAATGTCCAAAACACAAACCGAGAGCAAAGTCATTTGTAGCCAGACGTCCAGGAGCCGAAAGGTTATGTTTCAAAGCCAGTTGGGGTGGACGGATGCACGTCACAAGATGGATGCATTGCTTCCACAGAGGGCCCTAGCCCCAAGCAGAGGCCAAATGTCCCTCCCGCAGTGCTTCAATTAACAGTCGTAAAGCTTCGGCTAATACTCAGGGCTAATGGACCGCCTTCCCCTTTGGCGTGCTTCCCTTCTCTGGGCTGCTGAGTCCCAGCGTAGCCGTTCCGTTCATTGGACTGCAGGTGGGGGAGAGTCAGCCAGGCTCCCTTTTGCAGCTGTGCTGCTTGCCCCTCCTCCTCCTCCTCTGCTGCTGGGTGGGGGTGGGGGGGGGTGGGGGGGCGGCAGGCTGTCAACCTCCTGAGTACTCAAAGGGCCGGCTATAGGCTCCGATGCCAGCCCATGACATGATGCACTGTTAGCACCGCACTGTGTTTCACTGCTCATCTTAGCTTTTATAGGCTCCATTTTGGACTTAACTGGCACTATATTTGCACTTTACTGCTTCTAAGGAATTCTTTATTGCTACAGATCAGCTCGATCGCTTTTTAATTGTTTTCCTATATGTCATGATATCCAACCTTTATATTTGCATGGCTTTTCCTTTTATTTGCATGGCTTTTCCTTGTTCTATAATTTCCTGTACCTCGTTTCCCTTCTAACACTGATAATAAATTGGCCCTTAGTGATATCTTCACTCTTAAAGTTCTGGCTCCTTCTAGAGGTCACATTTTTTTAGTTTATCCTCGCCCTTTCCCTTTCTCTGAGAAGGTCGCAGATTTATACCCCACCCTTCTCCCTGAATCTCAGAGTTTCAGAGCGGTCACAATCTCCTTTGCCTTCCTTTCCCACAACACACACCCTGTGAAGTAGGTGGGGCTGAGAGAGCTCTCACAGAAGCTGCCCTTTCAAGGAAAACTCCTGCGAAAGCTATGGCTGGCAAAAGCCATTCCAGCAGGTGCAAGTGCAGGAGTGTGGAATCAACTCCGGTTCTCCCAGAAAAGAATCTGTGCACTTAACCACTACATCAAACTGGCTCTCACTATAGGCACTATATATTGCCTATTACACCCCCCCCCCCATATTCTGATCTTTGTTATTTTGAAATTTTTCTTAGATTGACCTGTAAATTTGCTCTTTGCTGTTTCTCTTGTGCTCCCCTACTCCTTTTAACTTCCTTTTGCCACATATTCACATTTTCAATGCCCCATCTCTCTCTCGCTCTCTTTTCTCACTGTTTTAGCTTCTCCTTCTCTGTATCCTCCCAATGCTAATAATTTAAGATTAGTCTCTCTCAGTTGTCGAGGCCTTAACAACTTTGAAAGGCAATGGCAAACCAGCCCGTAAAAAGTCTGCCGAGAAAACGTTGTGAAAGTAGCGTCACCCCAGAGTCGGAAATGACAGGGGACCTTTCCTTTCCTTTCCTTTCCTTTCCTTTCCTTTCCTTTCCTTTCCTTTCCTTTCCTTTCCTAACAACATCACCAAATGAAAACATGTAACATTTGGCATTATCAAATTACATTCCGATGGTACTTTTACAGGAGACCCACATCTCCGATAAACACTCTCAGATTTTGCTTTCCAAATGGTTCCCTACCCAATAATCTGCTCCTGGCTCGTCCAAATTGAGGCATGCAGCAGTTCTTCTTTCTGCTAACATTAAGCTACAAAACACTCATATTAAATATGAGCCCCGGGGTCGCTTCATTTTCTTAAAAGGTAAGCTTCAGGATTCTTGGATCACACTTACATCTATTTACGCACCCAATGCTGAGCAAATTAATTGTGTTTGTGAAGTGTTCTCTGAACTTCTTTCTTTAGTCAAGGTAAGAGCATTCTGGGGGGTGACTTAAATTTCATTATCAATCCCTCCTTAGATAGATCGTTCCCTTATATGAGTCTTTCTGAGTCTCGCTCCCTCAGGGTTACCCCCCTTGACAAGCTTCTTTCTTCTGGCCCTTGCGACAACTGGCATTTGCATCATCCCAATGAACGGGATTACTCATATTATTCATCACGCCACAATATACACACATGCATAGATTACATTCTGCTTACTAAAGGCCTTATTCGTTCAATCCCCTCTTCATCCATAGGTTATCAGATCTGATTTGATCATGCGTGGGTTCGGTGTGAACGCCGCCCTTCTTTCATATCATTATAAGGAATTGAGCTGGAAAATTAATACATCTTTTATTAAATCATTCTTTTCCCACAGAAATTGAAAAAGAGATTCAGTACTCTTTTGCAACCAAACAATATGGTGAAAGGCATCAGCATGTATTTGTCAAGCGCCGATATTTCTCAATAAGTAGTCTTTTATTTTAAATCAAAGCTGTTTTTTTCTTATAAACTCAGAAGCTGTGCCAAGGACATAAGCCTTGGGAGTAATATAGGATCTCCTCAAAGGTTACATTACAGATGCATACTTGAGTCACGGGTTCAAAGGTTGCTAAACACTGTCTTTTTTATTACTAAGGAATTTAGGCTATTAAAAACATCTCCTTTCTCACACTTCTCTCGCATAAGATAAGCATTGTCTGTGTGAACCTGTGGGAGAGGCGACTTGAAAGTGGTACCAGCCAGGCTGCAGCATAAACATCCCCTGGCCAGATGGATTTATTACTTGCCAATGGTTGTAAATAAGGGGGGGGGGGAGCAGTATATTTATTTATTTCTCAAATTTATAGAGCTGGTCACCTGCTCTTTTTCTAAGAAACCATCATGTTACAGAAATAAGCGCGCTTGAAAGTATTATGGGATGCGATGAAGGCTGTCATTTATAGGAGGATCATTTCACTTGCTTCTTTCTATAACAAGGAAAAAGACAAAAAAAAGATGAGAATTGCTATCTAATATCCATTCCTTAGAGCAGAAACTCAAAACCACAGGTAGCACTAAGGTTTATCATCAACTCATAGCCAAAAGAAAAAAAATGGACATTCTTGTGGTAAGGAAAATACAAAGTAATCTTCTATCTCTCAAGCAGCAATATTGGTACAATACACCCAAAACTCTAAGAATGCTTTCTTGGAAGGTTAGACAAAAAGTTTCCTCTAATTTTAGGGACCTCATTAGGACCTAGAAAGGCATTTTCACATCTAATTCACAGAAGATATTACCCTCTTTCACTAAATTCTTCTCTGAGCTTTATAGCTCCCAAACTGCAGCTACTGACTCTATTCCACTTTTCTCGAATCTATTCCTTCCCTTTGGAAATTAAGATTAGATCATCGTGACCTCATGGAAGCCCCCTTCACTTCCCAGGAAATTAGAAACACTATTACAAATCTCAAATCTAGCAAATCTCCTGGGGATGATGGACTTTCTGCTGAATTTTATTTAAAACATTATCCCCATCTTAACTGAACCTCTCACAGATACCTGTAATCACATTCTCTCTCTCTACCCAGCACTTGGCTGGGGACCAACATTATTGTTATCCCTAAAAACACAAGGATTCTACTCTCCCTGGTTCTTACAAACTCATTTCGTTCATTAAGCAAGATGCAAAATGTTTTACAGCCATCACTGCCAACAGTCTTAACTCTTTTATTACAAAATCCATTCACACAGACCAAATGGACTTCATGCCTTTACGGGACTTATCTGACAATTTACGGAAATCTTTAAGCATCATTTAATACACTAGACTTTCTTATTTTGAGCCTCGACCTGGAAAAAGCCTTTGATCGCATGGAGGTCTCTTACCTCCACTGTCTTTTGCCACACGTGAGTTTCGGTCCCCTTTTCTTGCACATGATAAAGTCCCTTGATTCTAACTCAGCATTTCCCATTTGCAGGGTCATGATGGGGGAAAATCTTCAATCGCTCCACGTTTGGCTGTGGCCCCAACAAAGTAGTCCGACATCGTCTTCCTTTTCATTGTTCTCAGCCTGCAGATAAATGAAAACTTGCATACTGTGATCTCACTTCTCGAAACAAACCACCCCAATCCGTGTCCCAACACCAGCAAAGCAGCCAGGGTGAGAGTCCCGTGCGCCTTTACAGGCATGTATCCACCAGGCTGTACACAAATGAGCGTTCACTTCTATTTCAACACTATGCTCAAAGAAGCAGAGGAACCAAATATCGGAGCATCCCTTTCCCTGTCACCTGGCTGAACAGCGGAGCCTGAATCACAATTAGGCCATGTAGGCACTGGCTTATGGGCCCGCACACCTTTAGGGTCCCCGGGCTAGCTTCTCCCCACCAGTTACCCCCACCCCCCAGCATAAATGAGCAGCCAGCAACTGAGCTGCTCTTTGCCTGACTTACCTGATGCAGCTGCTGCTGGCATTACCGTGAAGTTTGCCTCTCTCCACATCTCTGCCGCAGTTTAGCAAAGGGGGCTTTTAGAAAAGGTGCCTGCAGCGGGGACCATGGGCTGTGGGGTGGGCACTCAGAGACTCTGAGATAATTTGCAAGGGGCCCCCCAAGATTTCGACTGCCTAGGGGCCTTCACAGGGTTTAATCCGGCACTGCTGAAAAGCCAAATGGAGTTGGCTTGCGAACGAGCACAACAGTGCTGCCAGGTCCCCCTAGTTACTGCCAGGAGGTGAGGGGGTGTAGGGTTGCCAAATTCTGCCTACACCATCCATCAGAGGCGACACCATCCCCCAGCCAGGCTGCCCAAGACACCTCTGAATGCGGGATGCTTCCCTCAATCCTACGCCAAGAATGAGAGCCAGAATGCCAGCACTCCAACATGCAGAGAGTTCAGGCAGCCTGAGGCTGATCTGTGAGCTGCCTGCTGCTTATGGATGCTGGAAGGTTCATAACCTGACTGCCCCATCCGTTTCTTTGTTTAAAAAACATAGAATCATAGAGTTGGAAGAGACCTCTAGGGTCTAGACAAGGCAAAAAAAAAAAAAGAGAGAGGGCTTGAGGCTGTTAAGATGGTCGTTGCTCCTGTCGGCAAGCCAGGCCGCCCAAAATAGCTCACAGCCTGCCCAAGGCAGCAGAGTCTTCTCTCCATCCTATGCTGAGGAACGAGGCTTCGGACAACCAAACAGGTCACCTTAAAACTCGACGAGGAGCCGGAGCCATCTGCCTACCAGCCTCCAGAAGTAATAAAAGAAGGGTTCTTCCCCCCAGTGGAAGAGACCCCGCTCATCGCCAGAATCCTTTGGGGCTTCTGAGGGCAGAACAACCTCCCTCAAGCCTGTCCAGTTGGCTGGTGGTGTCCACCATCGACCATCTGCCACCCATAAATATAAATTTCCGGAGATGAACATCAGAGCCAGGTGAGGTTCCACCCCAGGGTAATGCCGATCGTCACTTGGGGCTCAGGAAGGGATTTTCCTCAGGGCCAGATTGACCCAGTGATCCTGGAGGTGTTTTGCCTTCCTCTGGGAGTAGGGCAGGTGTCAATCGTGGTGTGCAGAGAGAGTAGGGAAAAGCTCAAGTCCTTTAAGCTCAACATCGCTGTGATGAAAATAGTTGTTCAGTCAGCACTGCACAAGATATGGACCTCTTTATCAGACAGCCATTTGAAGAGCAGCCAAGCAATAAGCTAAACCCATCTTTGGCTTCCAGTGCATGAGGCTGCATTCTGCTTTTGCTCCAGGTGGTAATACTGGCAAAGGAGTGCAGATACAGTCTATGCTTTGAGTTAGATGCGTGCATGTTGAAAAAAATTGCCCTATCCAAGTGGGCAATTCAGCCCCAAGAAAATAGCACTTAAAAAGTACAGCCAGCCCAGCCCAAGATACCGGTTAATGAGGGAAGACCCAGCCCACTCCGTAGAGAAGGCCTTTTCAGATGACTGTATCATCCTCTTCCTGGGAACCCCCAGAGAGAAGCGAATGCTTATCTGGCTCGCTGAGGACGATGCTGCTGAGAGATCACTTGCCTGAGAGGAGAGAGTTTATCGAAGCTCGGCTGTAATTGACAATACGATCCATCGGACTCAGTTTGGGTGACTGGTGCTGTGTCATCAATGCCAATGTAGACACAGATCTCCGAAGGGCTGTTCAGCCTCGTCTGACTGGGGGCACGCACTTCATATTTCCCCGGTGTAGGTTTCTTGTAGCTAACAAAGGGGGAGAAGACAGCAGCCCTTTATCAGTTTGGGGGGAAATGCACTGAACAAAGCTAACAGTGAAGGAAAAGCCCAATCCTAAGTCAATGTCCGTGTGAGAGTTTCAAACCTCGTAAATGCAAGCAGAATAAGGCGGCACATTCCTAAAGTTTCCAATGGACTGCGCCATCTACTGATATGGAGCATTTACATCCTGCTTCTGACCAATGCTGACACCTAGGGCAGTTCACAGTGCAAGAATAAAGTTTTTACCACAACAGAATTACAGGTTTTTGAGTACCTGAATTGAAAGGGCTTCCTCCTCATCCTTGGAGAACTGCTGGAGGTCCTCCCGAGACAATGCAGGGCGATGTTCTCTCTCCAGCCTTCAACAGAGCTGCGGAGCAACCTCCCAAAGGGGTTAGAGGATCCTACCCTTCTCCAAAATGCTGTTCTAAGACGTGACCTGCCTTGACCAAGTTCTTTGGAGAGGCAGCGTAAGAGTCTTCTGAACACCCCCACACTCCCTGCTCAAGGGTATCTGTTCTGCAGGAGCACAGGTTTATTTTATTTATTTAGTGGATTTATAGTCCACCCTCCCCCATGTGAGCTCAGGGCAGATTACAGGCATAAAAACAGTTGAAATACAACAATCACATTAATACTCTACAATTATACACCACCACATAACTCAATAAAAATGTAACACAGGTGGGACCGGTATATTTTGCAGATTAAGCCCAGTTATCAGCCCGAATAGAATAGTTCAGATCGTAAGGTTCATACTCTGGCTCAGCCACTGATCCCATCCAAGACTTCTAGTCCACTTCACTAGGCCCATGAGCTCAGCCTGTGCAATCGTCATTGTACTCTTTGCGGTCTCTATGACTCTCCTGATATGGTCATGGCACCAATGAATGGGTTCTGCATGGTGGAACATCACGTAATCATAAGGGAAGTATGTAAAGCCCAACAATAAAGAGAAGGAAACAAAAAAGACCCCAGAGTATTCGTCATAACATAATTTTAACACTAAGGGATGACAGATTTCTGCTGGCTCCACTTAAGAGATGCTTGTGAGAGAGTGAGGGTGTGCGTGGTGGTGGTGGGGACATAGTTCACACAAAGGATCTACCCAAATGTAGATGGGGAAGTCATACCTGGGTTTTTTAAAAGGGTGGTGCTGGGGGAATACAGCCTGCCTGGGATCCTAGCCCCTCTAGAGAGCCAGTTTGGTGTAGCGGTTAAGTAATAGACTCTTATCTGGGAGAACCAGGTTTGCTCCCGCAGTCTTCCAGTTGCAGCTGCTGGAATGGCCTTGGGTCAGCCAGAGCTCTCGTAGGAGTTGACAGTGTACCTAATCTGAATCGATGTGCTGCCAGCATACCAAGCAGCTGAATCAGTGAACAGGTCTCCCATCTTAATGAACAACTTGGTATAGGAATTAAGTGTGCACTGATGCCAGTGGGAATTAAGTACAAGTTAAAATTTTAGCCACCTATTTGGTGTACTGAATCACGGCAAATATGAGATGGAAACTTTACTTTCACATTAATTACTTTCATTCATTGAAATTACCTTTGGAGTTTGTGCTTCTTCCACCAGCCTGACAATATGGGAAAAAGTTGTATCAGCCCCAACATGAGTTGCAGAAACCAGCAGGGACCCATTCTGATTAATAGAACCTGCAATGACTGTACTGCTCGTTTTTTTAGTCGCCAGCATTGCTTCACCTGGAGAAAACAGAGGTCAGCAAAACGTGAGTCAAGAACTTGATTCCCTGGATCAGAGCAGTGGTCTGCCTAGTAGCCTCCTGCAGCACAAAGTAGCCTCCCGGTTCCTCTGGAGGGCCAGCAACAGGGCACAGAGGCAAGCCTTCCCCAGATGTTTCCTCCTAGCACTGGGATTCAGAAGCTGACTGCCTCTGAACATAGAGGTTCCCTTTAGACACCATGGCTCAGTTGCCACTCAGAGAGCTATCCTCCATGAATCTGTCTCGTCCTCTTTTAAAGCTGTCCGTGCCGGTGGCCATCACTACATCCTCTGGCAGTGAACCCCACATTTTAATCACTGTGTGCAAAGGAGTATTTTCTTTTGTGCTTCTTGAATCCGCTGTCCTTACTGATAGAGCTTGCAGCTCTGGAACTCTTCTTGCAGAGGAGATGGCAACAAGAAAGGCTAAAAATGGCTTCCTGGCTCTGGCCAGAACTGGACCCCAAACACCCTGTTCAGGGCTTAGGTCATAGCCACTGGGCGACACCATCTCCTTGGTGGGTGTTCATGTGGTTCACAGAAAGAGCTATCTAAAGAACTTTCTGGTGTTTCCCTGGGGGCAATCCATGCTCTCTCCCTCCTGTTCTCCAGGGTGAGCTGCTTGCCCCTTCCACGTGCCTAGCATGGTGGGTGCTTGAGAGCTTAATTCTCCGCATAGAGAGTGTGATGTTGCTACCCACCTGGAGATCTTGGTGCTACTCTCCAATTGCTCAAAGCATGTCAAGCTAAGCCCGTCTGTTCTTCCAGCCCACAGCTGAAAAACCCTCCTTTCTTAGGAATCCTTCCTCTGGCAGAATCTATCACGGGCCCCTTAGGCTAAACCCTCGTGCTATGGCAGGTGCTCTCCAGGGGTTCACTCCCCAGGGCTTCCTTCCAAGGCCAGCAGCTGCTTGGGGCTGTGTGGGTTTCTCTCAGAGAATCAGTGTCCCAACAGCACCCATTCCTCCTCAAAGGAAAGGGAAACTAACCTTCCATGTATAAAGATGAGGCAAAGCCATCTTTGGCGTATAACGTCCTTGAGCCTGACCTTCTCTCTCTTGCTCCTTCACCCCCAACCCCTCTTAGTGTTCGGTCTCTAACCATTGTCATCATTTACATTTTAAAGAATTACATAAGATACAAGATGTTGGGCAAACGTAGACCTGCCTAAAAGTCCCACTGGAATCCATCCCGTGAGCCTTTGCAGTCCCTCAACTCATGTCGCCTTTGCAGTCTCCTTTTTTCCTGTACTTTGTATTACAAGATTGCCTTTATTGGAATTGTCAAATTTAATAGACACTTTAACAAAAAGATTTATAACATAAAATATCCAAATGTTGATGATGCATCGTTTAGAGACAATAATATGTGACAATTTATGTATGCCCATAGGGACACGGACTGTGCTATCGAGTTAATACCGGAGAAAGAAAGAAAACTTAAAACGGGGTTTTATTAGGCCGGCCACGGCCCCCCACGCAGCCCCAGTTTTGTTCCGGAAAAAGAAGGACGGCTCACTTTGCACAGATTTTCACGGGATAAACGCGATTTCAACCTCCAACGCCTACCCCATCCCCCTCATTAAAGACTTATTGAGCACTGTGTCAGAGGGGAAAATCTTTACAAAATTGGACTTGAGAGATGCATATTTTCGGGTGCGCATTAAGGAGGGGGATGAATGGAAAACGGCATTCAACACACCATTGGGGCAGTTTGAATACTTTGTGATGCCGTTTGGACTGCATGGGGCCCCCGGGGTGTTCATTAGTTTCATAAACAATGTATTGAGAAAGTTTTTGTTTAAGGGGGTGGTGATGGACCTAGATGACATCATTATTTATTCGCCAGATGAATGGTCTCATGTGAAATTGGTACAGGAGGTGCTGAGCACCCTGTTGAGCCCTAAATTGTATGCTAAGCTGTCCAAATGTGAATTTCACAAAACAGAGCTAGACTACTTGGGTTTCCGAGTGTCCGCCAGGGGATTGGCAATGGACCCGGCGAAAGTGCAAGCCGTATTAGAATGAGCTCCCCCGAGGACACGTAGAAAACTCCAATCGTTCCTCGGGTTCGCAAATTTTAACAGGACGTTCATACCGGGGTTCGCCCAAATCATGCTCCCCCTAACTGAGTTGTTAAAAACGAAGGGGAAGGGCCCGGAAGCCAAGCGACCGGGAGCGCAGTTAAATTGGACACCAAACTGCCAGTCGGCATTGGACAAGTTGAAGCGGCTGTTCACAAGTGAGCCAGTCCTGAGCCACCCCAATGAGCTCAAACCCTTCGTTGTGCAATACGACGCCTCCAATGTAGCCATCGAAGCCATTCTCATACAGAAGGATGAGGAATGGAAACTGAGACCGTGTGCTTACATCTCAAAAAAATTCGCGGCAGAACAAAGGAATTGGTTAGTGTGGGACAAGGAGGCGTTGGCAGTAATGCTTGCACTAAAAACATGGCGGTCCTGGTTAGAGGGTGCAAAGGTGCCGTTCGAAATATGGACCGACCACAAAAACCTCGAAGCTCTCACAGGGAAGAGGAAATTGAGTGAAAAACAAATTAGATGGGCCGGGTTCTTTTCTAAATTTAATTTTGTGCTAAAGCACATCCCCAGCAGGAAGAACTTTCTCGCAGACGCTTTGTCTCGCCTGCCCCAGCACAACAGCCAAAGAGAGGAGGTAGTAGACTCTTTGGTTCTGCCCACCCAAGTGGCCGCAGTTGTAACTACACGGTCACAAAAGAAATGCCAGCTACAGGGGTGGGGGGTCAGAAAGAATGGCAGCAGAAGTCGAGAAGTAGGGGGACGAACGGCCAGGGGAAATCCAGAAACGAGAGGATGGGCTATGGTACAAGAGAGAAAAACTATATGTTCCCAAAACCCTGAGATCAGAAGTATTACAGTTCTGCCACTCCAACAAACTGGCTGGGCATTTTGGGTACGTCAAGACATTGCATCTGGTGAACAGGCAGTTTTGGTGGCCTTGCATGAAAAAGGATATATCTGAATTTGTGTCTATGTGCCCTATTTGCATAATGGCCAAAAGAAGGGGGGAAACCCCCTGGGTTACTTAAAACGCTGGAGACTGCCTCTAGACCCTGGTCGATAGTCTCCATGGATTTTATTGTAGAGCTACCACCCTCTCATGGCAAAACAGTAATATTGGTGGTAGTAGATACTTTTTCTAAACAAGCCCACTTTATCTCTGTGCCCAACTCCCCACCGCAAAGAAGCTGACTTGCTTGTTCTTTAACCATGTAGCCAAGCTGCACTCAATCCCCGACAAGGTGATTAGTGACCACGGCCCGCAATTCATTGGTGGAAGTTTTGTAAATTGATGGGCATGGAGCAGGGGTTGAGTTCCACCTACCACCCCCAGAGGGACGAACAGACTGAGCGTGTGAACGGGCTTTTAGAGCAGTATTTGAGATGCTATATAAACCATCAACAGTCCAATTGGGTAGATCTATTGCCCTTTGCAGAGTACTGCTATAATAACAGTGTCCACAGCTCCACCAAAGCCTCACCATTTCAAACTGTGAGTGGGTACGAGGGGAAACCCCTCCCTCTGCTACCGGGGGGGGGGGGACGTAAAGAAAGAGGACTGGAAGGTAGCAAATGTCACCCCCATCTTTAAAAAGGGTTCCAGAGGAGATCCAGGAAATTACAGGCCAGTCAGTCTGACTTCAATACCGGGAAAGTTGGTAGAAACCATTATCAAGGACAGCATGAGTAGGCACATTGATGAACACGGGTTATTGAGGAAGACTCAGCATGGGTTCTGCAAGGGAAGATCTTGCCTCACTAACCTGTTACATTTCTTTGAGGGGGTGAACAAACATGTGGACAAAGGAGACCCGATAGATGTTGTTTACCTTGACTTCCAGAAAGCTTTTGATAAAGTTCCTCATCAAAGGCTCCTTAGAAAGCTTGAGAGTCATGGAGTAAAAGGACAGGTCCTCTTGTGGATTAAAAACTGGCTGAGTAATAGGAAGCAGAGAGTGAATATAAAGGGCAGTCTTCACAGTGGAGGACGGTAAGCAGTGGGGTGCCGCAGGGCTCGGTACTGGGTCCCATGCTCTTTAACTTGTTCATCAATGATTTAGAGTTGGGAGTGAGCAGTGAAGTGGCCAAGTTTGCGGATGACACTAAATTGTTCAGGGTGGTGAGAACCAGAGAGGATTGTGAGGAACTCCAAAGGGATCTGTTGAGGCTGGGTGAGTGGGCGTCAACGTGGCAGATGCGGTTCAATGTGGCCAAATGCAAAGTAATACACATTGGGGCCAAGAATCCCAGCTACAAAAACAAGTTGATGGGGTGTGAACTGGCAGAGACTGACCAAGAGAGAGATCTTGGGGTCGTGGTAGATAACTCACTGAAAATGTCAAGACAGTGTGCGTTTGCAAAAAAAAAAAAGGCCAACACCATGCTGGGAATTATTAGGAAGGGAATTGAAAACAAATCAGCCAGTATCATAATGCCCCTGTATAAATCGATGGTGCGGTCTCATTTGGAGTACTGTGTGCAGTTCTGGTCGCCGCACCTCAAAAAGGATATTATAGCATTGGAGAAAGTCCAGAAAAGGGCAACTAGAATGATTAAAGGGCTGGAACACTTTCCCTATGAAGAAAGGTTGAAACGCTTGGGACTCTTTAGCTTGGAGAAACGTCGACTGCGGGGTGACATGATAGAGGTTTACAAGATAATGCATGGGATGGAGAAAGTAGAGAAAGAAGTACTTTTTTCCCTTTCTCTCAATACAAGAACTCGTGGGCATTCGATGAAATTGCTGAGCAGACAGGTTAAAACGGATAAAAGGAAGTACTTCTTCACCCAAAGGATGATTAACATGTGGAATTCACTGCCACAGGAGGTGGTGGTGGCCACAAGTATAGCCACCTTCAAGAGGGGTTTAGATGAAAATATGGAGCACAGGTCCATCCGTGGCTATTAGCCACAGTGTGTGTGTATATATAAAAATTTTTTGCCACTGTGTGACACAGAGTGTTGGACTGGATGGGCCATTGGCCTGATCCAACAGGGCTTCTCTTATGTTCTTATGAGCCGAGCCCCTTTGATCAGTGGTGGGGCACACTGACTAAAAGTTGGAAGGAAATACAGGAGAACCTGGAAACAGCCAAGGAATCTTACAAAAAACAATATGACAAAAGCCATGTCCCTGCCTGGGATTTCAAAGTAGGAGATTCGGTATTTGTGTCCACAAAGAACCTTCCACTAAATCAACCGTCCAAAAATACCTAGGTCCTTTTAAGATCAAAAGGGTGATAAATTAAGTTACAGTAGAGTTGGAGTTACCAAAGGTGTTTAGTAAAGTACACCCTGTCTTTCATTGCAATCTTCTTCGGAAAGACCCTGGTTGTTCCCCTTGGCATCTTCGGCCGGAAGCACCTCAACCTATCCAGATGGGGAGCCAGAGTCACCATGAGGTCCAGGAAATCCTGGACTCAAAGCTTAAACATGGGAAGCTGTATTATCTAATTAAATGGAAGCATTTCCCTCCTAGTGATAATGAGTGGGTAGCAGAGAAAGATGTGTCAGCCCCTGACCTTATCAGGAAGTTTCTATCTAGACACCCTCAGAGGCCGAGAGGGTTGGCTTAAGGGGGGCAGTATGTCAAGATCGACTAATAATGACTTAAGACTGGGGGATCATGGCCTAAGCAATAGGCCCTGTTAAAATCATAATGGATCCGCTGCTGCTAATGTTCCTTCTTAGTTGCTTCCCTTCCCCCCTTTTTTCTTATTTTGATTTGTAACTGGTGTGAAGGAACTAGTTGGCGCCTTCTCAGGGCCTGAGGTGGGAGGAAGCCTTGCATAACAATTCAAGGGCACTGACCAGCTATCTCCTGAGAAAGTATCTGGTAGTTATGTGTGAATGTTTCCTCCTGTAACCCCCCCCCCGTAGGAATGTCTTTGAAGTGTACCTTAAAACCCATTTATCAATGTATTGGTTTCATTCTTAGCAAGCTAGAGGCTTGCGCCAGAGTACTGGTTATCAATAAATGAACTCTTAGTATCAACTTTGACTCATTCTTGAATCCGTCGACTTGACATTTACATCTTACATCTTTACATCTTTAATCTTTATCATTACAGGACTATGGTGAGATAACTTGTTTGAAATCTGTCTCAACTATATCTTTGATCAGATTTGTGGAAAGCCAGCACATGTTCTTGACCACGTTTGGTGGCTAGGGAAATAGTAGGTGAAATCGTTAGAATTTAGATATCTTGTTCTCCATACATCAACCAAATCCAATTCTTCTGCTAGTTTCCAAAAACGTATTGGCAATTGAGGGCTTTTGCTTTTAATCTGTTTATACGGTTTTTTGTCCATTTGTCTATCTGAAACTGCATTAAAATCTCCTATTAAACAATATTCTATAGGACGCACCTTCCTCCTGGGGGGCAATCCGCTGCCTCTGCCTCCGATCCGGCGCTTCCCCCGCGCCTGCCTGCCTGGCTCCATCTTTTTCAGGCAAGCGCTGGCTGCAGAGGGGGCAGCGTGCTTCCTCCTTGTCTGTCTGCCTGGCTCCACCTCTGATGTTTAAAGCAAGCGCTGGGATCGCTCCCTCCGCCCTCCGATCCCAGCACTTGCTTTAAACATCACAGCTGAAGCCAGGCACACAGGCAAGGAGGAAACACCCGCACCCTCCGCAAACCCAGAGCTTCGCGAGGGCCGGCTGTGGAGAGGGCAGCGTGCTTCCTCCTTGTCTATCTGCCTGGCTCCACCTCTTACAAGTCTTACAAGTCAACAATAAGAAGAAAGAATACTTAGAATGATAATAGTAAAGATGCAGCTTGTCTTGATGTTGCAGAGTCATTTAGATCAGGAAAGAAAAAGGAAAAGCCGGCAGTCGACCCTCATGCCATTTAAAAATGGCGATTGGAACAGTGAGGCTAGAAGCGAGCGGGATCGGGGGGCAGCTGCCTCCGCTGACACCCCTGTTCTACTGCTCGAGCTCCCTGCCTTCTGGAACCCTTCGTGGGTCCCAGAGTCAAGTCACCCTTCGTGGGATACCCCTTATTCGGTCTGATTTAGAAGCGGCTCTGGATGTGCCAGTCCGTGCCGCTCCTAATAGCACACTGCAGAAACCGGAAGTCCCTTTCCTCTTGGTTTAGAAGCTGGCAGTAACTTAAAGAGACTCAGCTATTTTATTTCAAGTCAGAAAAGCCTTGCTACTCAGAAACTAGTCTTTGTACTGATCCGGTTCTAATCCCCTTCTGTTCAGACCCATAATCTGCTGGGAAGGGTACTGGTTCCTTAGAGAGCAGAGCACTCAAAATTTTAACACAGCAGCTGCTTCTATAGAGTCTGAACAGACCACGTGGCTTCATGTGGTTGCAAAGTTACTGAATTACACAGTCACCATTTCTAGCTGAAATTAAACAATAACTATTTTATTACGGAAATACATGTGTAATAATGCAGATTAAGAGAAAGAGACAGATCCTAAGCTATCTGTCTGGCTGATGGGGATGGATGCAGAGAGGAGCATCTTGTGTGCATGGAAGCAGGAAGAGGGAGAGAGGAAGTTGCTTTTCCCTAGGAGTGCTCCCTTGCCTCTAAAAAGGGACACGGTGATAATAGAGAGTAAACAGGAAGAAGCTTTGTGTGTACCTGTCTGCCGTGCCTACTCGGTGGTCTCTTGCTTCTGGAGGTGTGAGACGCAGGGGCATCATACCAGGAACTTCCAACATAAAATAAAGACTTCTAATATAACAGAAACTTAAAAACGTAGAGCTGGAAGGAACCTCAAGTGTCATCTAATCAAAGACATGGTGCAACAGAAAAAATCCTATAACTTCCCTCTGCCTGCACACCACCAGTGACTCTATCCCCAGAGGAAGGCAAAAAACCTCCAGGATCACTGGGTCAATCTGGCCCAGAGGGAAATCCCCTCCTGACCCCCAAGTGGGCAGATAAGGAAGGGTCACAAGAGCCAAGTCCTGCCACGTCTCCTCCCCCCCTCCAACTGCCCAAATTTACAGGATGGGCATTGCTGTTGAATGGCCTTCTAGCCTCTGCTAAACGGAAGGAGAGCACCTCTAGGCTTCTCCCTGGCTCTGCCTCCCCAGCCTGCTTGGTGCCTTCTGTTTCAATCTCCTCCTCAGGGGTGGAACCTCACCTGCCTCTGATGGTAAGCTCCAGAAATTTGTATCTGGGACTGGCAGATTTCCAGTGGTTGTCACCACCACCACTGGGACCCTGTATGGGCTTGAGGGAGGTGTTCTGCCCTCTAAAGTGCCGGTGGATTGGAGCACCATCCCCTTGCACAATGTTCTTAACTTGATTAGAACAAAAATGTGAATTTGCAAAACTGCAGAATCATTTGAAGAGGGGCAGAGAGGGAAGAGTGGCTATGATTGACAGCTCTTTTCCTAGCTCTCCCATTGGTTGGAACAAGCCCACAGAGTTCTAAAGGGGGAGTTGGGTTTTGACAGTTGTGGTAGTTGAAGGAAAAAAAGGATTCCGTGGAAAGAGACACTTGGGGGAAGGTGTCTCAGGGAAGATCTCGAGGGGAGTGCCAGAGTGTGCTGCAGAAACACAATGTCCACCTGAATGTCAAAAGGTGTCTGCTTATTCCCACCCCGTTATTTCCAATAAATTCTGTTATTTTATTTAATTAATGACTCCAGTGCCTTTTCTGCTATTCCTGGGGAAAGTGATGGGAAAACCCTTCCTAAATAGAGGGAATTAACAGGGGTCCAAAATAGTGGCCTTTTTCATTCTCCGAGGCTTCGTTGCTTGGTGTAAAATTGAGGGAAGCCTCTCTTGCTCAGATGTGCCTTAGGCTGGCTGTGAGCTGTTTGGGGCGGCCTGCCTATCGAATGGCCTTCTAGCCTCTGCTCCACGGAAGGAGAGCAGCTCTGGGCTTCTCCCTGGCTCTGCCTCCCCAGCCTGCTTGGAGCCTTCTGTTTCAGTCTCCCCCTCAGGGGTGGAACCTCCCCAGGCCCTGAAGTTCACCTCCTGAAGTTAATATTAATGGCTGGCAGATGGTCGATGGTCATCACCACCAGCCTCCAGGATCCCCTTAGGGAAACCCTGGGCTTGGGCTTGAGGGAGGTGTTCTGCCCTCTAAAGTGCCGGTGGATTGGAACACCATCCCCTTGCACAATGTTCTTAACCTGACTAGAACAAAAATGTGATTTTGCAAAACTGCAGAATCATTTGAAGGGGGCAGAGAGGGAAGAGTGGCTATGATTGACAGATCTTTTCCTAGCTCTCCCATTGGTTGGAACAAGCCCACAGAGTTCAAAAGGGGGAGTTGGGTTTTGACAGTTGTGGTGGTTGAAGGGAAAAAAAGGATTCTGGGGAAAGAGACACTTGGGGGAAGGTGTCTCAGGGAAGATGTCGAGGGGAGTGCCAAAGAGAGTGTGCTGCAGAAACACAATGTCCACCTGAATGTCCAAAAAATGTCTGCTTATTCCCACCCGGTTATTTCCACCTGGTTATTTTATTTAATTTTCTGATTAATATCTCCAGTGCCTTTTCTTGTATTCCTAGGGAAAGTGATGGGAAAACCTTTCCTGAATACAGGGAAATAACAGGGGTTCATCATATTCACCAAATATGAGTTGTGATACGAAGAAACAGTCCACAAATTTGTAGTCCCACAAGAAAATTAAAACAAAACCCCTGGTAGAGATGGCATCACCTCCTAGGCCAGTGAAGACACAGGGAAATGGAGAAGCAGAAGGAACATTTGCTGAGAAAAATCCTAGTCAGGAAATTGAAATGATAAGAAGGCAAATTGAACTAGCAAATATTGAAGCCAAAAAGGCTGAGAAAGAAAAACAAGTGGAAATAGCCAAAATACAAGCAGAACAGCAATTACAGTCGGCCAGAATTCAGGCAGAAAAAGAAATGGCTAATCTGGCACAAAAGGATAAAGATAGAGAGCAAGAAAAAGAAATAGTCAGACTTCAGGTAGAACAGGATGCAATTGAAATGGCACAACAAGAGAAGGAAACAGAAAGGGAGCATGAGAAAGAAATGTTCCATCTTAAAATGCAAAAGATGCAGATGAGGGCAGAACTTCCACTCATGAGGAGAGAAAGAAGTTCAGTGAAACAAAAACAATTTCCTCGTTATCAGAAAGGAGATGATGTAGAAGCATTCCTATTTAGCTTCGAGAGAACAGGAGTCCCTGATGAGGAAAGGATGCTTTATTTACGTCCTCAGATATGTGGAGGTCTGAGGGAAATCTATGCTGAGATGCGAGAGGAAGAGACCTTAGACTATGAACTGTTTAAAGAGCCTGTCAGAGTTCATTATGGTCTGACAGCAGAACCAAGCAGGAAGGCTTTCAGAGATGTTAAACGAAGGCCAGGTGAAACTTACTCACAGTTGGGCTGTCCTTTAGACAGAGCCCTGAATAGGTGGCTAGAGGTGAGCAAGGTCACCGCATTTGAAGGCCTGAAGCAGCTAGTAGGCTTGGAACAATTTTATAAGCAAGCTCCCTCACAGTTGAGATGGCTCCCGAAGGACAGAAGGTTGAAAACCGTAAATGAGGCAGCCACTGTGTTAAATGAGATTGAGGGAGATATCAAAGGATCTGTTTTTCCACTCCCTGAAAACGAAAGACTGGGCTCCCTCAGCAAAAATAGTTCCATTTAAAGTCAACCCAGCAAGCAGGCAGGCCAGTCCTCCACTATTCAGAAAGTAGATGTTTGCTATGGCTGCCAGGCAGAAGGGCACATTAAGAAATACCATCCTACACAACACGCCCCCCCCCCCCCAAAAAAAAGAGCAGTTAACCTTGTGAAATACACAGGCACAGACAACTCAGAAGTCCCTATGCCCCTTGTTGAAAATCAGTTAGACCGGCCAGCTAGAGTGTTGCATATATGCAGAGTACCGGAAGAATTAAACAAAGATTATCAAGAGACTGTAAATACTAATGACAGAGATATACCTGGATGGAGGGACACTGGAGCAGAAATAACATTGATTAACACCCATATGGTGCTAAGGAACCAGTATCTGTCAGCACAAATGTATAGGATTAAGGGCATCCATGGGCCAGCATTTGATGTGGCCCTAGCAAAAGTTCCCACTAGATATAAAACTTCCATGGGAAATGCATTATGGGGACTTGGAAAGAACTTGATGTGCCACTGTTAGTGGGAAACGATCTGGCCACCGCAGTAAAGAACAAGGAGAAATTAAAAATAAATATAGTTAGCCGCAGTAGGCCTGAGGCTTCACTACCACAGACAGCAATAGCTGAGCTGCAACCCATTCTGCAGCCTATACCAGATGATCCCGGAGGAGATGATATTGAAACTTGGTTACACAATGTGCCAGCAGCTGAATTCCTAGCTGAGCCATGGCAGAAAGCAAACTTTATTAAACAAGAGGAAAACAAAGAATGTCTTCAGGAATCTAACTTGAAATCAGACCCAGATGACTCTTTAGAAATTGCTTTCCTCTTTAACGAACTGCCAGCTTCTGACAGCTTTGATGAAAGTGAGCCAGATTATGACCAAAGTGTAGATAAGAATTGTAAGGAGAAACTTCAAGAGGAGGATATGAACAAAGGAAATAATGAACTCTGTCTAGAAGACCAAAACACCTCATCCTTTCCAGAAAAGAGAATAAAACTCCTGAATGACTCTGAAGAAAGACTTCAGTGTACCAGAGCTGTGTGGTCAGGTATCCCAGGGCAGTGGCCTAAAAACCTCAAGGGATTTGTTTCAGACTCTGAAACAGAAGCAGCAGTTTTCACAACTCCTGCTACCTCAGAAGATGCTGTAACAGAGGAGCATCTGCACACGATGATAGAAGAGGAGACTGCTTGGTACACTTCTGAAGTTGAAAAGCCTTTCCCACTCAGATCAGATGAAAAAAACTGTTAAGAAGAAAACAATTGAACTGAATGCAAAGAAAGTTGAATTCCCAAGCAATGGCAGTAATTCAGCCCTAGGCACCACTATAACCACACCTCAACCACGCAATCTGTAACTGCAGCAGGATCCAGGAGACATCAGTCCAGCGTATCTCTCTCTGCAGAATCAGTGTACCTGCAGGATCTTCAAGCAGAAGAACATATATCTCCTACAAGTTTTCATAACAGTTTCAACACCAGCAGCAACGATCAACCAAGATTCCCTGAGAAAGCTAGTACAGGACAAAAAGGGTATACAGATGTCCAGAGAGGTTGGTTCTCTACAAAACCAAAAAGAAGTCAAGTCAAGTTAGCCTTTATTGGCATAAATATTGACATAATATATAGATGTATATATCAGAACAAATTGGTTTTTAAAAAAAGATAAAATGGAACGATTGCAAACATATACATCAGGAAAAGTATAAACATAAACTATTTCTATGAGATTCTCTGGTGTGCCTTTAAAACAGAATAAAGAAACTTAGCCACTTTCTCAGTGACACTAGATGAAGTATCGTTCAGAAGATTATAGACCTTAAGTGCATCAGAACAATCAACCATGTTAACTAAAAGAGAATGTAAATACTTGTGACGAAGATCTGTATACAAATTACAATAAAGAAGAATATGAGTAACTGACTCCACACATTTTTGCTTACAGAGACAGTATCTGACTGAGTAGGCTGTCTCGTTAAATCTGCCATAAAGAATGGCAGAGGGCATGGCGTTGCATCTGGCAAGGGAAAAAGCTCTATGCTGCTGTGGCACCTGCAAGATGGATAGATATGAGGCCATTTTCCCAGTACTAAGCGAGATCTCAAAACTCAGTGAGGAGCAAGTTTTCTTAGCCAGACTGAATAGGTCTTGGCACTAAATATCTAACAACCTGTTTTTAATTTGTTGGACTGCGGTGGTGAAGGACAGCATGGACAATAGTTCTAGAGATAAACCCATTGCTTTTATTTCTCTCTCAATTGGTGCTGACCAATCTGACAAATTAAATTCAGAGAGCATTTGAGAGATATAGCTCCCCGGTTCAGAGCTGTAGTGCAAGCATAGCCAGAATTTGAAGGTCATGAGCCATGCACTAGTAACCATTAAAGACATGCCAGTTTCTAAGCAGATAACTGCATATGGGACACATTTTGGCATGTCCAAAATTTTACGCAAGAATTTGGATTGGACACATTCGATAGCACCTACATAAGATCCAATCCAGATTGGGATGCCATACAGAAGTTGTGGAATCACTTTGGCTTTGAATATTTTTATGGCAGCTGGTACAAATTGGTTACCTCTGCCATAAAAAAGCAAGCTATGGCAGATGCACTGATGTTAGCTATCTTCACTGCATACTTGCGATGGGTAGACCAAGTCACATTATATTGAAAATAAACACCTAAGTATTTAAAATACTTGACTTGCTCTATCTCTATCTCTTTACCATTTGTAAAGTCTCCACTTTTTTGAGAAAACTAAGATTTTGGACTTCTCATAATTGAGCTGGAGCTTATTACTAGTAAAATACAGAACACAACGGGACAACAGACGTCTTAAACCCACTATAGAGCAGGACAACAGCACCATATCGTCAGCATAGAGTAACATGGGTACTTGTAATGCACCGAATTTTGGACTATGGCAGTCAGGACCAGACAACTGAATAGCCAGGTCATTAAGAAAGAGATTGAATAAAAAGGGAGCCAAAATGCAACCCTGTTTGACACCCTTATTGGCAGCAATGTTCGAAGTTAGGTTGCTTGCTAATGAGCATTTGATCTGGCAGGTGGTAGAAGTGTGTAATCTCTTAATAAGCATAAGGAGTCTTTTATCCATGTTTAGTTTATCTAGCTTAATCCAGAGGAGGTCCCTGTCAACTGAATCAAATGCACCTTTTAAATCTAAAAAAGCAACAAATAATTTCTGGTTATTATGCACAGTGTACTTGTTGACTAGATGGGATAGGGTAATGCAGTGGTCTAAAGTGGTCTTCCCTTTACAGAACCCCAACTGTTCAGGGCCTAGAATTTTTTCCTGCAACATCCAGAGATTGAGCTTGACTAATAGATGTTTGGAGTAAAGCTTGCCAATGATGGAGAGTAGGCTAATCGGCCTGTAATTGGCAGGGTTAGTGTGATCACCTTTTTTGTATAGCGGGACCACTATTGCATTCAACCATGCCAAGGGAATTGCGCCAGTTGGATCTACAATTGTAAACAGAGATGCAAGGGGAGAAGCCCACCAGACTGGGTCTAATTTTAAGATTTCGGAGAAAATGGCATCCGGGCCTGGAGCCTTTCCTAATTTCAGTTGTGTAAATAATTCTTTCATTTCCTCTGGAGGGACAGCAGGCCAGTCGGGTAAATCGGCTAGAGGAAAATCAGATGGTTCAGCACAAGTTAGATCTTGATGGAACAGAACTGAGAAGTGCTGAAACCAAACATAAGAGGAAATGGCAGACATAGATGGGTCATCGGCCCTGAATGCACCCGAGACTATGGCCCAAAACTTATTAGAATTTTTTAAGGTAGTAGCATGGTATAGCTCTTCCCATTGGGTTTTAATATAATGGTGCCTCTTTTTTGTGATAAGGTGGTGCAACTGAGTCTTAAGCACAAAGTAGTGTGATGGCAAGGTCAGGGCCTTTGAATTGCGGTATTGGTTGTAAACTTTACGCAGAAGAGTTTTTGTTTCTTTACATTCTCTTTCGAACCATCGGTGTGTAGAACATAAGAGAAGCCATGTTAGATCAGGCCAATGGCCCATCCAATGCGACACTCTGTGTCACACAGTGGCAAAAAAAATTATATATATACACACACACACACTGTGGCTAATAACCACTGATGGACCTCTGCTCCATATTTTTATCTAAACCCCTCTTGAAGGTGGCTATGCTTGTGGCCGCCACCACCTCCTGTGGCAGTGAATTCCACATGTTAATCACCCTTTGGGTGAAGAAGTACTTCCTTTTATCCATTTTAACCTGTCTGCTCAGCAATTTCATCGAATGCCCACGAGTTCTTGCATTGTGAGAAAGGGAGAAAAGTACTTCTTTCTCTACTTTCTCCATCCCATGCATTATCTTGTAAACCTCTCATGTCACCCCGCAGTCGACGTTTCTCCAAGCTAAAGAGTCCCAAGCGTTTCAACCTTTCTTCATAGGGAAAGTGTTCCAGCCCTTTAATCATTCTAGTTGCCCTTTTCTGGACATTCTCCAATGCTATAATATCCTTTTTGAGGTGCGGCGACCAGAATTGCACATAGTACTCCAAATGAGACCGCACCATCGATTTATACAGGGGCATTATGATACTGGCTGATTTGTTTTCAATTCCCTTCCTAATAATTCCCAGCATGGCGTTGGCTTTTTTTATTGCAAACGCACACTGTCTTGACATTTACAGTGAGTTATCTACCACGACCCCAAGATCTCTCTCTTGGTCAGTCTCTGCCAGTTCACACCCCAGTGTAGAGTTTAGCAGAATAGTTGCACCTCTGCTTGGGCACCCTGAACTGACACTCAGTGATTCAGAGATATAAGATGTTAAAGAATTGTAAGTTGCTACAGATACATTAGGGTCAGATGCACATATTAAAGAGGATCTGTATTCTACAGCGGGACCAGATCTGAAGAGCTGTTGGTTTTGCAAACTGTGCAATCATTGCATGGAATTCTGGGCAATATTCGGTCTTGTAAGGTTGCAAGGACAAGTTACAGGAGGGATAAATGAGAGGACCAATTTGAAGAGTCAAAATGAGGGGGAAATGGTCACTAATAATAAAATCCCCCAATGTAAAATCTTTGACATAAGGTTTCAGTAAAGGAGAGATTAAAATGTAATCGATTACGCTACAGCCCCTCGGGGAGACAAAGGTGAATTCTCCTGAATTTGGGTAGCCAATCAAACTGTTCAACCAAATTCTTTTGTATTGCATACAGAATATGGTAAGACAGATGCCTGCTAAATTTAGAAGGCTATCCTTGGAGTATCTTGGATAGGAGAAAATGGGTGGAAGGGTGTCGTCTTGGTTAAAATCAAGAGCTTTAAAAAATATGCTATGGTCTTTCCCTACCCTAGCATTAAAGTCGCCCACTAGAATTATTTCTACAAAAAGAAGTCACAAAACTCTAATTATGAACAACAAAAGTACTAAAATCCAAACACAGCAATTGTGAAGAACTTTCTGCTGAGGAAAGTATTGCCAAATCTCAGCTGTCAAACTGTAGGAATGGAGTCACAGCAATTCAAGTCCCCAGTAAGTCCACAGACTCCAGCAAAATGCAGACAAAATGAGGAGGACTCAAATCTTCAAGAACAGACTAATTGTTTGCAAAACTTACCAATGAAGTTTCCAAGTGTCTGATTTGGAAAATATGAACAGTGCAGAATGTATAACAGTCCTTCAAGAGCAGATACAAGAAAGCAGCAAACATTACTGGTCTTTGAAACCCAGAAGAACCTGGGAAGGATCAGATGAAGTGGCCCATAAGTTTCTATGTACACTAATGAAGTTATGTAACTGGTGAAAGAGACAAAATGTTTCATGTGAATATACAGTTTTAGCATTTGACCTTAGAAATCAAAACTGTTCTATATGGTTAGAGTAATAAGTTTGACGGAATTACAATATGGCAATATGGTTCTCTATATGGCATTTTAACATAATAATATCGTTTGTAGATTTTAAGGTAAAAAGAAACAAACAGTAAATTGATAAGGTGGAATCTGCAACTCCAAGACTATAATTTTCACATACAACAGGTAAAAGCTAAGAAGAATAAAGTAGGAGTTAAGTTTAAGAGCAAAAAAGCTTTATTCAGAACATAAGAAGAATGTGATTGTAGATAAACTCTCCAGGTACCCTTAAAGAAATAAAAGGTTATATATATAAGTCTTACATTGCAGAAATTGGATTTATAATGGTGATTGATTGTTGTTATATGTGTAAAAGTAACTGAATTGTTGAAGGTATTTTAATGTATATAACTGTAAGCAAACATAGTGTCGATAGGAATATAGTATTAAGATAAAAGGTGAACACATGATTCCCATTGCTCAGGTGTGATTTGGAGCACCAGCCCCTTGCACAATGTTCTTAAAATTGTGGGACGTGGGACGGAATAGAATAAAAAATGTGATTTTGCAAAACTGCAGAATCATTTGAAGAGGGGCGGAGAGGGAAGAGTGGCTATGATTGACAGCTCTTTTCCTAGCTCTCCCATTGGTTGGAACAAGCCCACAGAGTTCAAAAGGGGGAGTTGGGTTTTGACAGTTGTGGTGGTTGAAGGGGAAAAAGGATTTTGGGGAAAGAGACACTTGGGGGAAGGTGTCTCAGGGAAGATCTCGAGGGGAGTGCCAAAGAGAGTGTGCTGCAGAAACACAATGTCCACCTGAATGTCAAAAGGTGTCTGCTTACTCCCACCCAGTTATTTCCAATAAATTCTGTTATTCTACTTAATTTTCTAATTAATGTCTCCAGTGCTTTTTCTGCTATTCCTGGGGAAAGTGATGGGAAAACCCTTCATGAATAGAGGGAATTAACAGGGGTTCATCATATTTGGTGGCAGAGTTGTGATACGAAGAAACAGTCCACAAATTTGTAGTCCCACAAGAAAATTAAAACAAAACCCCTGGTAGAAATGGCATCACCTCCTAGGCCAGTGAAGACACAGGGAAATGGAGAAGCAGAAGGAACATTTGCTGAGAAAAATCCTAGTCAGGAAATTGAAATGATGAGAAGGCAAATTGAACTAGCAAAAATTGAAGCCAAAAAGGCTGAGAAAGAAACAGTGGAAATAGACAAAATACAAGCAGAACAGCAATTACAGTCGGCCAGAATTCAGGCAGAAAAAGAAATGGCTAAACTGGCACAAAAGGATAGAGAGCAAGGAAAAGAAATAGTCAGACTTCAGGAAGAACAGGATACAATTAAAATGGCACAACAAGAGAAGGAAGCAGAAAGGGAGCATGAGAAGGAAATGTTCCATCTTAAAAAGCAAAAGATGCAGATGAGGGCAGAATTTCCACTCATGAGCAGAGAAAGAAGTTCAGTGAAACAAAAACAATTTCCTCGTTATCAGAAAGGAGATGATGTAGAAGCATTCCTATTTAGCTTCGAGAGAACAGGAGTCCCTGATGAGGAAAGGATGCTTTATTTACGTCCTCAGATATGTGGAGGTCTGAGGGAAATCTATGCTGAGATGCGAGAGGAAGAGACCTTAGACTATGAACTGTTTAAAGAGCCTGTCAGAGTTCATTATGGTCTGACAGCAGAACCAAGCAGGAAGGCTTTCAGAGATGTTAAACGAAGGCCAGGTGAAACTTACTCACAGTTGGGCTGTCCTTTAGACAGAGCCCTGAATAGGTGGCTAGAGGTGAGCAAGGTCACCGCATTTGAAGGCCTGAAACAGCTAGTAGGCTTGGAACAATTTTATAAGCAAGCTCCCTCACAGTTGAGATGGCTCCCGAAGGACAGAAGGTTGAAAACCGTAAATGAGGCAGCCACTGTGTTAGATGAGATTGAGGGAGATATCAAAGGATCTGTTTTTCCACTCCCTGAAAACGAAAGACTGGGCTCCCTCAGCAAAAATAGTTCCATTTAAAGTCAACCCAGCAAGCAGGCAGGCCAGTCCTCCACTATTCAGAAAGGAGGCGGTTTTTGCTATGGCTGCCAGGCAGAAGGGCACATTAAGAAATACCATCCTACACAACACGCCCCCCCCAAAAAAGAGCAGTTAACCTTGTGAAATACACAGGCACAGACAACTCAGAAGTCCCTATGCCCCTTGTTGAAAATCAGGCAGACCAGCCAGCTAGAGTATTGCGTATATGCAGAGTACCGGAAGAATTAAACAAAGATTATCAAGAGACTGTAAATACTAATGACAGAGATATGCCTGGATGGAGGGACACTGGAGCCGAAATAACATTGATTAACTGCCATATGGTGCTAAGGAACCAGTATCTGTCAGCACAAATGTATAGGATTAAGGGCATCCATGGGCCAGCATTTGATGTGGCCCTAGCAAAAGTTCCCACTAGATATAAAACTTCCATGGGAAATGCATTATGGGGACTTGGAAAGAACTTGATGAGCCCCTGTTAGTGGGAAACGATCTGTCCACCCCAGTAAAGAACAAGGAGAAATTAAAAATAAATATAGTTAGCCGCAGTAGGCCTGAGGCTTCACTACCACAGACAGCAATAGCTGAGCTGCAACCCATTCTGCAGCCTATACCGGATGATCCCAGAGGAGATGATATTGAAACTTGGTTACACAATGTGCCAGCAGCTGAATTCCTAGCTGAGCCATGGCAGAAAGCAAACTTTATTAAACAAGAGGAAAACAAAGAATGTCTTCAGGAATCTAACTTGAAATCAGACCCAGATGACTCTTTAGAAATTGCTTTCCTCTTTAACGAACTGCCAGCTTCTGACAGCTTTGATGAAAGTGAGCCAGATTATGACCAAAGTGTAGATAACAATTGTAAGGAGAAACTTCAAGAGAAGAATATGAACAAAGAAAATAATGAACCCTGTCTAGAAGACCAGAGCACCTCATCCTTTCCAGAAAAGAGAATAAAACTCCTGAATGACTCTGAAGAAAGTCTTCAGTGTACCAGAGCTAAAGAGCAACAAGCTGTGTGGTCAGGTATCCCAGGGCAGTGGCCTAAAATCCTCAAGGAATTTGTTTCAGACTCTGAAACAGAAGCAGCAGTTTTCACAACTCATGCTACCTCAGAAGATGCTGTAACAGAGGAGCATCTGCACACGATGATAGGAGAGGAGACTGCTTGGTCCACTTCTGAAGTTGAAAAGCCTTTCCCACTCAGATCAGATGAAAAAAACTGTTAAGAAGAAAACAATTGAACTGAATGCAAAGAAAGTTGAATTCCCAAGCAATGGCAGTAATTCAGCCCTAGGCACCACTATAACCACACCTCAACCAACGCAATCTGTAACTGCAACAGGATCCAGGAGACTTCAGTCCAGTGTATCTCTCTCTGCAGAATCAGTGTACCTGCAGGATTTTCAAGCAGAAGAAAATATATCTCCTACAAGTTTGCATAACAGTTTCAACACCGGCAGCAACGATCAACCAAGACTCCCTGAGAAAGCTAGTATAGGACAAAAAGGGTATACAGATGTCCAGAGAGGTTGGTTCTCTACAAAGCCAAAAAGAAGTCACAAAACTCTAATTATGAACAACAAAAGTACTAAAATCCAAACACAGCAATTGTGAAGAACTTTCTGCTGAGGAAAGTATTGCCAAATCTCAGCTGTCAATCTGTAGGAATGGAGTCACAGCAATTAAAGTCCCCAGTAAGTCCACAGACTCCAGCAAAATGTGGACAAAATGAGAAGGACTCAGATCTTCAAGAACAGACTAATTGTTTCCCAAAACTTTACCAATGAAGTTTCCAAGTGTCTGATTTGGAAAATATGAACAGTGCAGAATGTATAACAGTCCTTCAAGAGCAGATACAAGAAAGCAGCAAACATTACTGGTCTTTGAAACCCAGAAGAACCTGGGAAGGATCAGATGAAGTGGCCCATAAGTTTCTATGTACACTAATGAAGTTATGTAACTGGTGAAAGAGACAAAATGTTTCATGTGAATATACAGTTTTAGCATTTGGCCTTAGAAATCAAAACTGTTCTATATGGTTAGACTAATAAGTTTGACGGAATTACAATATGGCAATATGGTTCTCTATATGGCATTTTAACATAATAATATCGTTTGTAGATTTTAAGGTAAAAAGAAACAAACAGTAAATTGATAAGGTGGAATCTGCAACTCCAAGACTATAATTTTCACATACAGCAGGTAAAAGCTAAGAATAAAGTAGGAGTCAAATTTAAGATCAACAAAGCTTTCTTCAGAACATAAGAAGAATGTGATTGTAGATACACTCCCCAGGTACCCTTAAATAAATAAAAGGTTATATATATATATATATATATATATGTCTTACATTGCAGAAATCGGCTTTACAATGGTGATTGATTATTGTTATATGTGTAAAAGCAACTGAATTGTTGAAAGTATTTTAATGTATGTAACTGTAAGCAAACATAGTGTCGATAGTAATATAATATTAAGATAAAAGGTGAACACATGATCCCCATTGCTCAGGTGTGATTTGGAGCACCATCCCCTTGCACAATGTTCTTAAAATTGTGGGACGTGTGACGGACTAGAATAAAAATGTGATTTTGCAAAACTGCAGAATCATTTGAAGAGGGGCAGAGAGGGAAGAGTGTTTATGATTGACAGCTCTTTTCCTAGCGCTCCCATTGGTTGGAACAAGCCCACAGAGTTCTAAAGGGGGAGTTGGGTTTTGACAGTTGTGGTGGTTGAAGGGAAAAAAAGGATTCTGGGAAAAGAGACACTTGGGGGAAGGTGTCTCAGGGAAGATCTCGAGGGGAGTGCCAAAGAGAGTGTGCTGCAGAAACACAATGTCCACCTGAATGTCCAAAAAGTGTCTGCTTACTCCCACCCGGTTATTTCCACCTGGTTATTTTATTTAATTTTCTAATTAATATCTCCAGTGCCTTTTCTGCTATTCCTGGGGAAAGTGATGGGAAAACCCTTCATGAATAGAGGGAATTAACAGGGGTCCAAAATAGTGACCCTTCTCATTGTTCGAGGCTTCGTTGCTTGGTGTAAAATTGAGGGAAGCCTCTCTTGCTCAGATGTGCCTTGGGCCGGTTGTGAGCTGTTTGGGGCGCCTTCTTGCCTCTGCTCCATGGAAGCAAAGCAGCTCTGAGCTTCTCCCTGGCTCTGTCTCCTCAGCCTGCTTGGTGCCTTCTGTTTCAGTCTCCCCCTCAGGGGTGGAACCTCCCCAGGCCCTGAAGTTCACCTCCTGAAGTTAATATTAATGGCTCGCAGATGGTCGATGGTCATCACCACCAGCCTCCAGGATCCCCTCAGGGGACCCCCTGCCTGGGCTTGAGGGAGGTGTTCTGCCCTCCGAAGCCGCATGGATTCGGGTGACAAGTGGGATCTCACCACTGAGGGGAAGAATCCTGCTGTTACCAGTTCTGGAGGCTGGTAGGGTGGTAGCTTCGGCTCCTCTTCCAGGAAAGGTGACCCTTTTCATTGTCTAAGGCCTTGTTCCTCTGCGTAGTATCGAGGGAAGCCTCTGCTGCCTAGATGTTCCTTGGGCTGGCTGTGGGATGTTTTGAGTGGCCTGTCTTGCCGACAGGTGCCACCTCAATCCACTATTGATTGAGAACTGGGAGAGTCCTTAGCAACATGTAGTTTTAAGAATTTCCTACCTGCCATCACACTACAGAACAGAAGTCCTTCCAATCCCTGCTATATCTATAGCCGCTAGCAAAGGACTGCAGAAGATAAGTGGTATGAGGTAGGATTGCCAACAGCATCGTTATGAGGAAAGATGTTTTCTTGCCATCAAAGATGTTGTGTTGCCATCCCCATGGTAACCCTGCAGCCCTTGAGGTAGAGACAAGAAGACAAGCGGGGGATGGGGAAAGCGGATGGGGAAACCCTGCAGCCCATGAGGTAGAGATGGGGAATGGGGATGGGGAAAGCGGATGTCATCATGACATGCAGAAGGAGGGACCTGGGGCTGCAAGTGGGCTATGCTGGTTTCACTTTCCTACCTTCTGTGGAAATTGGGGGAGAGCCCTGCCACGGCTACCCCCACTCTCTCTTAAAATTGTTTTGCCTTCTTTCACCTGCCAACACCATCCACTCAAGACGGCTTCTGCTGACTAGACTGGGAAACAGAGAACTGGGAGATGTCATTTTAAGAATTTCCTACCTGCCATCGCACCAACTAAGCAGTGTCCTTTAATCGCTGCTACTGTGGTAGCCGCTCACAAAGGACTGCCCGAGATAAGCACTGTGAGGCAGGATTGCCAACAGCATGGTTATGAGGAAAGATGTTTTCTTGCCATCAAAGATGTTTTCTTCCATCCCCATGGTAACCCTGCAGCCTGTGAAGTAGAGACAAGAAGACAAGCGGGGGACGGGGAAAGCAGATGTCATCATGACATGCAGAAGGAGGGACCAGGGGCTGCAAGTGGGCTATGCTGGTTTCGCTTCCTACATTCTGTGGAAATTGGGGAGGGGGGGAGCCCTGCCACGTCTCCCCCACACTCTCTCTTAAAATTGTTTCGCCTTCTTTCACCTGCCACCGGCATCCACTCAAGACGGCCTCTGCTGACTAGACTGGGAAACAGAGAACGGGGAGATGTCGTTTTAAGAATTTCCTACCTGCCATCACGCTGCAGAAGGGAAGTCCTTTTATCGCTGCTACTCTGGTAGCCGCTCGCAATGGATTGCCTGAGATAAGCACGAAAAGTCCCACTGGAATCTATCCAGTGAGCCTTTGCAACACGGAAATTAAGTGCCCTTGACTTCAATGAGACTTTGTTTTGACTTGTTTTGCTTCTGTCTCTCAAGTTGCATTCTTAATGTTCTTTTTCTCTGCTCTCGGCCAAAGTCTCTCCTTAAAATTGTTTCACCTTCTTTCACCTGCCACCGGCAGCCACTCAAGATGGCTTCTGCTGACTAGACTGGGAAACAGAGAACTGGGAGATGTCGTTGTAAGAATTTCCTACCTGCCATCACACCAGCTACAGGGAAGTCCTTTTATCGCTGCTAGTTCTTTAGCTGCTCGCAACGGACTGCCCAAGATAAGCACTGTGAGGCAGGATTGCCAACAGCATGGTTATGAGGAAAGATGTTTTCTTGCCATCAAAGATGTTGTCTTGCCATCCCCATGGTAACCCTGCAGTCCTTGAGGTAGAGACAAGAAGACAAGCGGGGGATGGGGAAAGCGGATGGGGAAACCCTGCAGCCCATGAGCTAGAGATGGGGGATGGGGATGGGGAAAGCGGATGTCATCATGACATGCAGAAGGAGGGACCAGAGGGCTGCAAGTGGGCTATGCTGGTTTCACTTTCCTACATTCTGTGGAAATTGGGGGGGAGCCCTGCCACGTCTCCTCCCCCCCCCCTCTCCCCATCTGCCTAAATTAGCAGGATGTGCAATGCTGTTGGATGGCCTGCTAGCCTCTGCTGCACGGAAGGAGAGCAGCTCTGGGCTTCTCCCTGGCTCTGCCTCCCCAGCCTGCTTGGAGCCTTCTATTTCAATCTCCCTCTCAGGGGTGGAACCTCACCAGGCCCTGAAGTTCAAATCCCAAAGTTAATATTTAGGTCTGGCAGATGATCAATGGTCATCGATCATCCCCTCAAGATGGCCTCTACTGACTAGACTGGGAAACAGAGAACTGGGAGATGTCATTTTAAGAATTTCCTACCTGCCATCGCGCCAACTAAGCAGTGTCCTTCAATCGCTGCTACTGTGGTAGCCGCTCACAAAGGACTGCCCGAGATAAGCACTGTGAGGCAGGATTGCCAACAGCATGGTTATGAGGAAAGATGTTTTCTTGCCATCAAAGATGTTGTCTTGCCATCCCCATGGTAACCCTGCAGCCCTTGAGGTAGAGACAAGAAGACAAGCGGGGGATGGGGAAAGCGGATGGGGAAACCCTGCAGCCCATGAGGTAGAGATGGGGAATGGGGATGGGGAAAGCGGATGTCATCATGACATGCAGAAGGAGGGACCAGAGGGCTGCAAGTGGGCTATGCTGGTTTCACTTTCCTACATTCTGTGGAAATTGGGGGGGAGGCCTGCCACGTCTCCTCCCCCCCGTCTCCCCATCTGCCTAAATTAACAGGATGTGCATTGCTGTTGGATGGCCTGCTAGCCTCTGCTGCACGGAAGGAGAGCAGCTCTGGGCTTCTCCCTGGCTCTGCCTCCCCAGCCTGCTTGGAGCCTTCTATTTCAATCTCCCCCTCAGGGGTGGAACCTCACCAGGCCCTGAAGTTCAAATCCCAAAGTTAATATTTAGGTCTGGCAGATGATCGATGGTCATCACCACCAGCCTCCAGGACCCCCTCAGGGGACCCCCTGCCTGGGCTTGTGGGAGGTGTTCTGCCCTCTAAAGCCCCGGTCACAAAGAGCAGGGTCTCTTCCACTGAGGTGAAGAACCCTGCTGCTATCAGTTCTGGAGGCTGGTAGGCAGGCAGCTCCGGCTCCTCTTCCAGTATGAAGGTGACGTGTTTGGTTGTGCGAGGCCTCGTCCCTGGCCGTAAGATGGAGGGAAGCCTCTGCTGCCCAGATGTTCCTTGGGCCGGCTGTGGGCTTCTTTGGGCAACCTGCCCTGCCGAGAGGCGACGGCTCAACCCGTTGTCTAGAAATTTTCATAAAAAAAGAAATGGATGTGGCATTCAGGTTATGAACCTTCCAACAACCATAAGCCACAAGCAGCTCCCAGATCAGCCCCAAGTTGCCTGAACTCTCTGCATGTTGGAGTGCTGGCATACTGGCTCTCAGCAGTCCCTACAAGGGCCTTGTCAAAGTCCACTCATATTGTGAAGCCCCTGTGGAGGTTTTTAAGAATTTCTGACCTGCCATGATGCTTGGAAAAAACGAAGTCCTTTAAATCGCTGTCTCTACCTCACCGGCTGCAGGGTTACCATGTGGATGGCAAGAAAACATCTGTGATGGCTACACCCTCGTGCTATGGCCGGTGCTCTCCAGGGGTTCACTCCCCAGGGCTTACTTCCAAGGCCAGGAGCTGCTTGTGGCTGTGTGGGTTTCTCTCAGAGAATCAGTGTCCCAACAGCACCCACTCCTCCTCAAAGGAAAGGGAAACTAACCCTCCATGTATAAAGATGAGGCAAAGCCATCTTTGGCGTATAACGCCCTTGAGCCTAACCTTCTCTCTCTTGCTCCTTCACCCCCAACCCCTTTTAGTGTGTGGTCTCTAACCATTGTCATCGTGTACATTTTAAAGCATTACATAAGATACATTGGGCAAATGTAGACCTGCCTAAAAGTCCCACTGGAATCCATCCAGTGAGCCTTTGCAGTCCCTCAACTAAGTGCCCTTGACTTCAGTGTTGTGACTTGTTTTGCTTCTGTCTCTCAAGTTGCATTCTTAATGTTTTTTCTCTACTCTCGGCCATAGTCTCTCCTTAAAATAGTTTCACCTTCTTTCACCTCCTACCAGCATCCTCTTAAGACGGCCTCTGCTGACTAGACTGGGAAAAAGAGAACTGGGATATGTCGTTTTAAAAATTTCCTACCTGCCATTGCACCACCTGAAGTTAAGTCCTTTAAATTACCGCTACTGGAATAGCTACTCGCAAAGGACTGGCCAAGATAAGCACTGTGAGGCAGGATTGCCAACAGCGTGGTTATGAAGAAAGATGTTTTCTTGCCATCAAAGATGTTGTCTTGCCATCCCCATGGTAACCCTGCAGCCCATGAGGTAGAGATGGGGAATGGGGATAGCGGATGTCATCATGACATGCAGAAGGAGGGACCAGGGGCTGGAAGTGGGCTATGCTGGTTTCACTTTCCTACATTCTTTAAAAATTGGGGGAGAGCCCTGCCACGTCTCCCCCCCCTCCCTTTACACAGCTGCCTAAGTTAGCAGGATGTGCACTGCTGTTGGATGGTCTGCTAGCCTCTGCTGCATGGAAGGAGAGCAGCTCTGGGATTCTCCCTGGCTCTGCCTCCCCAGCATGCTTGGTGCCTTCTATTTCAATCTTCCCCTCAGGGGTGGAACCTCACCTCGCTCATCTCCGGAAGTTGATGTTTATGGGTGGCAGAGGGTCAATGTTGGACACCACCAGCCTCCGGGACCCCCTTATGGGGACCCCCTGCCTGGGCTTGAGGGAGGTGTTCTGCCCTCTAAAGCCCCGGTTGATTCGGGCGACGAGCGGGGTGTCTTCCACTGGGGGAAAGAATCCTGCTGCTACTATTTCCGAAGAATGGTAGACAGGCAGCTCAGGATCCAACTCTGGCTCCTCTTCCAATGCAAAGGTGATGTGTTTGTTTGTGCGAGGCCTCGTCCCTCGCCGTAAGATGGAGGGAAGCCTCTGCTGCCCAGATGTTCCTTGGGCCGGCTGTGGGCTCCTTTGGGCGACCTGCCCTGCCGAAAGGCGATGCCTCAACCCATTGTCTAGAATGCTTCGTAAAAAAAAAAAATGGATTCTGCATTCAAGTTATGAATTTTCCAGCAACCATAAGCCACAGGCCGCTTACAGATCAACCCCAAGCTGCCTGAACTCTCTGCATGTTGTAGTGCTGGCATTCTGGCTCTCAGCAGTCCCTACATGGGCCTTGTCAAAGGCAACTCATATTTTGAAGGCCCTGTGGAGATTTTTAAGAATTTCCGACCTGCCATGACGCTTGGAAAAAACAAAGTCCTTTAAATCGCTGCTATCACAATAGCTGTCCAGTAAGGACTGCACAATATAAATGCTATGAGGCAGGATTGCCAACGGAATGATTATGGGGAAAGGTATTTTCTGACCATCAAAGATATTGTTTTGGCATCCCCATGGTAACCCTGCAGCCGGTTAGGTAGAGACAAGAAGACAACTTGGAGCAGCACCTTGGGGGATGGGGAAAGCGGATGTCATCATGACATGCAGAAGGAGCGACCAGGGGCTGCAAGTGGCCTCTGAGGGTTTCGGTTTCCTGCATCCTGTGGAAATTAGGGAGAGACCATGGAGAATACAGGGACATGCAGAATGTAGGGATTCATGTTTCCTTCCCCCTCTCAAGGTCCCTTCCCCTTGACACTTTCTATCCAGTTTCCAGACTGGTGATAAGATTCAGAAGCCTGCTTTAGTGGCTGGGATGGAGGGTCTCCAGGAAGAATGCTTCTCCGTCAGTCTTGCTGGACCCCTCAGCAGCTTATGGTAGGATAGGAGCACTTCTCTTGGAGGCCGTCCAGGTGGACTTGTGGGTGATATCCCTCCCTTTTGCTCCCGAGGACTTGGAGGGACCTCAGCAAGGTGCGATGCCAGAGTCCATCCTTGAAAGCAGCCTGTTGAGCAACTTCCTGGCTCTGCCTCCCCAGCCTGCTTGGTGCCTTCCGTTTCAATCTCCCCCTCAGGGGTGGAACCTCACCTGGCTCATCTCCGGAAGTTGATGTTTATGGGTGGCAGAGGGTCGATGTTGGACACCACCAGCCTCAGGGACCCCCTCAGGGGACCCCCTGCCTAAGCGTGAGGGAGGTGTTCTGCTCACTAAAGCCTTGATGGATTCTGGCAATGAGTGGGGCCTCTTCCACTGGGGGAAAGAATCCTGCTGGTACCAGTTCCAGAGGATGGTAGACAGGCAGCGCCGTCTCCGACTCTGCCTCCTCTTCCAATGCGAAGGTGACGTGTTTGGTTGTGCGAGGCCTCGTCCCTCGCCGTAAGATGGAGGGAAGCCTCTGCTGCCCAGATGTTCCTTGGGCCGGCTGTGGGCTCCTCTGGGTGACCTGCCCTGCCGACAGGCGACGCCTCAACCCGTTGTCTAGAATGTTCCGTAAAAAAAGAACTGAATGCAGCATTCAGCTTATGAACCATCGAACAACCATAAGCCACAGGCAGCTCACATATCAACCCCAAGCTGCCTGAACTCTCTGCATGTTGGAGTGCTGGCATACTGGCTCTCAGCAGTCCCTACAAGGGCCTTGTCAAAATCCACTCAGATTGCGAAGCCAATGTGGAGGTTGAGCTAAAAATGGCTTCCTGCTTCTGGCCAGATCTGGGCCCCAAACGCCCTGTTTGGGGCTTAGGTCATAGCCACTGGGCGACACCATCTCCTTGGTGGGTGCTCATGTGGTTCTCGAAAAGAGTTATCTAAAGAACCCACTGGTGTTTCCCTGGGGGCAATCCATGCTCCCTCCCTCCTGTTCTCCAGGGTGAGCTGCTTGCCCCTTCCACGTGCCTAGCATGGTGGGCCCTTGAGAGGTTATTTCTACGCATAGAGAGTGTGATGTTGCTACCCACCTGGAGATCTTGCTGCTACTCTCCATTTGCTCAAAGCATGTCAAGCTAAGCCTGTCTGTTCTTCCAGCCCACAGCTGAAAAACCCTCCTTTCTTAGGAATCCTTCCTCTAGCAGAATCTATCACGGGCCCCTTAGGCTAAACGCTCGTGCTATGGCAGGTGCTCTCCAGGGGTTCACTCCCCAGGGCTTCCTTCCAAGGCCAGCAGCTGCTTCGGGCTGTGTGGGTTTCTCTCAGAGAATCAGTGTCCCAACAGCACCCATTCCTCCTCAAAGGAAAGGGAAACTAACCCTCCATGTATAAAAATGAGGCAAAGCCATCTTTGGCGTATAACGCCCTTGGGCCTAACCTTCTCTCTCTTACTCCTTCACCCCCAATCCTTCACTGTCACCCTCTACATCTTAAAGTATTATGTAAGGTACATTGGGAAAAAACATAGACTTGACGAAAAGTCCCACTGGAATCCATCCAGTGAGCCTTTGCAACCCCGAAATTAAGTGCCCTTGACTTCAATGAGACTTTGTTGTGACTTGTTTTGCTTCTGTCTCTCAAGTTGCATTCCTAATGTTCTTTTTCTCTGCTCTCGGCCAAAGTCTCTCCTTAAAATTGTTTCACCTTCTTTCACCTGCCACCGGCAGCCACTCAAGATGGCTTCTGCTGACTAGACTGGGAAACAGAGAACTGGGAGATGTCGTTGTAAGAATTTCCTACCTGCCATCACACCAGCTACAGGGAAGTCCTTTTATCGCTGCTAGTTCTTTAGCTGCTCGCAACGGACTGCCCAAGATAAGCACTGTGAGGCAGGATTGCCAACAGCATGGTTATGAGGAAAGATGTTTTCTTGCCATCAAAGATGTTGTCTTGCCATCCCCATGGTAACCCTGCAGTCCTTGAGGTAGAGACAAGAAGACAAGTGGGGGATGGGGAAAGCGGATGGGGAAACCCTGCAGCCCATGAGCTAGAGATGGGGAATGGGGATGGGGAAAGTGGATGTCATCATGACATGCAGAAGGAGGGACCAGAGGGCTGCAAGTGGGCTATGCTGGTTTCACTTTCCTACATTCTGTGGAAATTGGGGGGGAGCCCTGCTACGTCTCCTCCCCCCCATCTCCCCATCTGCCTAAATTAACAGAATGTGCATTGCTGTTGGATGGCCTGATAACCTCTGCTGCATGGAAGGAGAGCAGCTCTGGGCTTATCCCTGGTTCTGCCTCCCCAGCCTGCTTGGTGCCTTCTGTTTCAATCTCCCCCTCAGGGGTGGAACCTCACCTGGCTCATCTTCGGAAGTTGATGTTTATGCGTGGCAGAGGGTCGATGTTGGACACCACCAGCCTCCGGGACCCCCTCAGGGGGACCCCCTGCCTGGGCTTGAGGGAGGTGTTCTGCCCTCTAAAGCCTTGATGGATTCTGGCAATGAGTGGAGCCTCTTCCACTGGGGGAAAGAATCCTGCTGCTACCAGTTCCAGAGGCTGGTAGAAAGGCAGCTCCGTCTCCGACTCTGGCTCCTCGTCCAATGCGAAGGTGACGTGTTTGGTTGTGCGAGGCCTCGTCCCTCGCCGTAAGATGGAGGGAAGCCTCTGCTGCCCAGATGTTCCCTGGGGCGGCTGTGGGCTCCTTTGGGCGACCTGCCCTGCCGACAGGCGACGCCTCAACCCGTTGTCTAGAATGTTTTGTAAAAAAAGAAATGGATGCGGCATTCAGCTTATGAACCTTCCAACAACCAAAAGCCACAGGCAGCTCCCAGATCAACCCCAAGCTGCTGACTAGACTGGGAAACAGAACTGGGAGATGTTGTTTTAAGAATTTCCTATCTGCCATTGCACTAACTCCAGTAATTCCTTTTAATCGCTGCTACTGCGGTAGCCGCTCGCCAAGGACTGCCCGAGATAAGCTCTATGAGGCAGGATTGCCAACAGAACGATTATGCGGAAAGATGTTTTCTTGCCATCCGCATGGTAACCCTGCAGCCGGTGAGGTAGAGGCAAGAAGACACCTTAGAGCAGCATCTTGGGGGATGGGGAAAGCGGATGTCATCATGACGTGCAGAAGAAGTGACCTGGGGCTGCAAGTGGCCTCTGGGGGTTTTGGTTTCCTGCATCACGTGGAAATTAGGGAGAGACCATGGAGAATACAGGGACATGCAGAATGTAGGGATTCGTGTTTCCTTACCCCTCTCGAGGTCCCTTCCCCTTGACCCTTTCTGTCCAGCTTCCAGACTGGTAATAAAATTCAGAAGCCTGCTTTAGTGGCTGGGATGGAGGGTCTCCAAGAAGAATGCTTCTCTGTCCGTCTTGCTGGACTCCTCAGCAGCTTATGGTAGGATATGTGCACTTCTCTTGGAAGCCGTCCAGGTGGTCTTGTGGGTGATATCCCTCCCACTAGCCCCCGAGGACTTGGAGGGACCTCAGCAGGGTGCGATGCCAGAGTCCATCCTCCAAGCAGCCATTCCAGGAGAACTCTAGTCTTTGCCTGGAGGTTGGGAACCCTGGTTCCCACGCAGGAGCTTCTCCTCCCGTCCTTCGGTTGCTTGACCGCTTGCCAGGAGCACCAGCCTGCTGTAGCAGAGTCCCCAAGATGATACTTCTTGAAAATTTCAGTGGCTCAGAGGCAGAGCCGGATGAAGGGCTTTTGGGTGCCCTAGGCGGCCCATGGCTTTGCTCCCCTCCTCGCTGTAATGTGGACACGCTCCATTCCACTTCCAGGACCTGGGCACATGTGGAGCTGGGCAGTCAAAGAGCCACCCTTGCTGGCACTAGCCAGGCAGCAGGAAAGCGGTGGCTGCCAGTTCTTCCTCCCTCGGTCTGGGCCAGGGTGGGCCAGGGCTCCCTTCTCTGCAGTTTTGCTGCTTCCACCTCCCCTCCTGGTCTGCCATTCCACAGGAGTCTGGAGCATCTCTCCTGCAAGCTGCTGCCGTTGAGGGGGGTCTTCCTGGGCACAGCTGCTGCCGTTGAGGGGGGTCTTCCTGGGCACAGCATTTCCCCCTTCCAAACATGGCCTTGTAGGTGTTGGAAGCTAGAAGAGAGCAGAGGCGAGGAGCAGGCCTTGCAGCTTGCCTGGAGCTCGGGCTTCTGGATGGCTCCTGGCTTGGCCCCAATATGCTGCCTTTTTGATCAGCCACACCAGGCAACTGAGGGGGAAATTGGCTGGAGGCCTTCAGGTTTTTGGAAATATGTATCTGTTCTGTATGTCCTTTGCAATGTTCTAAAGATCCAGTCATTATACGGTTAACACTCTGCCTGATTCCCTATTGTCTGCATGACCTGAGAAGAAGATACTGACTGCTGTCAATCAAGATGTACAAGTGGGAAAACCTGTTTTGTTTGTTTGGTCAGTTAGTCAGGTGACTTCCTTTGTTCAGGCAGAGAGGTCAAGAAGAAGGAGGAGGTGTTCTCCATTAAGCATGTGGCCTTCTAGTGTGAGGATGTAGTTCTTTAGTGTTTGTTATTTTCACCTCCCAGTGCCCTTTCCCTGTAGTAATAAATATATATTTTAGCTTTCATATTAAATGCCTCTCAACGATTATTTGATCCAGCGATCCATTGAACTGTTTCACATAAAGAAATAGGATTTCAAACAGAATTCCTTACACAGGTGAGGTTTTGCGGTGTTGTCTAAACGTGCTGGGTGCTCTCTCTGTACAGAGAGAGAAAGTGACTTCCTGGAATCTGAAGGTATGGAGCAAATCATCTCTCCTCGGGCTAGGAACAACCTCCATCGGTTGGACATAAGGTTTAGGGACTCCTTTGCTCCCTCCTCTATTTTTAAAAAATAACCACCACCTCTGTATACCATACTGTACTGTAGTGTACTAGAACAAATCAAAGCCTATGATCATCATAGGGGACCGGAATGCCCAAGTTGGAAGTCAAAAGGTAACCGGGACAACAGACAAGTTTGACCATGGAGAACAAAATGTAGCCGAGCAAAAGCTAAAAGAGTTTTGTCACGAGAACCAGCTGGTCATAGCAAACACCCTCTTCCAACAACCTAAAAGGGGACTCTACACATGGACATCACCTGCTGGGCAACAAAGGAATCAGATTGATTATATATGCTGCAGTCAAAGATGGAGAAGCTCCTTGCGGTCAGCAAAAAAGAACCTCTTGTGGAGGATGAAAGAGGAGAGCGCAAAAGTAGGCTTTGACACTCAACGTCAAAAAAACATCTGGCCCCATCACTCCTTGGCAAATAGAAGGGGAAGACATGGAAGTAGTAACAGACTTCACATTCCCGAGATCCAAGAGCACTGCAGACGGTGACTGCAGCCATGAAATTAAAAGACGTTTGCTCCTTGGAGGATAGCTATGGCAAACCTGGGCAGTATAATAAAAAGTAGAGCCATCACCCTGCCAACAAAAGTCTGTATAGTCAAAGCAATGGTATTCCCAGTAGTAATGTATGGCTGTGAGAGCTGGACCATAAGGAATAGATGCTTTCAAGCCGTGGTGCTGGAGAAGGGTCTTGAGAGTCCCTTGGACTGCAAGAAGATCAAATCCTTCAGTCCTAAGGGAAATCAACCCTGACTGTTCTCTGGAAGGTCAGATGCTGAAGCTGAAGCTCAAATATTTTGGCCACCAAATGAGAAGGGAGCACTCACTGGAGAATCCCCTGATGCTGGGGAAGACAGAAGGCAGAAGAAGAAGGAGACGGCAGAAGAGGAGATGGCTGGACAGCGTTACTGATGTAACTAACATGAATTTGAGCAGACTTTGGAGGATGGCGGAAGACAGGAGGGCCTGGTGTGGCTTAGTCCTTCGGGTCGCGAAGAGTCCGATTTGACTGTGCGACTGAACAACAACAACCCTTTTAAAGGGCCAGCTTAGTGGTCACAGAATTGTGGACGCCCCTTTGAAACCGGAACACACTTGAATAACATCTCCTGAAAGGTGAGGGAAACAATAGGGTCAGAGTGGGAGGTTTAAAGAAATTATAATGAGCAAACCTGAATTTGGGGCAACAAGAGAAGAAAGCCTCTAGCCACTCTGCCCCACAGTCATGGCGGGAGAAGTCCCACAAGCCCTGAGCCCCAAAGGCTCACGCCAGAAGGTGACCAGTGCTGTGTCCATGACCTGCCTCCTTCTCCACAGGCACTTCAGAAATTCTCTGCAACAGGCGGAGGAGAGGGGGGGAGACACACCTCAGCTGCTTCTCTGGCTCCCTCTTGGTGTTCACATCCACATCCCCCCTGTTCTCAGGGAACCAATAATATAATCTGTATAAATAAAATAAGGATCTATAATAAAGATCTATAAGCCACTAGAGAGGACGATAATACAAAAATTAAAGAACATATTGAAAAAGAAAGTGCGAAGCTAGCTCTTCAAGGCTCTCCCCCCTCCCCACAAGCACAACCTCCAGCCACACCTCTCTCACCCCACTTCCTTTTCCTGAAAAGAAAGAGGATACTGGGTACTTGTCATGCCCTTGGATTGGGTACAGGCTGTGATGCTACATGATTCTTCACCCAGGTCTCTGTGGAAGAAGTTTCCCCTTTCTTTGGGGAAGGCCAGGTTTTACACTCTGTGCATGCTCTGGAGTTAGTCTGCTCTAAAGAGAGGCAGCGTCCTTCCTCCCTTTTCCTTTCCCAAGCACCAGAGAGGCAAGTTGGCTATCTCCCGACGCTAGCACACTCGTTGTAGTTGGCTAATTCCCTAGACTAATACTCACTGGCACTTTTCTGCTGTCAGGCCCACACCACCAGAGATACATCTTCCAAATTCCCGTCCTCATTCACCTGGTTGTACTGTTACCTTCTCCTAGATCTCCTGGAGAAGACTTCTTAGCCTAGGGAAGTGACGCTAGTCAGGCTGAAGAAACTGTGTGCACAAGAAGCAAACTTGGTCCAGACTGTGAGGAACAGAATGTCTTAAAACACTTCTAGTGGGACAGAAAGAAGTACTTTTCTCCCTTTCTCACAATACAAGAACTCGTGGGCATTCAATGAAATTGCTGAGCAGTAGGGTTAGAACAGATAAAAAGAAATACTTCTTCACCAAAAGGGTGATTAACATGTGGAATTCACTGCCACAGGATGTGGTGGCGGTACAAGCGTAGCTAGCTTCAAGAGGGGTTTGGATAAAAATATGGAGCAGAGGTCCATCAGTGGCTATTAGCCACAGCATATTATTGGAACCGTCTGGGTCACTGATGCTCTGTATTCTTGATGATTGTGGGGGAGGGGCAAGTGGAAGCACTTCTAGTCCCACTTGTGAACCTCCTTTTTTTTACCACTGTGTGACACAGAGCGTTGGACTGGACGGGCCATTGGCCTGATCCAACATGGCTTCTCGTACATTCTTATGTTCTTAATTCCCTTCCTAATAATTCCAAGCATGGCGTTGGCCTTTTTTATTTTTATCGCACACTGTATCGATGTTTTCCGTAAGTTACCTACAATGACCCCAAGATGACCTCTTGGGCAGTCTGCCGGTTCACACCCCATCAACTTGTATTTATTGTTAGGATATTTGGCTCCAACGTGCATTACTTTGCACTTGGCTACATTGGACCTCCTCTGCCACATTGACGCCCACTTGCCGAGCCTCGACAGATCCCTTTGGAGTGCCTCACAATCCTCTCTGGTTTTCACCACCATGAACAATTTAGTGTCATCCACAAACTTAGCCTCTTCACTGCTTACTCCCAACTCCAAATAATTAATGAACAAGCTAAAAAGCATCGGACCCAGTACTGAGCCCTGCGGCACTCCACTGAGAAAATTGCCCATTTATATTCACTCTCTGTTTCCTATTAATTAGCCACGTTTTGCTCCACAAGAGCACTTGTCTTTTTACTCCATGACTCTCGAGCTTACTAAGGAGCCTTTGATGAGGAACTTTATCAAAAGCTTTCCGGAAGTCAAGGTAAACAACATTTATTGGGTCCCCTTTGTCCACATGTTTGTTCACCCCCTCAAAGAACTCTAACAGGTTAGTGAGACAAAATCTTCCCTTAGAGAACCCATGCTGAGTCTTCCTCAATAACTTTTGTTCATCAATGTGCCTACTCATTCTCTCTTTGATAATCGTTTCCAACAACTTTTCCAGTATTGAAGTCAGACTGACCGGCCTGTAATTTCCCAGATCTCCTCTGGAACCCTTTATAAAGATGGGAGTGACATTTGCTACCTTCCAGTCCTCAAGAACGGAGGCAGATTTCAATGAAAGATTACTTTTTTTTGTCAGGAAATCCACAAGTTCACCTTTGAGTTCTTGGATGTATGCCATCCGGGCCTGGTGACTTATCAGTTTTTAATTTGTCCATCAGTTGTAGGACCTCTTCGTTTACCACCTCAATCTGACTCAGGTCACCCCTCCCAAAATTAGTGGTTCTGGAGTGGGCAAACACTTCTCATCTTCCGCAGTGAAGACGGAGGCAAAAAATGCATCCAGCTTCTCAGCCATTTCCCTGTCCTCCTTTAGTAATCCTTTGACCCCATGGTCATCCAAGGGCCCCACTGCCTCCCTGACTGGTTTCCTGTTTCTAATGTATTTGAAGAAATTTTATTGTTGGTCTTTAAGTTTTTTGCAATATGCTCCTCATAGTCCCTTTTGCCTGCCTGATCACAGTCTTACATTTGATTTGCCACAGCCTGTGTTCCCTTTTATTAACCTCACTTGGACTAGCTTTCCACCACTTAAAGGAATCCATCTTACCTTTTACATCCTCCATTACTTTCTTTGGTACCCATGCAGGCTTTTTTTTTTACCTATTTGTGTCTTTCCTGACTTGTGGTATATATTTTATCTGAGCTTCTAGAATTGTACTTTTAAATAGCCATATTGACCCAACCAATGTGGGATAGTTAAAATCACCTATGATGATACAGTTTTTACATTTAGCCGCTATCTTTAATTCTTTTATCATATTATAATCAGCCTCTATCTTTTGATCCGATGGGTGATAACGAGTTCTCATAATTAAATTTCCTTTTGGGCCCACTATTTCAACCCAAAGCATTTCTAGAAGGGAATCTAATTCTCAGACCCCCTCAGTCTTACGGGACTGTATACCCACTCTGACATACAGAGCCACCCCACCTCCAACCCTTCCCTCCCTATCCTTCCTATATAATTTATACCCAGGAATCACTGTGTCCCACTGATTCTGCTCATTCCACCAACTTTCTGAAATACCCACAATACCGTTGGTTCATTGTTCCTTTGTTTTATTTTTAACATTTGTTTTTCTCTGTTTTTTACTATTTTTCTTTCCTTATGGTTATTCCAGTTTGTGCGTTATTCCACCAGGTCTACGTCTCTCTGTGTCCCCATTCCCCTCCAGTCTTAACATTTATAGCATTATATTGTCGTCCAGTTTGGTGTAGTGGTTAAGTGTGCGGACTCTTATCTGGGAGAACAGAGTTTGATTCCCCACTCCTCCACTTGCACCTGCTAGTATGGCCTTGGGTCCACCATAGCTCTGGCAGAGGTTGTCCTTGAAAGGGCAGCTGCTGTGAGAGCCCTCTCCAGCCCCACCCACCTCACAAGGTGTCTGTTGTGGGGGAGGAAGGTAAAGGAGATTGTGAGCCGCTCTGAGACTCTTCGGAGTGGAGGGCGGGATATAAATCCAATATCTTCTTCTTCTTCTTCCTGTCCAAAGCATTGTGCCTACCAAATACTATATTGTGGGATGCAATTCCGTTCTTCTCTTCACCAAGACTCGTGGGTTCCCTCCAACTAAGTCTTGAGGTTTCTTGGTTGCACAACCAAACTTTAAGTGTTCCTTACCATGCTGGCATGTTTGCTGTTTATTGTTATGTGTGGGGTGCAGGAAGGGGAAGGGACCAAATCCCAGCTGGGCTATGGGTTGGAAAGCAGAGAGGAACCACCGGGGCAAGTCCAAAGCACAGAGTACAAATCCAGTCAGAGGTCAGAACCAACAAAGCAGAACAGGAACCAATAGAGAGCAATGTCCAAAACACAAACCGAGAGCAGAGTCATTCGTAGCCAGAAGTCCAGGAGCCAAAAGGTTATGTTTCAAAGCCAGTCGAGTGGACACACGTCACAAGATGGATGCGTTGCTTCCACAGAGGCCCCCAGCCCCAAGCAGAGGCGAAATGTCCTGTCAAGTCAGCTGAATTCAAAAACGAGTCTTTGGTTGAAACAAAGTTTCTAGTTTATTGAAAGCAGAAATGAAGACCATGGTAACAATTGAAGGACTGAGGTACATGGACATTAACCAAGCATTTAAGGTATAGATCAAAGGATTCCTACGGGCGGGGTACTCTAGGCAGTATATTTTCACACTAGGATGTTACTCCCTCGTTCCCATGCCAAGGCCTTGGCGCTTCGCACTCCCACAGACACCAGGCTTGAGAAGGCTCCACAATCTTGTTCCCATATCAGCATTTCAAAGCAGACTACACAACAAAGGCATAGCTAAGAGGAGGGGGGGGAAGGAGAGTTAGCTAGCAGCATTCGGTGTTCAATATAGGACCAGAATCCCTTGCTTCTGAACCAGAGTTAAAAAACATATTAATAAAAAATACAGCAGACTTGACATGTCCCTCCTGCAGTGCTTCAATTAACAGTCGTAAAGCTTCGGCTAATACTCAGGGCTAAGGGACCGCCTTCCCCTTGGCGTGCTTCCCTTCTCTGGGCTGCTGAGTCCCAGCGTAGCCGTTCCGTTCATTGGACTGCAGGTGGGGGAGAGTCAGCCGGGCTCCCTTGTGCTGCTTGCCCCTCCTCCTCCTCCTCTGCTGCTGGGTCGTGGGGGTGGGGGGGGGCGGCAGGCTGTCAACCTCCTGAGCACTCGAAGGGCCGGCTATAGGCTCCGATGCCAGCCCATGACATGATGCAATGTTAGCACTGCACTGTGTTTCACTGCTCATCTTAGCTTTTATAGGCTCCATTTTGGACTTAACCGGCACTATATTTGCACTTTACCGCTTCTTATGAATTCTTTATTGCTACAGATCAGCTCGATCGCTTTTTAATTGTTTTCCTATATGTCATGATATCCAACCTTTATATTTGCATGGCTTTTCCTTGTTCTATAATTTCCTATACCTCGTTTCCCTTCTAACACTGATAATGAATTGGCCCTTAGTGATATCTTCACACTTAAAGTTCTGGCTCCCCCTAGAGGTCACATTTTTGAATTTATCCTCACCCTTTACCTTTCTCTGAGAAGAAGGCCGCAGATTTATACCCCGCCCTTCTCCCTGAATCTCAGAGTTTCAGAGCGGTCACAATCTCATTTGCCTTCCTTTCCCACAACACACACCCTGTGAAGTAGGTGGGGTTGAGAGAGCTCTCACAGAAGCTGCCCTTTCAAGGACAACTCCTGCGAGAGCTATGGCTGGCAAAAGCCATTCCAGCAGGTGCAAGTGCAGGAGTGTGGAATCAAGTCCAGTTCTCCCAGAAAAGAGTCCGTGCACTTAACCACTACACCAAACTGGCTCTCATTATAGGCACTATATATTGCCTATTACACCCCCCCCCATATTCTGATCTTTGTTATTTTGAAATTTTTCTTAGATTGACCTGTAAATTTGCTCTTTGCTGTTTCTCTTGTGCTCCCCTACTCCTTTTAACTTCCTTTTACCACGTATTCACATTTTCAATGCCCCGTCTCTCTCTCTCTCTTTTCTCACTGTTTTAGCTTTTCCTTCTCTGTATCCTCCCAATGCTAATAATTTAAGAGTAGTCTCTCTCAGTTGTCGAGGCCTTAACACCTGGGGAAGGCAATGGCAAACCAGCCCATAAAAAGTCTGCCGTGAAAACGTTGTGAAAGCAACGTTACGCCAGAGTCGGAAATGACTGGTCGGAAATGACAGGGGACCTTTCCTTTCCTAACATCACCAAATGAAAACATGTAACATTTGGCATTAGCAAATTACATTTTGATGGTATTTTTACAGGAGACCCACATCTCCGATAAACACTCTCAGATTTTGCTTTCCAAATGGTTCCCTACCCAATATTCTGCTCCTGGCTCGTCCAAATTGAGGAATGTAGCAGTTCTTCTTTCTGCTAACATTAGGCTACAAAACACTCATATTAAATCTGACCCCAGGGGTCGCTTCATTTTCTTAAAAGGTAAGCTTCAGGATTCTTGGGTCACACTTACATCTATTTACGCACCCAATGCTGAGCAAATTAATTGTCTTTGTGAAGTGTTCTCTGAACTTCTTTCTTTAGTCAAGGTGAGAGCATTCTGGGGGGTGACTTAAATTCCATTATCAATCCCTCCTTAGATAGATCGTTCCCTTATAGGAGGCCTTCTGAGTCTCGCTCCCTCAGGGTTACCCCCCTTGACAAGCTTCTTTCTTCTGGCCTTTGCAATAACTGGCATTTGCATCATCCCAATGAACGGGATTACTCATATTATTCATCACGCCACAATATACACACATGCATAGATTACATTCTGCTTACTAAAGGCCTTATTCGTTCAATCCCCTCTTCATCCATAGGTTATCAGATCTGATTTGATCATGCGTGGGTTCGGTGTGAACGCCGCCCCTTTTCATATCATTATAAGGAATTCAGCTGGAAAATTAATACATCTCTTTTATTAAATCATTCTTTTCCCACAGAAATTGAAAAAGAGATTCAGTACTCTTTTGCAACCAATCAATATGGTGAAAGGCCTCAGCATGTATTTGTCAAGCGCCGATATTTCTCAATAAGCAGTCTTTTGTTTTAATCAAAACTGTTTTATTCTTAGAAACTCAGAAGCTGTGCCTACGACATAAGCCTTGGGAGTAATGATGTATACAGGGTTACACAGTTGCTATATAGGATATCTTCAAAGGTTACATTACAGATGCATACTTGAGTCACGGGTTCAAAGGTTGCTAAACACTGTCTTTTTTATTACTAAGGAATTTAGGCTATTAAAAACATCTCCTTTCTCACACTTCTCTAGCAGAAGATAAGAGTTTATTTGTGTGAACCTGTGGGAGAGGCGACTTGAAAGTGGTACCAGCCAGGCTGTAGCAGAAACAACCCTGGATTTATTTTTTTACTAAGGAATTTAGGCTATTAAAAACATCTCCTTTCTCACACTTCTCTAGCAGAAGATAAGAGTTTATCTGTGTGAACCCTGTGGGAGAGGCGACTTGAAAGTGGTACCAGCCAGGCTGTAGCAGAAACAACCCTGGCCAGATGGATTTTTTTTTTTTTTTTACTTTGCATAATTTATTCTGGTATTCATTAGTCATGGCATGGAATAGGGAATTTTCTAGGGACTGAAACCCCAACCACTAGAACCTCTCTGGTTTCTGAGATCTTCACCATAAAACTTTGCAGCCATAAGGACTAGCACCTTTATAATAAGGTTTATGGCTCATTTATGGCACTGGCATCCAAGGCAGCTGACAATGCTATATAAAGTTTCAAAACAAGCTGAAGATGTTGGGACAGTTGTTTTCACCTCAGTCCTCAGATTGGCCATGCAGATTTTTAAAAACATTTCTGTGATAGGTGGTCTCTTCAGAGCAGGGGTCCCCAACACAGTGCCGCTGGGTGCCAGCCATGGGTCTTCAAGCAGCTGCATGTAAAAAAATCAAGGTGAAGTTCTCAAGAAGCTGACCTCTGTACACAGTCTATAACATTTTTGCACTTTTGTGGAGACTGTCCTGTCCATTCTGTTCCCCCCACTCCAATATTTTGACCCAGTATTTTTTACACTTTGTGCCCTTTGGAATTTTTTTTTTATAATTTAAATTTTTATTAAATTTTTAATTAACATTAAAATAACCAAAAACTCACCCCAATAAGGGGTCCATAACATTGCTTTACATGTACCATCCCATTTGATATTGTCCATATATTATTTCTAAAGAGGCATCCTTGAGAAGTACAAAAAAGTATCATTTCATATAACAATGAGTTACAACTAATTCCAGGTTAATAAATCATAAAATTCATATATTTTGCCGGCAGTTTTCCAAATACAGTATCAACATTATTTACATAGTTAAGGAAGGAGAACCACTTCTGTATAAACCAGTCTCCTGCTTTAGTGTCATCTAGGATAGCGATAGCAGTGGTTAATTTGTCCTGTATCAGGACATCCCACACCTTTGAGCACCAGTTCTGGAGTGGAGGTATTTCTGGTTGCTTCCAGTACGAAGCCAATGTAATTTTGCCTGCAAGCAAAAGTAGTGCCACCAGTTCCTGTTTTGATGCTGAGAGCTCCTGATCGGGCCATAGATTTAGCAATACCACTGCAGGGGTGTAAGGGATACTAATCCCTATTATTTTTGATATTACTTCCAGAATGGACTTCCAAAAGTCAGTTACCTTGGGACATTCCCACCAACAGTGGAAAAACGAGCCTTGGAGCCCACACCCCTTCCAACACCGAGGATCGGCCTTCACTCTTGCCTTGAAAAGGTTAAGAGGAGTTGTATACCATCTTGCAAACAGTTTGTAATTCTGTAGGCGAAAGTATAATGATTTGGACTTAAATAAAGATGATACCCAAAGTCGATTCCATTGGTCGTCATTGATTGAGATTGCACAGTCCTTCTGCCAGCTATTTTGATGTACAGAGGGGGAGTTCCAAGCTTTTTGGTTTAAGAGTATATAAATCATAGAAATAACTCCTTTAATGGAGCTGATACCTTTGTTGATTAATTTCTCAACCGGGTTCAATGACCTATTGTGCATTACAATAGGTATCACCTGGTGTAACGCATGGTGAACTTGTATGTACTGGAACCACGGGATGGTGATCTTAAATTTATTCTCCAATTGGGAGTGGGAACACAATTTGCCATTTATTGTAATGTCCGTTAATTTAAATATATTGTTTTCCCTCCAGGTTTTAAATTGGGATCTATCTTTACCTGGGGGAAACCAGGATTGACCTAGAAAGGCCATAACTGGGGAGGAGGCCGGTGCAATAGTATTTCTCCATTGGTCCCAGAGTTTAAGAGTAAATTTTAAAAATGGATTTGTGATATTAAACTCCCTTCTATCTGCTCTTGGGGACCAAATAAATTCGTGTAGAAGTACGTTGGGCAAGTTATCCTTTTCAATTTGGACCCATGCAGGATGGGAGTATGGTGATGCGAACAGAACGATGACTCTCAGTTGTGCGGCCACGAAATATTTGTCCAATAGTGGGGCTGCCAGACCTCCCATATTACCAGGTTTAGCTAACAGCGACAGGGCAATTCTGGGTTTGCGATTGTTCCACAGAAAGGATGACCACTGCGATTGCCACCTAGAAAGCTCCTTCTTGGGGACGGGAATTGGTAAATTTTGAAATAAGAACAAAAAACGTGGTAACAAAAAGGACTTAAGCAAGTCAATTTTTTCTAGTAGAGAAAAGTTGAATTTAGACCAACTAGATAAAGATGAGGTCATAGATCTTGATAAGGGGCCATAATTGACTTGAAATAGATCCTCCAGTTTCAGTGGAATTTGGATGCCTAGATGTCTCCATGATTTGGAGACCCATTTAAAGGGTTGGGATGATTTTATAAGTGTCTGAAGACTAGCAGGGATCTTAATAGGGTATATTTCTGATTTAGTTAGATTTATAGTAAATCCTGAGTGTTTGCCGAATTCTTCCAGGTGTGCTTTAAGGTGATTCAGTGAGGAGAGAGGGTCAGTTAAATAGAACACCATGTCATCTGCGAATAGACTTATCTTATATTCATGCTCATTCACTCGAATGCCAGATATTTTAGGTGAGGATCTAGTAGCATGAGCAAAGGGCTCTACGGAAAGAGCAAACAATAACGGGGATAGGGGGCAACCCTGTCTGGTGCCTCTATGTAGGTAAAGTTCGTCGGATCTGAATGAGTTGGTAATTATCTGAGTCGAAGGGGCACTATATATCGCAGCTATAGATTTACAGAAGTTTGGGCCAAAATTCATGTATTTCAGTAAAGTCTTCAAGTATTCAACCTCCACTTTGTCAAAGGCCTTCTCGGCATCTAGCGAGAAAATCAAAGAGGGGGAAGGGGACAACTTTGCCTGGTGGATCAGATTTAAGGATTTGCGGATGTTATCCGTGATGGAACGGCCAGGCATAAAGCCTGATTGATCAGGATGGATATAATGTGTGATTATTTTATTTAGCCGTTCCGCCAACATAGTAGAAAAAATTTTGAAATCATGATTTAAAACAGAAATGGGGCGATAAGATGCAGGATTAAGCTTGTCCTTACCTTGTTTGGGAATAAGAATAGTTCTGGACTCCAGCCAGCTAGGAGGCAACTGACCGTCCTTCAAGACATTATTGCAGGTCTCAAGGAGGGGGTTTAATAACAAGGGTTTAAATAGTTTATAAAATTCTATAGGGAACCCATCCCTGCCAGTTGCTTTATTGTTTTTGATTTTGGAGAGGGCCGCCGTTAGTTCAGTTAAGTTGAATGGCCTTTCTAAGAATTCTACGTGCTCAGTTGAGAGGCTTGAGTTAAAATTAATTGATCTCAAATAGTTTTCAATATTCTGACATGTGGGATTACCAGATTCATAGAGCTTCTTATAATAGTTAAAGAAAGTTTTTGAAATTTCTTTCGAAGACGTATGGAGGGTTCCCTTGGAGTCTCTTATCGCGTGAATAGAATTTGTGGGGTTTTTTTGGGCAATACGAAATTTCAAATATCTAATTGATTTGGAGGTTTTTGTAAGATACTTGTGCTTAAGATATATAGCTGACTTTTGTATGGAGGAAGACTCCAGCAACTCTAGTTGCTTTCTAGTTTGGTCCAGGTTTCTTAAGGTTCTGTTTCCCCCAAACTTTTGATGTCTAGTTTGGAGTTCAGCAATACGTGATTTCAAATCATTTATAGTCTTCCTACGGGCTTTATTACACGCAGAAGCGATAGATATGAGGTTCCCCCTCATTACAGCTTTAAATGCGTCTCATATAATCGTTTGAGGGGACCCGCAGTTAGTGTTGAATTCGAAGTACGTCTGAATTTGTTGTTCTAACTTCAGACGTATTTCTTCCCTGGATAGCAGTAACTTATTTAAGGACCAGCTAGGACCCTTTCCATCAGGGTCCTGGGCTGACAGCTCACATTCTAGCAATGAATGATCAGAGATACTCCTAATATCATATTCGATATTTACTATGCAATTCACTAAAGACTGTGATGTAAGTATAAAGTCTATTCTTGAATAGGAGTTATGTACTGGGGAAAAGAAGGAGTAGTCTCTGGATTTAGGGTGAAGATTACGCCACGTATCTATTAGGTTGAATTCGTTGAGAATCGAACCCAGGTTTGAAGAAGAAGAGGTCTGGCACCTTACCCCTCTACGAAGGTTAGATTTGTCCAGAGTAGGGTCTAACACCAAATTAAGGTCTCCACCAATTAGTACATTGCCTTCCTGAAAAGCGTGTAGCTCTAGGAGCGTATTTTTAAGAAAGTCAGACTGGCCAGAATTGGGAGCGTAGATTGAGGCAATTGTGGTAGTTATCCCATCTAGTGTGCCTTTAATGAATATGAATCTGCCTAAGGGGTCAAGTTTTGTTTGAGAGCAGACAAAGGGAGTGTTTTTAGAGATTAGAATAGCTACCCCTCTTGCTTTGGAGGTACCAGGAGCCTGGAACGACTGGGAGAACCACCTTGATTTGAGTACGTTGTTGTGTTTCTCCTTAATGTGGGTTTCCTGCAAGCATACAATATTAAGTTTTTTCCTTTCCAAATAATTTGCTATACGTTTGCGTTTAATAGGGTTATGAAACCCTCTACAATTCCATGTTGCTATTTTGATGTGATCGGCCATGTAGCAATATTACTGTTAACAAAAACAAACTACCCAACTATTAAACAACTCTTAATAAAAAACAATAACTTTAACCAGCCCTAACCCTCTTTTCGGATCTGAAGGAGTAAGTTCTAAAAATTTTTGATGAAAAAGTTTCAGAGTTTATTTCCTCCCCCTTCACCTAATCCCAATTCTCTGACTCCTAACCTTCGGGTCAGCCAGTATGGGGATTAACTGGCGTGGTAGCCTCTCAACCTTATTCTCTTTAAAAAATTTTATACTACAAACTAACACAACTGTCCCAATTCTGGGAAGGAGTTTCGCCACCCCTTATAATAGGGGAATAAGGGAGAAATACAAAATGTACCCCCTCAGGGTGAAACTACTTCGGTTTTCAAAGGGAGCAATAAGTAATTTTGTTGTTATACACACGATCTATAGTAAGACTCCGCCACTCCCCCCCTTATAATTACATATAGGTAGAATAAACCAAACTTCTTTTAGTAAATGAATAAGATTAGGAACATCAATTATTATAACATGACAACCTGCTCAATGCTCTGATAAAAAATAAACATTCGGAACTGCTATGAAATTCCATAGGTAATGAAGGCTCAGGTTTAAACTGTGAATTCCAGGAGATGTAGTTTAGGAGTAACACTGTAATAATACATTTCAACCTTTTACTCTTTATCTAGTACCTTTTGCATTTATAACCAAAGCCCCAAGCCTACAGCCTTTTACAAGTGACACATTCTCTCCTGAGCCCCTAGATACTCCCTCCTCCCCTTTTCCCTGCCACTAGCACACACACACTTTCAACTCTCTTGCTTCCCCCCTATATCCACGCAGCAATCGTCACCCACCTTCCTCTGCCCTACATAAATCATGCACACTCATAAATAAAACGCATGCACTCACAATCGAGGTTCCCGCTACCAACCGTGCCACCCCGACAAAATCTCATTCATGATACACACCATCCCGTCACTCCACAAGCAGCACATCTCCCACACTCACTCTCAAGTCTCTCGCGATCCTTGGAACAGACGTGATTGTAGCCTTAGCAAAAACGACGATCAGCGAGGGAGCCCACGCAAACACACCATGGCGCCTCTACGACGATCCTTCTATATAGGACGTTATGGACAATGGCGCCCAGAAACAAACAATCCATAAAACATTTTAAGCATTTCCGGAAACACAAAATCAGTCATGCTTCAAGAAATAAATGAAAACCGGTCTCTGTCCAGTCCCAAAAGGTCTATTCACAAAACACATCGTCCCCCCGCTCCACAAGCATCCAGCCGCACGCACTCACATTCGACCGTCCCAGCAACATCCATACCAGCATTACACTCATTCCTCATACAATCCATCCATCTCTCATACCCCGCTCCAGTAACCCTACAATAAACTTTAAAGCGATCATTGCCGTAATCATAGGAAAAATAATAGAATTAATAAAAGCAGTCCACACAAGGAGCTAAACGATCTTCCAGTAGCGCCATTGAGCCGTCTTCTCCATGGGGGACGTTGACAGAAATGGCGCCAAAATCGGGTATACTCAGCAAGCTGTCTTAATTGTTTAAAACAAAGCAAAGAAAAGACCCTTCAGGATGCAGAATGAGGAATTTCTTCAGCAGGATTTTCTTTAGCTAGGGCTTCTGCTTCGGCCGGAGATAACGTGATCGCTAGGGATTTCAGCAAGCTTTTCCCAGTTTCGATGTTAGAAGCCTTGAAAAGAGCGCCATTTTTGAATACCAAAATGTCGGATGAAGGACTCCAACGGAATCTAATGTTAGCTTCATGTAGTTTTGAGACGAAGGGTTTGAGTTTCCTTCGTTTTGACAGGGCTTCAGGGGGTAGATCCAGGAGAGTTAAGACCGGTTTACCTTTATAGGAAAGTGCCCCATGGAGCCTCACCTCTCTTAATATCAAGTCTCTGGCTGTAGGGAGAACAAAGCTTACTAAAATGTCTCTCGGCTTGCCGCGCTTTGCAGTCGCCATTGCTCCAAGCCTTTGTGCCTTCGCAATCGCCATAGGAGCCCCCTTGTCCATTTTTAGAGATTTGGTCAGCCAGTTGTTCATAAAAATCGATAAGTCCAAGTCTCTTTCCTCCTCCTCTTCAATTCCTCTAAATTTGAGGTTTGCCGCCCGATAACGATTTTCCAGTACAAGAATCCTGTTTTCCAGTTGAGACTCACACTTTTTCATTGCATTAATGTCCTCTTTTAACCCCAGTGCTCCCTCTGCTGCTTGTTCCGCCAATGTGGTTGTGACAGTTAATTCATCAGAGAGTTCTTGCACTCGGGAACGAATAGGTTTCAAAAAGTTTTCCAAGGACTCTGTAAAGAACCGATGTATATCAGATTTTAAGTCTTCTATGTCCCTCTTACTTACTGGGACTTCTTCATCTTCATGTTCTTGTCCAGGTCTCGGAGAGGGAGGATTACTGGCCGCCATATTAGAAGTTGATCTGGTTGAAGGGGGACTCACTCTTTCTGCTGTTTCTGTCCTGAAGAAATCAGCAACAGATTTTCTTCCTTTAGAAATCGATTTCTTTTTGCTTTTTGTTTGCTGTCCCATCAGGAGAGTTTCAGCGTCGAAGTCTGGTGAGTTTAAACGTCAGATGTACAGGGGGTAGTTCAGGAGCCACTTCAAAACACGTCTGCCATGTTCCAGCGACGCTCCGCCCCCCAGATGGATTTATTACTTGCCCAATGGTTGTAAATAAGGGGGGGGGCAGTATATTTATTTATTTCTCAAACTTATAGAGCTTGTGACCTGCTCTTTGTCTAAGAAACCACCATGTTACAGAAATAAGCGCGTTTGACAGTACTATGGGATGCGATGAAAGCTGTCATTTATGGGAGGATCATTTCACTTGCTTCTTTCTATAAGAAGGAAAAAAACAAAGCAAGATGAGAATTGCTATCTAATATCCATTCCTTAGAGCAGAAACTCAAACCACAGGTAGCACTAAGGTTTATCATCAACTCATAGCCAAAAGGGAAAAAAAAATGGACATTCTTGTGCTAAGCAAAATACAAAGTAATCTTCTATCTCTCAAGCAGCAATATTGGTACAATACACCCAAAACTCTAAGAATGCTTTCCTGGAAGGTTAGACAAAAAGTTTCCTCTAATTTTAGGGACCTCATTAGGACCTAGAAAGGCATTCTCACATCTAATTCACAGAAGATATTAACCTCTTTCACTAAATTCTTCTCTGAGCTTTATAGCTCCCAAAATCCAGCCACTGACTCTATTCCACTTTTCTCGAATCTATTCCTTCCCTTTGGAAATTAAGATTAGATCATCGTGACCTCATGGAAGCCCTCTTCACTTCCCAGGAAATTAGAAGCACTATTACAAATCTCAAATCTAGCAAATCTCCTGGGGATGATGGACTTTCTGCTGAATTTTATTTAAAACATGATCCCCATCTTAACTGAACGTCTCACAGATACCTATAATCACATTCTCTCTAAGGGCTCTCTACCCAGCACTTGGCTGGAGACCCACATTATTGTTATCCCTAAAACCACAAGGATTCTACTCTCCCTGGTTCTTACAAACTCATTTCGTTCATTAAGCAAGATGCAAAATGTTTTACAGCCATCACTTCCAACAGTCTTAACTCTTTTATTACACAATCCATTCACACAGACCAAATGGATTTCATGCCTTCACGGGACTTATCTGACAATTTACGGAAATCTTTAAGCATCATTTAATACACTAGACTTTCTTACTTTGAGCCTTGACGCGGAAAAAGCCTTTGATCGCTTGGAGGTCTCTTACCTCCACTGTCTTTTGCCACATGCGGGTTTCGGTCTCCTTTTCTTGCACATGATAAAGTCCCTTGATTCTAACTCAGCATTTCCCATTTGCAGGGTCATGATGGGGGAAAGTCTTCAATCGCTCTACGTTTGGCTGTGGCCCCAACAAAGTAGTCCGACGTTGTCTTCCTTTTCATTGTTCTCAGCCTGCAGATAAATGAAAACTTGAATACTGTGATCTCACTTCTCGAAACAAACCACCCCAATCCGTGTCCCAATACCAGCAAAGCAGCCAGGGTGAGAGTCCCGTGCACCTTTACAGGCATGTATACACCAGGCTGTACAGAAATGAGATTTCGCTTCTATTTCAACAGTATGCTCAAAGCAGCAGAGGAACCAAATATCGGAGCATCCCTTCCCCTTTCACCTGGCTCAACAGCGGAGCCCGAATCACAATTAGGCCATGTAGGCACTGGCTTATGGGCCCGCACACCTTTAGGGTCCCCGAGCTAGTTTCTCCCCAACAGTTCCCCCACCCCCACCCCCAGCATCCATGAGCAGCCAGCAACTGAGCTGCTCTTTGCCTGACTTACCTGATGCGGTTGCTGCTGGCATTACCGTGAAGTTTGCCTCTCTCCACCTCTCCGCCGCAGTTTAGCAAAAGGGGTTTTTAGAAAAGGTGCCTGCAGCGGAGACCATGGGCAGTGGGGTGGGCACTCAGAGTCTCTGAGATAATTTGGAAGGGGCCCCCAAAGATTTCGACTGCCTAGGGGCCTTCACAGGGTTTAATCCGGCACTGCTGAACAGCCAATGGGAGTTGGCTTGGGAATGAGCACAGCAGTGCTGCCAGGTCCCCCTAGTCATTGCCAAGGGGTGAGGGGGTGTCGGGTTGCCAGATCCCGAGAACCCAGACTGCCTGCACCATCCATCGGAGGCGAGACCATCCCCCAGCCAGGCTGCCCAAGACACGTCTGAATGGGGGATGCTTCCCTCAATCCTACGCCAAGCAACGCAACCTGAGAATCAGAATGCCAGCTCTCCTACATGCAGAGAGTTCAGGCAGCCTGAGGCTGATCTGTGAGCTGCCTGCTGCTTGTGGTTGCTGGAAGGTTCATAACCTGACTGCCCCATCCATTTCTTTTTTTAAAAAACATAGAATCATAGAGTTGGAAGAGACTGCTAGGGTCTAGACAAGGCAAAAAAAAAAAGAGAGAGAGCTTGAGGCTGTTAAGATGGTCGTTGTTCCTGACGGCAGGCCAGGCTGCCCAAAATAGCTCAAAGCCTGCCCAAGGCAGCAGAGTCTTCTCTCTTTTTTTGTTGACCAAACTTTTTATTTTGCAATATATCGGAATAAATTCATCTATTCAAATTCAAATATACTTCACCAATACATTACATATTTTCCTCCCCCCCCCCACTCTTATTCATGACCTCCGCCGGTACTTAAAACAAATTAAAAGCATATTAAAGGTAAAGTCACAATTATAAAATCTTTAGAAAGAAAAAAAATATCATTCACTAACCTTTTCTCTAATAATCACTTAGCACTTATTAAACACAACGCTCATAATTATTAATTCAGTTCCAGAGTTCCCCCTATCTTAGTCTTATCTTAACTCTCATATATATATATTTACCAAATAGCTATGTTCTACTAATACTAATACTTGTATCACAATATCACAATACCTCTTTATCATTAAAAGTTCAATTAATGTTGTTATACACTACTAAATATCTTTTCACCCTTATAAAATTTTTACACAAGGAGTTATCTTTCAATAACCCTTTCTCTATAATTCACTTAGTATTTATTAAACATAAAACTCAAAGTTATAAAATCAACTCCGGAATTCCAGCTGTCTTAATCTTATCTTAACTCATATATACATAATTACCATGTAACTATATCCTACTAACACAATAATCACGATTCTTCTTTATCATTTAAAGTTCAATTAATGTTGTCATAAACTCCATAATGTTGTCACCTTCCATTGTATTTCCATGTAACTTTGGAATTTACTCCAGTCTTCTTTAAACTTCTCCAAATTGTTGTCTTTTAAGATTCTAGGGGGGGCGGAGCGTCACGGCTCAATGGCGGACGCAATTTGAGATAGCTCCGAACGCCTCCTTCCCCAGACTGATAATTATCTATCCAAATAAACTCCGATGTCAACGAAAAACAGAGGAAAATCGGCGCGTATAAAGCAGAGGCAAGTTTCCAAACCTAAAACTCCGGTTGCAGCTTTTTTCTCACCTGAAAATTCAAAAAAGGTGGGTGGCCCGCTTTCCCGCTCTCCTGCTGCTTTAAATATGGCGCCCAGCCCAACTACCCCACAGACTAACGATTCTACTAATCCTACTCATGAGGAAGAGGGGCCGATCAGTAGGAAAGATTTAGAGCTTTTGCGCTTGGACATTCATAAATACTTTAACGAGGCTATAACAGAGCACATCAAACCTTTGAAAGATAAGATCACTGAGCTGTCTGAGGATCTCAGTACGACGGCCAGCATAGCCGAAAAGTCAGCGGAACTGGGCTTATCCCTTAAAGGGGAAGTAATCGCAATGAAAGAATATGAAAGTAAGCTGCAGAACAGAATAATTATTTTGGAAAATAAATGGCGTGCTTTAAACCTGAAGCTCCGCGGCTTTGAGGAAGGAGCTGAAAAAAGCACTGATTTATTGCTCTTCATTGCGGACTGGCTCCAAGTGAAGCTGGCATTACCAGATAACATGGCGAACAGCATTACTAAAGTGCAGCGCTTGGGTCCTAGAACATCGACTCGCCGTAACTTTTCTAGGGACATCCTGGTCCAGTTCTCCAATGCTAGGCTTAAAGATCTAATTCTACATAAATCAAGACAAGCAGATGGGCTAACTCATAATGGGAAAAGAATCCTGATCCTTCTAGATCTGGCTCCAGAGGCACTAGAAAAGAGACGAAAATTGAAGATCATCACACATAAGCTCCAAGCAAGCAACTTCAGATACAGATGGAGCCCGACTTCTGACCTCCTTTTATTTAAAGATGGCGTCCTCCATAACATGCACGATGCGCAGACGGGGAAAACATTACTGGATGTTCTTTCTTTAAAGATCTCACCAGAGGAGGAAGAGAGCCTGCGGAAAAACTTTATAACTATTGAAGATAGAGCGCCTGCTGAAGAACTGAACTGAGGACTTAGAGCTTGAAGAGAAGTGTGCAATCAAAATGGCTCAGGTCTTCGGATATAGTTTCTCATACTGTTTATTACTGCTTTTGACTCTCTATACTTGGCATTATTGCATTTGTTCTTTGTTAAATGGTTTGTTAAGCACTTAATAATTACATATAACTATAGCCATAGTTGTAATGAAGTTGAGTCTATAGATTTAGGTTTTTAAAGGCTGATCCACACTGCTCAAATTATCTAGTTTGCTGATGAAATGATAAATTATATATATGAATTTATATTTTATAAGTTATATATGCAAGCCAATTTAATGACTGCAGTTATTCTGTTGTCTACAACAAATCAGTTAGATGCATTGTAGGCATGTCTGTGCTTCATTGATTAACGATTTTTTTTCTTGCCTTTTTTAAAATATTGATCAGTTACCCAAATAATGAAATTAATTAATGAAAATCTATTTTTTTTTCTCTTTAAGACTTTAAGGGATACCAAATACTAGGTGACCTGCATATTTAGAATAATGAAATCTTGATAATCAAATGTATTAATGAATTCATTTCTTTTGAGGTTTATCTGCAATATTAATGATTCCTGTTTTAATGAATGTGTAGGTAACTTGTTGTCTTAATTCAATCAATTTCATACTTGTAGTGACTTCAGTGATTAATTAGTAATAATTTTTTAAGAAGTAGGATCATTTATAGAATTAATGAAATTTTCTGGTTGCAAACCTTGAATGAGTGTTAAAAATTAGAGGACTTGGGTTGTTACTGGTATTTAATTACTGTTGGCTTGTTTCTTGGAGAACGAATCAGTAGCAGTGTCTGGAACTACAATATGAAACAAGAAGTGAGTATTGAAACGCTGCTCTCATTAAGTGAGTTTAGGTTGGATATTCTTTGGTGAAAATCTTAATGGGGAAGGGGGTGGGTTTAGAGTTAAGTGAATTGATTGTTGTTTTCGCCTTCTTAGGCAGGGTGCAGAAGTTTCTGTGAAGGGGAACTTAAGGTTTTTTCCCTAGTCTCCTAGTTATTAGGAGGCTTTGAAACTTTACCCAAGTTAGGGTATTTTGTGAGTAGTTATATTTTCTATATATATATATATATATATATATATATATATATATATATATATATATATATATATATATATATATATATTTCTTCCTTTCGTTATTTTAGTTTTATTGGTGTGGGGTTAAAAGCAACTACCCCACTTTTTTTCCTTTTTGTTACTCCACCTCATTTATCTTAGTAAAAGGGGAAGGCTGAACTAGTGCATACTATACCAATTAGCCTATTCTTGGTCCCTACAAAACTGCTATAGGAATTGCTGGTTAATACAATACTAAACGCAAACTTTGGCCTCAACTATGTCTAAAACTTTGAAATTCTTAACATGGAATTGCAGGGGCTTTAAAAACCCCATAAAACGTGCACGTATCTCTAATCTCTTAACTCAAGAACGTCCTCATGTGGTTTGTCTCCAGGAAACCCATGTAAAAAAGAACTCTCGAGGGAGGGGGCGGGGCGTCGCTGAGCAATGGCGGACGCATCTCAGTGAAGCTCCTCAACCTTCCCGGCTAAACCTGGGCCTTATAGCTAACTCGCAGGCTTTGTGACAGATCCCAGATGGGAAAAACTTTTAAAACCAAAGTGAAGGCTAAAGAGGCAACGAAAATAAAAGGAAAAGCTACAGTAGACGCATCACCATCGGTAAGACACTTTTTCTCTCCCAACTCTTCACCGGAGCGGGAAAAAACTTCCCCCACAACAGACTCTAATATGGCCCCAGGGCAGAATTCGCCTAGCAGAGACCAACTGAATAATGAGGAAGCCCCAATTTGTAAAAAAGACTTGCTGCAGTTAAAGGAAGATATCCACATTTACTTTAAAGAAACTGTAGAAAGCTTATTGGCACCAGTTAACAAAAGAGTGGAAGAAATAGCGAATGATTTAGAGACGACAGCTAAAATAGCGGAGCGTACAACAGAAGCCTCATTAGCTCTACAATCCGATCTAAAACACCTGAAAGCCAAAGAATCTCTCTTAAACACTAGAATAATAGCCCTGGAAAATCGCTGGAGGGCATTTAATTTAAAATTCAGAGGGATCAAAGACGGAGCGGAAGAGAATGTGGATTTGGCATTGTTCATGTCTAAATGGCTGGCCAGGGTATTTACACAAGAAAGCAGCGCGGCCCCAGGTATTGCTAGAGCAATGCGCTTGGGACCCTTAGTGTCAGCAAGAAACGGAAGACCAAGGGATATTTTAGTACAATTTGTATATCCCAAAACAAGAGATAAAATCCTCCAAGAGGCTAGAAGGCAAGGAGCACTGAATTTTAAGGGGCAAAAAGTGTTAGTCTTGCTTGATCTGCCAGCTGAGGCACTGGAGAAAAGGAAGAAACTGAAATTCTTTGCTACTAAGCTTTATAATGAAAATATAAGATTTAGATGGAGCCCAATATCTGACATTTTAGTGTATAAAGGGGGCACGTTATTCAAGGATTCAGACATTGAAACGGGGAAATTGCTTCTGGACAATCTCAACATAAAACTGTCAAACAGAGAACAGGAGGATTTGCGCACCTTTTTGCCAACGGTAGAAGATAATCAAGCCTCTGCAACGGTTTGAACTTATGCCCTTTAGGAACTTCATTGGAACTACAAAGGAACGTACTTCGGAAGAATATGCAGAGTGACTAGAAAGACTATATATAAGACTCTCTAAAGAAATTGGCAACTACCCTCTGAACTGAGTATGAATATTTAGCAAGGACAAATTTATGGAGGACTTCCTGCAGTTTAAATTTATTATAGTGACTTTAATGGGATTTAGTTTTTTAAGAGGTTGATTGAAATACTTTTCTTTTTAAGTGTAATTTATAGATGACAAGCAATCTAGAAGACATAGTGATCACATGATGATTTTTTTTTATAAGAGGGTGAATGAAATATTTTCTTTTTAATTTTAATTTATAGATGACAGGTAAACCAGAAGACATATGGACTATTTCTGAAAGTGCATTTAAGATTAAGTCATGTGAGAGTTAATTTTGCTTAATGAATTTAAGGGTGGGGGGGAGGGTGGGTAAGGGAAAGAGGGAAACTTTGCTAAAATAATCTGCCACTTGAAACTAATATTGATTGTTGTATGAATCTTCTTGATGATAAATGAAATTTCCTTTTTTATTTTTAATATTAGGTGACAGGTGAACTGGAAGACAGTTGGATTTCCTTGTAGAATACTTGTTGAACTAAGCCATGCAAGAATTTACTTTGTTTAATAATTCATAGGGGGGAGAGGGAGTCTAAGGAAGCCTGGTTAAAACTGGTGTTAGTGAATTATGTTTATGGTTTTTGGGAACACAATTTTGAATGTAGGGTTAAAAAGTATTTTAAAAGTATAGTCACTCTGCTCACTAATGGTTAGCTTTAATGTAATAATACACATATGTTAAGGTCTAATAGGTTGAAATAACTCTTGAATTGAAAGCCTTGAAGTTACTTTTGATAGCATATTTAGAAGCTTGCTTTAAAATATGTGAAAGGGAGGGAAGGAGCGGTTTGTTATATTCTTTACATTTACTGAAGTGTGTTTAGCCTCCCTTGCTTAATAGGAAGGTTTCTGGTTAGGGAGAGAGTTTGGTGACTCCCTATTGGTGGTACGGTGGTAAGAAGTTGGAACCTTAGCTCCTGTTGGAGCTCTAGTGTTAAGTGTTTTTAAGTGTCAGATCTGTTTGTTTTTTCTTGTTCTTGTCTTTTAATTTACTTTTCTAGTTGCATAACATCCAGTTAACAGATACTTTAACGTAGAAGAAAATCTCAGAGGTTAATACACTGTACGTTACTTTATTCTAGGTCTAAGAATCAGTTGAAGGGAAAAACAACGATGTCTCAGCAATACAAAATTATTACTTGCAATTGTAAAGGCCTCAATAATCACATCAAACGTAGACGAATTATTAATTTATTGTACAAGGAACGTGCTAATGTTGTCTTTCTACAGGAAACTCACCAAAAATCTAAACTTACGCAATTTATGAAGTCTTCCTGGTTCTCTCAAACCTTCCAAGCCAAAGGAACATCTGGGTCAAGGGGTGTGGCGATACTAATCTCAAAGAATACACCATTTCAATGCCAGCAAATCAAAGCAGATCCCTCTGGAAGATATCTGTTTGTGCAAGGTGAGCTAAATGGTACCCAGGTAACCTTAGCATCAATTTATGCACCTAATCTGGCCCAATTTGAGTTTATTAAAAACACATTAGAAGTGCTGAATGATTTCAAAAAGGGGGAAGTAATAATTGGAGGTGATTTTAATTTAATTTCAGATCCACTCTATGATAAAACTCACAAAAAAAGAAAACCCACTGGCTCGATGATGAAGCCAACCACTCTGCAAAAAGTCCTAGACCATAATAACCTGGTAGATGTGTGGCGCACACTAAACCCTGGCTCTAGAGAGTATACTTTTTACTCTTCGGTGCATGGCACTTATTCAAGGATTGATTTTATTTTAGTCTCAAAGTCTTATATGAATAAATTTTTAAATGCCTCAATTGGGTTGAGAAACATCTCGGACCATGCTTGGGTCTCTTGTGATCTTTCCCCACAAGACTCAGATGACAAGGGGCCCCGTTGGTCATTAAATAAACTACTGCTAACTAATACAACAGTTTCTGAAGAAATTGAAAAACAAATTAAGGACTACTTCTCATTCAATGCAACATGTGGAGTTTCCCAGGAGTATGTCTGGGATGCATTTAAAGCGGTTTTAAGGGGTGAACTGATTTCTGTTGCATCCAAATGTAAAAAAGAAAGACAACAAACAATTCTGGACTTACAATCTAATATTTCCTTATTAGAGAAAAAGCACATAAAATATGGAGGCAAGAAGACGCTCAGAAAACTAGATCTGGAAAGGAAAAAATTAGAACTAATTGAAACTTCTACAATTCAAAAAGAACTACTATACTTAAAACAAAAATATATTACCAGAACTTCCAGGTCACTTAAACTCTTGAAAAACAAAATTTCACAACAGAAATCAAACTCATTGATTCATGCTATTAAAACATCTGCTGGTCGGATTGTTTCCAAATCAAAAGACATCACCGAAACTTTCCTTCAGTTTTATAAAAAATTGTATACTACATCTAACCCCAATCCTAAAGAGATTGTGGATTATTTAAATTCTATTAGTTTTAATAAGTTATTGTCAAAGGACCATTCCTCTTTTTTAGACAAACCAATTAACTTAACAGAGGTGAGAGTGGCACTGGCAAAAATTAAAAACAACAAGGCGGTGGGAAGAGACGGCTTCCCGATAGAATTCTACAAGCATTTTAAAGACCAAATTGAAGAACATCTTCTTAACACTTGTAATAATGTAATGATGTACGGTAAATTACCTAACTCATGGAAAGAGGCGAGAGTTATTGTATTCCACAAAGAAGGGAAAGATAAATTGAGTCCCTCTTCCTACCGCCCGATATCAATATTAAATCATGACTTTAAAATTTTCTCAACAATTTTGGCAGAAAGGTTGAATAAAATAATAGCAAACTACATTAGCAATGATCAATCTGGTTTTATACCAGGGCGATCTATATCTGATAATATATGCAGAACTCTCAACGTAATACACTACTGTAGGATATCCAAAATTCCCTCGCTGATTCTCTCCCTGGATGCCGAAAAAGCGTTTGACAAATTAGAAATCCCCTTTTTGAAATCTGTTTTAAGTTTTATGCAATTTGGTCCTAATTTTGTTCGCTCAATTAATGCTATTTATGACTCACCAAATGCACAGATTGATGTTAACCATTTTCGTTCGGATACTTTAATTCTAAGCAGAGGCACCCGTCAAGGTTGCCCACTGTCACCGATTTTATTTGCACTGTCTCTTGAACCACTAGCTCACGCCGTCAGGGAAAACCCAGAAATAGAGGGCATTTCGCTGAAAGGTAAGACACACAAGGTCAGCTTGTTTGCTGACGATACGTTATTCTACCTCAGCAACCCTTTGGTTTCTCTACAACATCTGAAGAAGGTTATTGATTTATTCAGCGCACACTCAGGCTTTACAGTTAATTTCCTGAAATCAGAAATTTATCCTATGGTGGTAACTCCCTCTTTGAAACTAGATATTCTGAGGAATTTCAACTACAAATGGGTAGAAAAATCTTGGAGATATTTGGGGATTAATTTTCCAGTGAACCTTAAGGATTTATTTCAGGCAAATTACTTCCCAACTATTCTTTCAATTAAAAAGTCAATAGAGGAATGGTCAAAATTCAACTTTTCAATTTTAGAAAAAGTGGACCTTTTGAAGTCCTTTTTATTTCCTAAACTACTTTTTTTATTTCAAAATTTGCCTATTTCAAAATTTGCCTATTTCAAAATTTGCCTATTTCAATAGGCAAATTGGAGTTTAAGAAATGGCAAAAAAAAAATTTTAGACTATTTATGGAATTCCAAACAACATAGAGTTTCAATTTCTCTAATCTCTAGGCTGACAGGACTTGGTGGTCTGGGAGTTCCGCTCCTGGAAAAATATTATTTAGCATCCCAACTGAGATATATCCTTACATATGCGCTACCTGAGTGTGACACTCCTTGGCTTAGTATCGAGAAGGCAGCTTTGGGAAACATCCTCTTACATGAGGGCATTTGGCTTGGAAGGTTTGACAGACCAAGACTAATATTGGACAACCCATTTTTGGAGCACACATTGAAAATTTGGGATCAATATAGAGAAACTCTAACTCCAGCAACATCACCGTTCATGTCCTTTCTTGGACAGCCCTGGTTTCCACCTGGCAAAGCAATAAGTGAATTCAAAATTTGGAGAGATAAAAACATTTTTAGGCTGATTGACATTACAACTAATGGCAAAATAAGTACAAAAATACAATTGGAGACAAAATTTAAAATGACAATACCGTGGATGCAATATTATCAATTATTTAATGCTTTGCACAAAGTAATCCCGTTTACCTGTGCAAATAGAACACTAAATTCTTTTGAGTCTCGATTAAAGGCTGGTTCCTCCTCGGTTAGAGGGGCAATCTCTTGCATTTACCGAGTGCTGAACGGAAGGGAGTGGAGCCGGGTTGCCTCACAGCAGAATCAGTGGCACAAGGACTGCCGGAAAAGTTTTTCAGAAGAGCAATGGAAAACCCTTTGGAAAAGCTCTCTATTTAAATCTAGATCTACGTACATTAAAATACAAAATTTTAAATTGTGGTCCCGGTGGTACATGACACCAGTGAGGCTGTTTCATGGCAATCTGATCTCCACTCCAGGGTGTTGGAAAAAGTGTGGGGGAATGGGCACGGTGATGCACTGTTGGTGGGAGTGTCCACAAGTGCAGGCTTTTTGGAAATCAGTGATAAAAATTGCAGGAGAAATAATTGATTTCAACATTCCTTTCTTGCCAGAGTCTGTCCTAAATATCTGGCATACCAAACCAAGCTCTAAAACAAAAATGGATCTTCTTTCAATTTTATTATTAGCAGCCAAAATCAATATAGCTCAATGTTGGAAATCAGATAAATGTCCAACTATTCGCCAATGGTACAATAAAATATGGGACTTGATGATCCAAGATAAATTGTCTACAAGCATATTAAGATACGAAAATCCAAGACCAGATGATAATTTTGTTGAGAAATGGTTTTTCTTTCTCTCTTATATCAATGAGAAATCCTTATTAAGCCTACCTACTCCAAAAAAGTATCTGGATTTCATCATATATTAACTATCTATGTTTATGATTTAGTTTGAGTCTTTACCTGCTATGTAAACTGTCTATGTAACGAATTACAGGTGTGTAAGCGATTGTAAAGAATTCCTTTATATATTATTTATATTATTTAATTTATATTTTGATGTATAATGATAATGCCTTGCTTATTTGTATACCAAAGATTTTGACTAGGCTGTGTGAAGTTATTTAAAATAATAAAAATTATTAGTTATATAAAAAAAAAAGAACTCTCAATTTAACTTACGTTCTAAGTGGTTCAACCAAACCTTTCATGTGCCAGGAACATCGAAAGCCAGAGGGGTGGCGATTTTAATTTCTAAATTTACTGATTTCAGTATGCAAGACACAAAACTAGATCCCATGGGTCGATATATTTTTGTCAAGGGAATTTTAAATTGTAAACCAATAACTATTGCCTCTATTTACACCCCTAACAGTGGCCAATTGCTTTTCCTGAAGGAGGTTTTCTCCGAACTGATGGACTTCAAGACTGGGGAAATTATCCTTGGTGGTGATTTAAACTACATTGTGGATCCAGGTTTGGACAAGTCAAACAGTAAAGTGGGGAAAACTGGTCATATTATTAAAAAAACAGGGTTATGCAAGCTATTACATTCTTTTAATTTGGTCGATGCCTGGAGATCATTGAATCCGAAAACGCGGGATTACACTTTTTTTCCCCATGTACACAACTCTTATTCTAGGATAGATTTTATTTTAACTTCCCCAAATCTTCTCACCTACACTCAAAATGTTAACATCGGTTCCAGGACTATTTTGGACCACTCCTGGGTAACAGGAGAACTAGCTTTACAAGAAGTGGATAATAAGGGCCCAACTTGGTCCCTTAATAAATTACTCCTGACTAAAAACAGTGTCTGTGAAGTCATAACTAAGCAAATACAAGAGTACTTCCAATACAATAATGAGTGCGGTGTTTCCCAACATGTAGTGTGGGACGCATTTAAGGCAGTAATAAGAGGCAATCTAATTTCAGTAGCAGCATCTTGTCATAAAAATAGAGGCAAGGCAATACTGGAACTTAGGGCCAGCGTAGCTGAATTAGAGAAGCGACATATAAGATTTGGGGGGGGGGGGAAACTTTGAAGAAACTCTCAATGGAAAGAAACAAATTAGAATTACTTGAAACATCAGATATTCAAAAAAAGTTGTTATACCTAAAGCAGAAATACGTAACTAAGACTACGATTCATGCCATAAGCTCACCCCAAGGCTCTATACACATCACCCCTCAAGATATTACTAAGGTCTTCCAGGAATATTATTCTTCTTTATATACATCATCTACTGTGGGAGACTTAGACTTTAAAGAATACTTGAGGGATATTAAATTTGATAGGAAGCTATCAGAAAATGATGTGGAATTCATGGATAGATCTATATCGGAAGTAGAAATTGTAGAGGCTATTTCTTCAATTAAAAATAATAAAGCAACCGGGAATGATGTTTCCCCATTGAATTCTATAAAAAATTTAGTTCTGACTTAGTGACCCGTTAACTAAAACGTGTAACCTAGCAATGGAAAAAGGTGTAATTCCCAAAACATGGAAAGACTCTAAAACGGTAGTAATTCACAAGGAGGGCAAGGAAAAGCTAAATCCCAAATCATACAGGCCAATCTCTATCTTGAACCATGACTTTAAAATTTTTTCAACTGTTCTAGCCCATAGGTTAAATAAAATTATTGGTTCTTATGTACACATGGATCAGGCTGGCTTTATCCCTGGTCAAAATATCTCTGACAATGTCCGGAGAACGCTTAATTTAATACACTTTGGTAAAACTTCTAATGAAACCTCCCTTATCCTTTCTTTAGACGCGGAAAAAGCGTTCGATATGTTAGAAATTAATTAGAAATTAATTATTTAAAAGCAGTTTTGAAGCATATGGGCTTTGGTCATAACTTTTTAAACACAATAGCAGCCATCTACAATTCACCCAAAACTAGGTTAAGTATTAACTATAGGTCTGATACTATTACTTTATCAAGAGGCACGCGTCAGGGGTGTCCCCTGTCCCCAATCTTATTTTCCTTGTCACTGGAACCGCTAGCTTACCAAGTGCGTTCACACCCCGACATTGCAGGTATAGAGGTGAATGGCACGTCACATAAGATTAGCCTTTTTGCAGACGACACAGTTGTCTACTTAAGTAATCCACTTAAATCATTAACTAATCTAATGAAAGTTATAGAGTTGTTTGGAAAATACTCTGGTTTTTCTATTAATATGTCCAAAGCGGAAATTTTCCCAATCAATGTACCTCCAGACGTATACCAAAATATTATGTCCAGTTTTCCCTTTAAGTGGGTCACGAAATCTTGGCGACATCTAGGAATCCAGATCCCATTAAATCTATCTGACCTATTTGAAGTAAACTTTAAGCAGTTATTTAAATTAATTAAAACAAAACTGACCATCTGGGCTAAACTGCAACTTAACTTGCTGGAAAAAATTGATTTGTTAAAAACCTTTGTTTTGCCCAAATTTCTTTTTTTGTTTCAAAACCTTCCGATACCTATACCAAAAAATGACATGAAAGCCTGGCAGGGTAGTTTCTCTTTCTTTTTATGGAAGGGCAAAAGGCCTAGGATTTCTTACCAGCTACTTGCTAAACCCAATGTTAAGGGCGGGTTGGGTGCTCCAATCCTAGAAAAATATTATGTGGCAGCCCAACTGCGCAATGTTTTAATGTATGCCAAGAAGCATTGCCACCTGCCCTGGCTTCAGATTGAGTCAGCTAGTGTTTCTCCTTTAAATCTCAATGAATTTATGTGGAACAGCGAGACAGATAGGAGGAAAACTTTAGTATCCAACCCTTATCTACGTCTCACACTAGAGATTTGGGATAAATTTAAGCCTATGGTGGTTCAACCATCCACGCCAATAATGGCCTTTTTGGGTCAGCCCTGGTTCCCACCAGGCTTTCCTAGGGGATGTTTTGGGATTTGGAGGAAGGAAAAAATTATTAGAATTTCAGATATTAGTGCAAAAGGTAAACTATACACGCGTGCCCAACTTGAATCGAAATTTAAAGTAGATATACCTTGGTATGAGTACCATCAGTTGCACGATGCACTAAGCAAAGTAATCCCAGTAATGCAGCCTATTAACTAATTGAATGCTTTTGAACAGTTAATTTACAAAGAAAGCACAGACCTGAGTGGGGTGATTTCTAAATTATATGTTTTATTAAACCAGAAAAGTTGGTCACAACATTCATCTCAGCAAAACGCTTGGAATAAAGATTGTAAGGCACATTTTACAGAGGAGCAATGGAGTTCGATCTGGACATCGCCTTTATGTAAATCAAAATGCACAATCTTCAAACTGCAGCAATATAAGCTACTCTCTAGATGGTACTTGACTCCCCAAATCTTAAGTCATACTAAGCAGAACATTAGCTCCATTTGTTGGAAGGGATGTGGAGCAACCGGTTCCCGTTTACATTGCTGGTGGTCGTGTAACAAAATCCAAACCTTTTGGAATGCTTTAGTAACTAAAATTGAAGCTATTGTTAAGGAAACTATTCCACGCACCCCAGAATCCGTGCTCCTTAATTTGTGGCCAAAAAATAATTTCTCCAAACTTAAATCTGAATTAATTTCCCTTTTGCTTCTGGCTGGTAAATTACTTCTAGCTAGATTTTGGAAAGTTGCTAAAGTGCCATCGCTAACTCTTTGGTTCCAAAAGGTTTGGGACATGGTGGTTCAAGATAAGATTGCTTCCCAGCTTCTCCTCTGTGATAATCCTTCTATAGGGGAAAAATTCGTTGAAAAGTGGTTTCCTTTTCTAGATTTTGTGAATGCTAATTCGTGTAAAAAGAGTAAGATGCCGAAAAAGTATCTGAACTTTATATTGTATTAAGTAGTAGATGGATAACATGAGAGTGGGAGTGTACCTACTTCCCCCCCCTTTTTTTAGGTTAAAATGTAAGCATATATATTTATTTCCTGTGTCTTAGTTTTGTATTTATATGTTGTATGGTTTATTCTCTTATACAAAAAATAAAAAAGTTTAAGTTTAAAAAGAAAAAAAAGATTCTAGTAAGTTTGTCCATTTCACTCCAGTTAAGAACCTTTAAGACCCAGTCCCATTTTTCAGGTATTCTATCTTGCTTCCACATTGCGCATACAATGTTCTCGCAGCTGAAAGCAAATACCACAACAATGTTCTGTCTTGCTTCGGAAAGCTTTCCATTTGTAATCCCACCAGAAAGACATCTGGTGCTCTCTTAATATTATAACCCAAGATTTTCGAGATCTCCTGTTGAATCATTGTCCAAAATTGTTTCGCCTTTTCACAAGTCCACCACATGTGGTAGAAAGAACCTTCATGTTTTTTACATTTCCAACACCTATCTGAAGCTTGATTACTCATTTTTGTTAGCTTTTTAGGTGTCATGTACCATCTGTACAGCATTTTGAAACAGTTCTCTTTTTGTTATAGCACGTTGATATTTTAATTGAATTCTTCCATAGGTGTTCCTACGTCTCCATCTATATTTCTTTATTAAAATTAATCACCCATTTAATCATTTGAGGCTTCACCACCTCTTCTTCTGTAGACCATTTCAATAACAGTTTATACATCCTTGAGATCAATTTTTCATTCTCGCCCAACAGCATTTTCTCCATTTCTGTTTTCTCTCGTCTTATACCTGTGCTCTTAATGTCTTTCTCTATCAAGCTTTTAATTTGTAACAGCTGAAACCAATCAAATTTGTCCTGCAGTTCTTCAACCGATTTCATTTCAACTTTGCCCCCCTTAAACTTTAGCAGTTGTTCGTATGATACCCATTTCCCTTCCCTTACACTTTGCGGCATACTTATTACTTCTGTTGGCACAATCCAAAGTGGTTTCCTCTCATCTCCATACTTACTATATTTTTTCCAAGTATTCAGCAAACTCCTTCTTATATAGTGATGTGAGAAAAACCCATCCATCTTTCCCGTAATACATATACGCATGCCAGCCAAAGATATTTCCATGTCCTTCTAGCACCAATAATTTTTTGTTGATCAAAGTCATCCATTCCTTAATCCATACCAAACAAACTGCATCATGATATAGCATTAAATCAGGTAACTGGAAGCCGCCTCTTTCTTTCGCATCTGTTAAGATTTTCATTTTGATTCTTGGTTTCTTGCCCGCCCAAATAAACTCTGAAATCTTTCTTTGCCACAGGTTAAATTGTTTCTTATCTTTCACTATTGGGATAGTTTGAAATGAAAACATCATTCTTGGTAGAACATTCATTTTAACTGCAGATATCCTCCCCAGCATAGATATGGTTAGTTTTTTCCATTTTCACATATCACCTTCTATTTTATGCCAGAGCTTTTCATAATTGTTCTTATATAAGTCGATGTTTTTCATCGTCATCTCCACACCTAAATATTTTACTTTGGAAGCAACTTCACATCCAGTGGCATTTTGTAATTCTTTCTGTTTGTTTAGTGTCAGATTCTTAGTAAGGATTTTCGATTTTTCTTTATTAATATAAAAGCCAGCTATCTCACCATACTCTTTAATTTTCTTTAACAACAAAGGCATCGTTTGTACTGGGTTCTCATTAATAAACATCACATCAGCTGCAAAGGCTCTGTATTTATAGGAAAAACCTTTCAACTTCAATCCCTCTATTTCACTGTCTTCATCAATTTGAGTCAACAAGACCTCTAGGGTCATTATAAACAACAATGGAGATAGAGGGCAACCTTGTCTTGTGCCTTTGCTAATCTTCAGTTGTTCAGTTAAGTCAGTATTCACACAGAGTTTTGCCTGTTGTTCTGTATATTTCGGAAGAATTTCCATCTTATTTGTAATAAGTCCCAGGTCCTTCGTGGACCATAACATATCAATTCTTGAGAAGGAGTTATGCCTTGCTGAGAAAAAGGAATAGTCACATACATTAGGATTAAACTTTCTCCAAATGTCCTCCAAACTTTCTTGCTCTGTTAAATCAAAGAAGGACTTTGGTAGCTTCCCATCTTTCTTCTTTTTGTTTCCAGATCTATCCAGAGAGTTGTTGATGGTTCCATTGAAATCTCCCATTAACATAACCTGTTCATAAGTCACTTGATTAGGTTGTTGCAAAATGTCTTTAAAGAAAACATCCTTCGCCCCGTTAGGGGCATATAAGCCCAACAACGATGTGTTTTTTTCCATTTATCAACACCTCCACTGCGATGTATCTGCCATCATTGTCTTTAAAAACCAGTTTAGGTTCTAGTTCTTTTTTAATGTAAAAAACCACTCCCTTTTTTTCTTTAGCTAATGAAAAAAATTGTTCTCCCAAAGCCTTATTCCATAAAAATGTGTAATCCAATTGTTTAATATGTACTTCTTGTAAACAAATTATATTACATTTCTGTTTGTTAATCCAATGAAAAATTGCCCTTCTTTTTTGTGGTGAATTAAGTCCATTTACATTCCAAGAAATTAATTTGTAATCCATAATGTTTTCTAAGTTATTCTGTACCTTCAAATTCTTTATTGTCCACAAAAAATTCATTCATTCCTTGAGTGTCAACTATTACTTTTCGCAGTCTTTTATATTCAAAGCTAAGACCTTCTGGTAGAATCCATCTATATCTTATGCTCTTCTCTCTTAGCTTGTCCGTCAATTTCTTAAATTGTTTTCTGTCACTAATGACCTTTCTCGGCAGCTCCTTCATTATTCGTACTCTGCTTTCCTCCCTCACCATTGGGGTTTCAAATTGCTTGCTTAAGATCCTTCCCACCATGTCTCTCCTGGTAAACTTCACTACTACATCCCTGGGTAATTTACGCTTTCTGGCAAATTCTGAATTGACTCTATATGCATAGTCGCATAAACGCTCCATCTCCTCCGGATCTTCTTCCAAAAATTCAGCTATAATTGTAACAATATGAGTCTTCACATCCTCTTGTTCATTCTCAGGCACTCCTCTTAGCCGAATCATGTTCTCCATCAACTTACAGTCTTGTAGTATTGCTTTGTCTTGCATTTTCTTAATGGTGGCATCTTGATCTCTAATTTTCACGTCTATATCATCAGTCTTTTTAGCTATTGCTTGAGACTCTTTCCTTAGGTCATCAATTTCCTTCTTAAATTATTTCTTTACCTCTTCAGCACTGGAGTTTATTTCCTTAGTTAATTTCTTCTCACTTCCAGTTATTAAATCCCTCATTGCCTTCAAAATTCTCACTTCCATAGCATCCAGTTGTTCATGAACTTGTTTAGACATTTTACCCTCTCCCAGTGAGGCAGCTCTTAACCTTGTAACTCTTGATTCCAACTTCTGCTCAGACATTACTGACTGCCCATTACAAATAATGGGTTTTTAATTGGTATCTTCAATCCCCAATCTGATAGTTGGATTTAACAGAAAAGAGCATGCCCTTTTCAACAAGCCTAAAAACGCCGTCCTCAGAGCTTCCTAGCTCAAGATATTAATTTTTAAAGTTCCAAGCCTCTCTTTTTAAAAAAGTTTTCCTTTTACCCTCTAGGGCTTATTTTCCATTTTCAAGCACATAGTCCATGTTATTTAGCCCTTAGGGGATTGTTTATATATGTTTTGAATCCTTTAATAGTCCACTTTCAAGTTATTTAGTGAAAATATTCTAGCCTTTCTGTAATTGGCCTCCAATGTTTCTCTATGGTTACTGACTCTTGCAAGTATCCGGATACTTGGATGCTCCTCCTCTCTCCACACTTACTTCCTGACTCTCTAGCATTGAAGTCTCTCAATGATTGCAGAGAACATCACTTCCTGTTTTAAGGAAAGAGTCTGCAGCTTTGTTATGACCGGGGGGGGGAGGGGTTTCGAAGCCACAAGAATTCATAACAGCAAGTATTTTTCTGTACTTTTCTGCTTTATTTTGAGAAATCACTTCTACCCCCTTCCACTTCTCCTTGATTTTCCACATTGAAAAATAGTTCTGGGTCCCAGATCTTCCCTTTTAACAAGCTTAAATTATACCCAGAGTAGTAGATAAGGATCTTTACCTTATTAACGACGCCTAAGCTCTCATAATACCGTCCACTTTATCTCAGATGTTGTTATAGTCCATAGGAAGTTGAAGCCTTAGTGACTTTATGTCAATTTAATGACTCCAAGGATTCTTTGTAGGCGATAGAATGCAATTCTTCATCGAGGGAATCTTCAAAGCCGAAAAAAAACCCCTCCTGGGATCGTTCGTCAGCCAAAGTGAATCCCCCTCAAAATAAACAAGCATGCCATAGACAAGTTCCTTTACTGGAAAAAGTAGACAGTAGGCTCTATAAAGCCTTTTCTGTCCAAAAACAAAGATCTTGGTCTGCTCCACACAAGGAAACAGGTCAGCTCACTAAGCTTCAACCCCGGAAGCCGCAGCAGAGTCTTCTCTCCATCCTACGCTGAGGAACGAGGCCTCAGACAACCAAACAGGTCACCTTAAAACTCGAAAAGGAGCCAGAGCCGGAGCTGGAGCCATCTGCCTACCGGCTTCCAGAAGTAATAAAAGCTGGGTTCTTCCCCCCAGAGGAAGAGACCCCGCTCATCGCCAGAATCCTTTGGGGCTTCCGAGGGCAGAACAACCTCCCTCAAGCCCCTCCAGTTGGCTGGTGATGTCCACCATCGACCATCTGCCACCCATAAATATAAATTTCCGGAGATGAACATCAGAGCCAGGTGAGGTTCCACCCCAGGGTAATGCCGATCATCACTTGGGGCTCAGGAAAGGATTTTCCTCGGGGCCAGATTGACCCAGTGATCCTGGAGGTGTTTTGCCTTCCTCTGGGCGTAGGGCAGGGGTCAATCGTGGTGTGCAGAGAGAGGAGGGAAAAGCTCAAGTCCTTTAAGCTCAATATCGTTGTGATGAAAATAGTTGTTCAGTCAGCACTGCACAAGATATGGACCTCTTTATCAGACAGCCATTTGAAGAGCAGCCAAGCAATAAGCTGAAGCCATCTTTGGCTTCCAGTACATGAGGCTGCATTCTGCTTTTGCTCCAGGTGGTAATACTGGCAAAGGAGTGCAGATACAGTCTATGCTTTGAGTTAGATGCGTGCATGTTGAAAAAAATTGCCCTATCCAAGTGGGCAATTCGGTCCCAAGAAAATAGCACTTAAAAAGTACAGCCAGGCCAGCCCAAGAGATCGGTCAATGAGGGAAGACCCAGCCCACTCCGTAGAGAAGGTCTTTTCAGATGACTGTATCATCCTCTTCCTGGGAGCCCCTGGTGAGAAACGAATGCTTATCTGGCTCACTGAGGACGATGCTGCTGAGAGATCGCTTGTCTGAGAGGAGAGAGTTTATCGAAGCTCGTCTGTAGTTGACACTACGATCCATCGGACTCAGTTTGGGTGACTGGTGCCGTGTCATCAATGCCAATGTGGACACAGATTTCCGAAGGGCTCTTCAGCCTCGTCTGATTGGAGGAACGCATTTAATATTTCTCCGGTGTAGGTTTCTTGTAGCTAACAAAGGGGGAGAAGACAGCAGCCCTTTATCAGTTTGGGGGGAAATGCACTGAACAAAACTAACAGTGAAGGAAAAGGCCCAATCCTAAGTCAATGTTCCTGTGAGAGTTTCAGGCCTGGTAAATGCAAGCAGAATAAGGCGGCAGATTCCTAAAGCTTCCAAAGGGCTGCAGCATCTACTGATATGGAGCATTTACATCCTTATTCTACACCAATGCTGACACCTAGGGCAGTTCACAGTGCAAGAATAAAGTTTTTACCACAACTGAATTACAGGTTTTTGAGTACATGAATTGAAAGGGCTTCCTCCTCATCCTTGGAGGAATGCTGGAGGTCCTCCCGGGACAATGTGAGGCAATGTTCTCTCTCCAGCCCTCAAGAGAGCTGCGGAGCAACCTCCCAAAGGGGCTAGAGGATTCTATCCTTCTCCAAAATGCTCTTCTAAGACGTGACCTGCCTTGACCAGATTTTCTGGAGAGGCAGCGTAAGAGTCTTCTGAACACCCCCACACTCCCTGGTCAAGGGTATCTGTTCTGCAGGAGCACAGGTTTATTTTATTTATTTAGTGGATATATAGTCCACCCTCCCCCATGTGAGCTCTGGGCAGATTACAGGCATAAAAACAATTAAATACAACAATAGAATTAATGCTCTACAATGAAACACCACCACATAACTCAATAAAAATGTAACACAGGCGGGACCGGTATATTTTGCAGATTAAGCCCAGTTATCGGCCCAAACAGAATAGTTCAGATGGTAAGGTTCATACTCTGGCTCAGCCATGGATCCCATCCAAGGCTTCTAGCCCACTTCATTAGGCCCATGAGCTCAGCCTGTAGAATCGTCATTGTACTCTTTGCGGTCTCTACGACTCTCCTGTTACGGTCATGGCACCAATGAATGGGTTCTGCATGGTGGAACATCACGTAATCGTAAGGGAAGCATGTAAAGCCCAACAATAAAGAGAAGGAAACAAAAAAGACCCCAGAGTATTCGTCATAACATAATTTTAACACTAAGGGATGACAGATTTCTGCTGGCTCCACTTAAAAGATGCTTGTGAGACAGTGAGGGTGTGCGTGGTGGTGGTGGGGACGTAGTTCACACAAAGGATCTACCCAAATGTAGATGGGGAAGTCATACCTGGGTTTTTTAAAAGGGTGGGGCTGGGGGAATACTGCCTGCCTGGGATCCTGGCCCCTCTAGAGAGCCAGTTTGGTGTAGCGGTTAAGTAATAGACTCTTATCTGGGAGAACCCGGTTTGCTCCCCCAGTCCTCCACTTGCAGCTGCTGGAATGGCCTTGGGTCAGCCAGAGCTCTCGTAGGAGTTGTCAGTGTACCTAATCTGAATTGATGTGCTGCCAGCATACCAAGCAGCTGAATCAGTGAACAGGTCTCCCATCTTAATGAACAACTTGGTATAGGAATTAAGTGTGCACTGATGCCAGTGGGAATTAAGTACAAGTTAAAATTTAAGCCACCTATTTGCTGTACTGAATCACGGCAAAAATGAGATGGAAACTTTACTTTCACATTCATTACGTCATTCATTGAAATTACCTTTGGGGTTTGTGCTTCTTCCACCAGTTTGACAATAGGGGGAAAAGTTGTATCAGCCGCAACATGAGTTGCAGAAACCAGCAGGGACCCATTCTGATTAATGGAACCTGCAATGACTGTACTGCCAGGCTTTTTAGTCACCGGCATTGCTTCGCCTGGAGAAAAAAGAGGTCAGCAAAACGTGAGTCAAGAACCTGATTCCCTGGATCAGAGCAGTGGTCTGCCTAGTCTAGCCTCCTGCAGCACAAAGTAGCCTCCCGGTTCCTCTGGAGGGCCAGCAACAGGGCACAGAGGCAAAGCCTTCCCCGGATGTTTCCTCCTAGCACTGGGATTCAGAAGCTCATTGCCTCTGAACATGGAGGCTCCCTTTAGACACCATGGCTCAGTTGCCACTCAGAGAGCTATCCTCCATGAATCCGTCTCGTCCTCTTTTAAAGCTGTCCGTGACGGTGGCCATCACTACATCCTCTGGCAGTAAACTCCACATTTTAATCACTGTGTGCAAAGGAATATTTTCTTTTGTGCTTCTTGAATCCGCTGCCCATACTGATAGAGCTCCCAGCTCTGGAACTCTAATTGCAGAGGAGATGGCAACAAGAAAGGCTCCTTTCCCATGATAAACTCTAGAGAACTCCAGGATTCTTAACTCTCTAGAGCTCAACGGTTCAAAAGGTGGCTTGGTTGAGGCCTGCAGCACCTTCCATAGACTCCATCCAGGGATCTTTAAATCTTTGTTAGTTCTAGTATTTTGGAAGAGAGAGAAAACCCATTTCTGCCCACTCTACCGTATGAATGATTTAATAAGTTATCATCTATATCAGGGGTGACCAAAGGTAGCTCTCCAGATGTTTTTTGCCTACAGCTCCCATCAGCCCCAGCCATCAGCCACGTTGGCTGAGGCTGATGGGAGTTGTAGGCAAAAAACATCTGGAGAGCTACCGTTGGCCACCCCTGATCTATACGACTGGGGTATTTCTTAAAACGTGCGCATTTTCCTGTCTTTCCCAAGTCCTACGCTTTAGCCATTAATTAATACACAAACATTCACACTGAATGAAAGCCAACAACCATCTTCCCTGTGCTCCTGGAAACAAATATAAAGCAAGTCGGCTTGCCTGTGATTAGCGATTCATCCACCATAGAATGCCCTTCGATAATTCGGCTGTCTACTGGAAATTTGCCTCCCGGGACCACTTTGACAATGTCACCACACTGAACCAGTTCTACATCAACTTGCTCTTCACTGAGAAAACAATGTAAAAATAGAATCTAGTGAATGATGTCAGCAAGGCGCTTCAACATTGCTCATTTTTGCACACTGTGTCATTCTTTGATACCCCCTCTGCCGTGAAACATTTGGCTTGGTTCCTTAGTTCTTATCACCCAGCCTCCCTTCTCTTTGCAACCCCTGTAATTTAGACTGCAAGCTGACCAGGCGGGTCTTCTGTTATCCCACCGAGAACCATGTGCTACATTCAAAAGTCAGGAAGCATGTAACGTTATGCTGCATTAGCCTCCTTTTCTTCCTTAATTTTAAATGTACAAGGTCAAAGCATACTACCTCACAAGGCTGTTCTCTGGGCCTAAAGTGACAATAGTTGCTTCTGTTGCTTGTAGTGAAATTAATTTTGCAAGGGCTTCTGACGTTTTACGTTTTACCTAGGAATACAGAGGCGCACTTTACATTCAAGCAATATTTAAGCGTCACGACAAGCTATTAAGCTACACATTAAGAACCATTAACTGCAGCTGAGCCAGGAGAGACACCTTGTAGATCCTATTTCTGTCTTTGATTTGGGGGTAAAGACAGATGCATGCTCTCAGGTTCGGTGGTAGCATGCATTCCAAGGCGTTTATTTCCAGGGCAGTAACTATACGTTCTAAGTGATTTCTGTTTAACTTAGCATGGTATGACTCTGTGCCCTCCGACTGCTATACACAGCTCCTGCATTGGGCTTGAGAGAATCACTAGAGTCAACAGAAGAAGGCATCTGTCAAAGCTTTAATAGGAGGAATATTTAAATGGGCTATTTGGCTTGAATTTGGGAGCTGATAACCAAAATCTTCCCTAGAGACAAAACTACTGTTCCCATTGATTATGGTTAATTTGAATCTGACAGAAAATTGGATCAATAAAGAACCTGTAAAATATATTATCAGTGGACTTGTTTTTGATTCTTAGGGATGAGACCTTTGTACAACCTTTGGTCGCTCGGATGAATGGGGTCCATGTCAATATAAGATTTATTACTGAGGCAGATGTGGACTCCACAGCGTTTTTAGATACCATGGTCTACAGACAGCAATCCAATAGATTAGTGCTTTATGTTTACTGCTTTTGTCCCCGAACTGGAATGGAAAATGAGATACAACCAGGGAAACAAACAAATGTGGGAGATCAGGTCTCCTGAAAGTGGATCTCATAGGATTTTAACTGCTGGAGAAGCTTCAGGAGTTCCTCCCCTCCCCCACTCATCCTGCAATATTCAAAAACATGATTTTGATAGTTTCCCCAGAGCTCCTTGGAGATATGAAGCTGCCTTCCACTGAATCAGACCCTTGGCCCATCAAAATCACTCCTACAGTCCACTGAGACTAGCAGCAGCTCTCTGGGGTCTCAGGGAGAGAAAGGTCTTACACACCACCTGATCCTTTTAACTGGAGATGTCAGGGATTGAACCCAGGACCTTTATTTATTTAATTTATTTAAGTCAATTTATATTCCACCCTTTCCTAGGAAAGGGCTCACGGCAGATAACAGCATAATAAAATAACAATTTAAAATGTACAATTAAACCAGAACAGTATAAAACAGTCCAATGAACGATTAACAAGTTATAAATAAGTTATAGATGGCGGTTCATTTTCCAGCATACTGATGGTCTAAAACAGTAATTGAAAACAAAAAATGGTTTCGCAGCAGAGATGGTTTCGCAGCAGCAAAAAAGGCCAGCTGATGGGACAGGACGCCCGCTGCCTCAACCAAAGGCCTGGTGGAATAGCTCCATTTCACAGGCCCTACCAAAAGGTAGTAACTCAATGCTAAGCAGATGCTCCACCACTGAACCACGGCCCTTTCCTTCTTAAATGTCAGTTCCATTAACCTTGGCTTCTCAGACACAAACCTCTCAATACCTGGCATGAGGCAGCAGGCTGTTCTTTTTTAAACAATAAATTAGTATTTTTTTTGTGTATGTGTGTGTGTGTGTGCAGGGACTTGCATGCCTGGAAATCCTGGTGACTTCTGGTGACCTCTACTGGGGCTTGGGCATTTAAAGAAGAAGAAGAAGATATTGGATTTATATCCCACCCTTCTCTCTGAATCGGAGACTCAGAGCTGCTTACAATCTCCTTTATTATCTCACCCCACAACAGGCACCCTGTAAGGAGGGTGGGGCTGAGAGGGCTCTCACAGCAGCTGCCCTTTCAAGGACAACCTCTGCAAGAGCTATGGCTAACCCAAGGCCATTCCAGCAGGTGGAAGCAGAGGAGTGGGGAATCAAATCCGGTTCTCCCAGCTAAGAGTCCACGCACTTAACTACTACACCAAACTGGCTCTCAGTTTAAGAGCGTCCTGGCCCTGCTACTCCCTTGGGGGCAGTGGTATTCCAAGGAGGCCTCCCTTTTGAGTACTTGCCGGGATCGGCCCTGCTCAGCTTCCAAGAGCTGATGAGATCGGGCTTGCCTGCGCTATCCGGGGCAGGGCTAACCCGGCAGACTATTCCGAGGCTCCACACATCCCTGGTCAAAGTCCAGGCACCTCAATGCCTGCCAGTCTAAACCTACATTTTTATGGGACTCAGCATTTAGCCTAGTTTGGAAACAACCTGGCAAAGATCATGCCCCGGAGCTGAATCAGGGGACGAAGGATATCAGAGTGTGGTGGACTGATTTCCGACCCCAGCTTTCCTTTTGTTAATGAGAATTCATCTGCCATTTAATGTCTGAAGCTTAATCCGCACAAGCTGACGGCCGCAAGTGTCACAAAAGGGACGGAGCTGCTAGGAGGAAGTCCTGGTGCAAGGAGTCCAGAGAACTTGTAGCGCTCTGCATAAGGTCTGTGAGCTGCTTACCTTTGCCATGTGCTCCAGCCACCTCCCCAGCGCAATGAACACGAAGAGCATTGGTGGTGTGTCAAAGAAGGTCACTGGATCGACCTTTGCCTTCTCGGCCACAGCAACCAGAATGACCGCCAGGGAGTACACAAAGGAAAATGGTGGTTGCCAAAACTCTCAGGACATCCATATTGGCAGCCCGATGCTTCACGGCTCTGTATGCTTGGATGTAGAAATGCCAGCCTCCGAATAACTGCAAGGAGCATCAACAGCAACAATCACATTCCAGTGCTGAATACAGAACCTCAGGCACAAACACTAGCCAAAATTATCATGCAAACGGCTATGAATTTGACAGGAGAATTTGTGAACAGCCTTTTTCCTATTGGCTTCTGCCACCAGAGGCCAGCGGGGGATGGAGGGCTCACGTCTTACTCCACCGGTGGCACAGCGACGAGAGAATCCCAATGCAGCCCAGCCACAAGAAAGCAGAAACACAGGAGGGGCCAAAGCAAAAAAGTTTTCAAAGGAGAAACCTCCTTTTCAAAGGAGGAAACTGCAAGATAAATGGAAAGAAATGTTACTGCTGCTGTCGTGTAACATCGAGCTTCATCTCTTTGCTTCTAAAAAGAGTACGTGCAGGTAGAGTTTTCCTTCCATGCAAAGGGTTCAATACAACCCTAAGAGCAGGAGTGGGGAAATGATCCCTGTTCGCTTGGGGGTCAAGTGGATGAAGTAAGGTGTCACCTGCCAACTGACCTGGGCAGATCGCAGCACAACTGAGTCCACGCAGCACCAGGGTGTGGCTCGGCCACCACAAGCGGGAAGCCTGACAAGAAAGCCTGTCCCAGCCGGCAGGCAAGGCAGTTGCATCCTGTAGTGTGGGAAGGACTTCCATCCACTGGAATGAGCCCCTCCCTACTGCTTAACGAGCTCTAGCCTGAACAACCACTAGATTTTGTGTCTTGGTCTTGCTAAGAGATTGACAGAATGTTGAAGACATTTTTGATGCACAGAGGCAGAGAACATGCTTTGCATGCAGGAGGCCCCATGATCATTCCACTGTTCACGCCTCCAATTATCTATGGGGAGCAGGGCTGGAGGAGACCTAAGTGTGTGTGGAGGGGGGGGGGTGAGGAATGCATGCAATGTTTTGGTTTGGATCTATTAGAGCTGCAAAAAATGCAGGTTTCCCGGGGGAGCAAACAGGGACCCCAATACAGGTAAAGCATTCGAATCGGACATTTTTTGGAAATCCCAAATTTTCTTAATCCAGTAGACCTGAGAAGAAAAACACTGAGGGGGCAGGAGCAGGGAAAATGCCACAAGAAACGTGTGAGATGTGCCTCAGCTGGAGCTCCTTTGGGCCTTCTGTTTCAATCTCCCCCTCAGGGGTGGAACCTCACCTGGCTCATCTCTGGAAGTTGATATTTATGGGTGGCAGAGGGTCGATGTTGGACACAACCAGCCTCCAGGACCCCCTCAGGGGGACCCCCTGTCTGGGCTTGAGGGAGGTGTTCTGCCCTCTAAAGCCCCAGTTGATTCGGGCGACGAGCGGGGTGTCTTCCACTGGGGGAAAGAATCCTGCTGCTACCAGTTCCGGAGGCTGGTAGAAAGGCAGTTCCGTCTCCGACTCTGGCTCCTCGTCCAATGCGAAGGTGACGTGTTTGGTTGTGTGAGGCCTCATCCCTCGCCGTAAGATGGAGGGAAGCCTCTGCTGCCCAGATGTTCCCTGGGGCGGCTGTGGGCTCCTTTGGGCGACCTGCCCTGCCGACAGGCGACGCCTCAACCCATTGTCTAGAATGTTTCGTAAAAAAAGAAATGGATGCGGCATTCAGCTTATGAACCTTCCAACAACCATAAGCCACAGGCAGCTCACAGATCAACCCCAAGCTGCCTGAACTCTCTACATGTTGGAGTGCTGGCATACTGGCTCTCAGCAGTCCCTACAAGGGCCTTTTCAAAGTCCACTCATATTGTGAAGCCCCTGTGGAGGTTGAGCTAAAAATGGCTTCCTGCCTCTGGCCAGATCTGGACCCCAAACGCCCTGTTCATGGCGTAGGTCATAGTCACTGGGCGACACCATCTCCTTGGTGGGTGCTCATGTGGTTCACGGAAAGAGCTATCTAAAGAACCCTCTGGTGTTTCCCTGGGGGCAATCCATGCTCCCTCCCTCCTGTTCTCCAGGGTGAGCTGCTTTCCCCTTCCACGTGCCTAGCATGGTGGGCACTTGAGAGGTTATTTCTACGCATAGAGAGTGTGATGCTGCTACCCACCTGGAGATCTTGCTGCTACTCTCCAATTGCTCAAAGCATGTCAAGCTAAGCCCGTCTGTTCTTCCAGCCCACAGCTGAAAATCCCTCCTTTCTTAGGAATCCTTCCTCTGGCAGAATCTATCACGGGCCCCTTAGGCTAAACCCTCGTGCTATGGCAGGTGCTCTCCAGGGGTTCACTCCCCAGGGCTTCCTTCCAAGGCCAGCAGCTGCTTGGGGCTGTGTGGGTTTCTCTCAGAGAATCAGTGTCCCAATAGCACCCATTCCTCCTCAAAGGAAAGGGAAACTAACGCTCCATGTATACAGATGAGGCAAAGCCATCTTTGGCGTAAAACGCCCTTGAGCCTAAACTTCTCTTTCCTGCTCCTTCACCCCCAACCCCTCTTAGTGTGTGGTTTCTAACCATTGTCATCATTTACATTTTAAAGCATTACATAAGATACACTGGGCAAACGTGGACCTGCCTAAAAGTCCCACTGGAATCCATCCAGTGAGCCTTTGCAGCCCCTCAACTAAGTGCCCTTGACTTCACTGTTGTGACTTGTTTTGCTTCTGTCTCTCAAGCTGCATTCTTAATGTTTTTTCTCTTCTCTCTGCCATAGTCTCTCCTTAAAATTGTTTCGCCTTCTTTCACCTGCCACCGGCAGCCACTCAAGATGGCTTCTGCTGACTAGACTGGGAAACAGAGAACGGGGAGATGTCGTTTTAAGAATTTCCTACCTGCCATCGCACCAACTTCAGCTGTGTCCTTAAAAACGCTGCTACTAAACTAGCTGCTCGCAAAGGACTGCCCGAGATAAGCACTATGAGGCAGGATTGCCAACAGAATGATTATGAGGTCAGATGTTTTCTTCCATCCCCATGGTAACCCTGCAGCCGGTGTGGTAGAGGCAAGAAGACACCTTGGAGCAGCACCCTGGGGGATGGGGAAAGCGGATGTCATCATGACCAGGGGCTGCAAGTGGCCTCTGGGGGTTTCAGTTGCCTGCATCCTGTGGAAATTAGGGAGAGACCATGGAGAATACAGGGACATGCAGAATGTAGGGATTCATGTTTCCTTCCCCCTCTCAAGGTCCCTTCCCCTTGACCCTTTCTGTCCAGCTTCCAGACTGGTGATAAGATTCAGAAGCCTGCTTTAGTGGCTGGGATGGAGGGTCTCCTGGAAGAATGCTTCTCTGTCAGTCTTGCTGGACCCCTCAGCAGCTTATGGTAGGATAGGTGCACTTCCCTTGGAGGCCGTCCAGGTGGCCTTGTGGGTGATGTCCCTCCCTCTTGCCCCTGAGCACTTGGAGGGACCTCAGCAGGGTGCGATGCCAGAGTCCATCCTCCAAGCAGCCATTTCAGGAGAACTCTAGTCTTTGCCTGGAGGTTGGGAACCCTGGTTCCCACGCAGGAGCTTCTCCTCCCATCCTTCGGTCGCTTGACCGCTTGCCAAGAGCACCAGCCTGCTGTAGCAGAGTCCCCAAGATAATGCTTCTTGAAAAGTTCAGTAGCTCAGAGGCAGAGCCGGATGAAGGGCTTTTGGGTCCCCTAGGTGGCCCATGGCTTTGCTCCCCTCCCTTGCTGAAATTTGGTCCCCCAGTGAGCTTCCATAGAGCATGGGACTAGGTGTCTTGGTCTTCATGATCCTTGTCTCATATGCTAATCAATTCTGTTTAAAAAAAAAAAAAATGACAGGTTTTCCTTTCCCTTTTTCTGTTGTCAAATTGCTATGACTTCCCTGGAGGGTTTTCATGGCAGGAGATGTTCAGAGGTGGTTTGCCGTTGCCTGCCTATATATGATATTCCTTGGTGGTCTCCCATCCAAATTCTGACTAGAGCCAACCCTGCTGTCAAGCATAGAAGATTCAGATAACAAAGCGTTTGTATAAAACAAAGTTTTTTGATACTCCATTGCTGCTCGTCGGTAAGACTCCTTGAAAGTGATACAAAGTATTGCAATGCATAGAGCTTTAAGGGTCAGATCAAAGCACTTGGGAATGTTCAAATAATGTTATTTCAAAGACATAACAAGGACGTGTGAATTACTAGGTATCTACACATATCTATCTCTTTGGTTAAAACTTCCCGGGACTCACGCATACAGTTGATGGTTACAGAGTGGAATCCTTTTGGGAGGCGCCCATTATCAAAGCAGTACATTCCTACATTTGCTACTCAAAGGTGGGAAAAGAAAAAGGGTGGGTAGAAGTCAAGATGGTGCTTTGGCTTTGATATGCAATTACATGAGAAAGCATTCTACATGAAAATCTAACTTAGCATTTAATACTGACTATAAACCAGATGCTTGTCACCTGCCTTGCTTCCAAGAGCTGACAAAACAAGGCTTAGGGTGTTTTTACAATGACAATTTGTGACTTTCTATCACCGCATTGGAAACTCACGTTTTACATTACCTAACGTTCTCACAACTGTTTTGCATTGTTGCTGCCCAAAGCATCTACATTTGTTTCTGTGAGATGGGCTCTGGTGCTGCTGCTGCTGCAACACTTTTCTTGAAACTAGTTTTGATCCAGTCATTTCTCTACAGGTGTTTCAAACTTGTATTGTAGAAGTTTCCATGCGTTTTAAAAGACTCCTCCAAAAGCCACAAGGTGCAGTAATTTGCATGGGAACTGACAGCACTTGAAATTTTTACATATCATTGCTTGCCTCATCTTGTAATTTAAATTTGTATTGTTTTTGCAGTGTTGACATGATTTCCAAGCAATCGTATACATTTAACTAAGCACTGGTATTCTGGCTGCCCTCGGATCAGAGGACCCCCCCCTCCCCGCAAATTGAAACGCTTTCAACAGGCAATATAAAAGTTTGGCTATGCAAAATGAGCAGAGCAAATCCACAAATGTGAAAGGAAAATAAATAAAGTGGAATGGTGGCAGGCAATTTGAAGACTCTAAAACTCTGGATAAAAATGAATGTTAAAGCACTCTTAGTGTGGGCTATTCAGGTCACAACTCCCTTCTTCCCCGACACATTTGGTAATATTTTAAATTACTGTATGTTATGTTATGGGCTCATTTTGCTTGGGAAACAAGGGGAGAAGAAGGGCTTGCCAGCTTGCAGTCACTGTTTTGAATAGTGGTGAGAAGCCTGGACTAGGAGAAAGGTGATCCCTCCCTCTTATCAAAGATGCTCACACCTGGAAAGAGACTGTGAGAACACACCAGACTGTGGGAAATGGGGTGTGGGAAAGCTCTGGCTTGTGTCCGCTTTTTGCATGCTACAAAGTCTACAATTCCTCTTTTGGGGGTATTGACTCAGTTGAGTCTATTCTTCCCCTGATGTCCTAGTGAACACAACCATTTTGAAACTAAATGGACTATTTTACTGAAGAACCAGGTATAGGACTGACAGCTAGTTGTTCATCTCCATCCACAGCCCCCAAACGGATTGGTGGAAGAGCTCAATCGTGTTGAGAAAAATGGCCTATGAACAACCTACCATGTAGCAGAAGATTCACAAGAGAGTCATGGCTTCTCTTTTCTCTGACCTTGAGAAACAAGTGCCTTTGCAGAACTGCTGGAAAGAACAGTTTGGAGCTGCATTTCCAAAAAAAAAAAGACACTTAACTGTGGGTGGATGGGTGGGAATTGGGCACATACATTTCAAATGCTTTACCACCGTTTTTTTTTTTTTCACCTTGGATGGCTTACATCATTAACTGCCATGCCTAATGTATAAGTATCTGGCCCAATCCTATGAAGTCAGTTCTAACAAGAAATATCTTGCTGTGAACATGTATCTCTTCAATAAACTGCTTATTTGATTCAAATCAGAGAGGGTGAGTTGATGAGAGCTGCACAGAACCTAAAAGACATATTTATATATTAAGAAATATTCTTTGCATCAGTAAAACTGCCCATATATTGTGTACCTGGGTAATTTTAACAAAGCTTATTTAATATACATTTTTCTTTTTTCCCTATCTTTTCTTTTTTTGTATCTGCATTAAAATTTTAAAATAATGATAATAAAGAATATTACTGGGCTGGGAGGGAGAACAGAGTGTTAGGCTAATGGAGCTGCCATCTATTTGTAAGGTTTTGGCCAGGTACTATAATAAGACTCCTTGAATTTATGCAGAAGAAGTTTTATTAATAGATCAGATAATAACCATTGTCAGCATGCAATTCACAAGACTGTGTCTTGTCAGACTAAGGTGGGTGGGCAATCCCCCCGATAATTATACTCTTATTGTAATGGCCCCTGTTTCCCCACACCTGCCAAAGTCATTTGAAATATTTAATATAAAGTTCTTTCTCAGGCCTCTGTGTGTCAAGTCTGCTTTAACTCTGGTCAAGCCTGCATTCACTCTTTGGTTCAGGGGAAGTGTACCCTGGGTAAAGCCACACTGTATGCCAATGCTGCTAGCCTGAACTCTCCCTACCCCCCTCCTCTCCTTTGTTATGTAGTATTGCTTTGAAATGGGAATATGGGAAAGAGATTATTGTGCCTTCTCAGGCAGAGTGTTGGGGGAGTTGGCGCCGGGAAGACACTCAAGGCCGAGCCAGGCCTGAGAACGAAATGGTAACATCAATGTGTGAATGTGCCCTGCATAGAGTGCCCCTCCCTCAAGAATCCTTTTGATCTGTACCTTATATGATTGCTTTTACTGTATGTTCTTTAGTCTTTCAATCTTCCTGTAGTCTAGAGCAATGATAACAATAAACTAGAAACTTTGTATCAGCAAAGCCTCGTTATTGAATCAAGCCGACTTGACATTTTGAAAGACTCCCCTTTGGAGTTTAACCTTTCTGGCAACTTTAAAGCCTCGTGGCCGAACAGATTCCGGACAACAGAGAGCTCCCACCCGACTTGGAGGGGACCGAGGCGCTGTGGCACGTCCTCGATTCCAGAAGGACCGCGGAGTGTCCCCCCCCCAAGTTCCAGTTGGTGATCACACCCCAGCAGTATCAACCGCGGACCTCTACCACCATCATGGAGCAGGCCCCGATCCGCCGGGAAGCCATCATGACCCGCCACACCAGGAGGGTCCGGATGGCCGAAGCAGAAGCCGCTAACTCAGGCCCCGTTGAGCCGGAGGAGGTGGCGAGTATCATCGTCGTCCCGGTGCCTGGGGACGACGACGAGGGTGCAGAGTGCCTGGGAGCCGAGGGTGCAGAACCGAGGCCGAAGGACATGCACGATGAATACTACCAGATGTTCCGCGCGATGGTGCGCCGAGAAGTTGACGGAGCGATGCGGAGCCTGAAGGATGAGATGAAGACCCTGACGGCTCAACTGGGGAGAGCGCTGGGGGTGACCGGGTCCCGCAGGCAACAACCCACGCCTCCAGGGACCCGAGGCCGCCCCCAAGCACCCGCAGCTCCTCGGGATGCGGGAAGGGGACAGGAGCTGGATGCTACCTTTGACGGGGACTACTTCGCGATCCAGGCGAACAGCTTCATGTATTACTGGGGGCACTCCTTCCCGGACGAATTTAGCCAGGTGGATTATTTAGGCTCGAAGCTGAGGGGGGCAGCGAAGCGCTGGTATGTGAGCTTGTGTGAAGTCATGAGCCCTGATTTGGACTACGTCCATACGTTCCTGCAAGCCCTGTTGACCCAGTACGAAGACCCCCTGCAGGAGACCCACGCACTGGCGGCCCTCCGCAACATGCAGCAAGCGGCCCGATCCATCCGTGATTACGCTGCAGACTTCCAGGCCAACGTGGCCAGGGTCCGGGGTTGGAACGAGCTGATAAAGATCGAGCATTTTACCAACGGGCTGAACGCCAGCATCCTGGATCGGGCCCTTACTCAGGCCAGGCCAGATACCTTGGTGGGGTGGATCTAGCTGGCGGGAGAAGTGGAGACCAACCTGAAGCGGGTCGCGATGCTACGCCAACACCAGTCAGGCAAAGGCCAGCCGAAGACCACCCCCGGGAAGGCCGGGGCCCCAAAAGCGAAGAGACCGGCCGCTGCCGTCCCGGTAGGACCCCGCCGATGCTTCAGGTGCGGGGACCCGAATCACCTCGCCTCCAACTGCCCCCAGCCCCCAGCCGCCCGGGCTCCCGCGCCACCCACCAAGCCTGGCACCCCGGGGCCCAAGAAGGCGACCACCGCCCTAAGGATGCGGCGAAGAGTAGCGTGCTGGCGGTTCAGGAGGAACTACTGGACGAAGAGGTGCTGCTCTCCGCAGAACTAGCCGACCTCGCCTGGGTGGAAGAGCCGGCGGGAAACGAGCCCGGCCTGCTCTGAATGGTGCCAACGAGCAGGTCGACCAAGAAGAGGCACCGCTGACGGTGAGAGTAACGGGACGGTTGTATTTTGTGACAGTAAAGCTATTGAACCCCAAACTGAGGAGGTTCTTGCAGATAAGGGCCCTCATAGACTCGGGGTGTAACCGGGAACTGATCTCCCCTAAGGTGGTGGAGGCGTTAGGACTCGAGAGCTCTCAGCTACCTCACCCCATGCTGTTTGAGCAGATGGACGGGTCCATGATGTGCGGAGAACCGTGCACCCGCGAGACGCAGCCCTGCCCCATGGGGATCGAGGATCATTGGGATCACGAAATCTTTGTCATTGCCCCTTCGTGTTCCTATCCAGTAGTGCTGGGGGTGGGCTGGCTGCAGAAACACGAGCCCCTCATCCACTGGAGAGCCCAGACTATCAGGTTCCTGGACCCCCTGTGCAAAGCCCACCTATGGAACCCAGCGTGGGGGCCGCAGGCTCCCGTCGCCAAGGAGAGGGCTTGCGTGTTGGTGGAGGAAGTGCACCCCATCCCGAGCGCTTACCGCAACCTGATGGGGGTGTTTAGCGAGCAGGAAGCTAACCAGCTTCCCCCCCCCCCCACCGTAGCACCGACTGCGCCATAGAACTGATCCCAGGGGAGAACTTGCCCAGAGCCAAACTCTACCAGATGGGGTGGGCAGAAAAGAAGGAACTGCACAAGTTTTTAGACCAGAACTTGGAGCAGAGCTTCATTAGACCCGCCACGGCCCCACACGCCGCCCCCGTGCTATTCCGCAAGAAGAAGGACGGCTTGCTTAGACTTTCGCGGGATAAACGTGATCTCTATGTCCAACGCCTACCCCATCCCCCTCATTCGGGACCTACTGAACACAGTTTCTGGGGGAAAGATTTTCACCAAATTGGACTTGAGGGACGCATACTTCCGAGTGCGCATCAAGGAGGGGGATGAGTGGAAAATGGCTTTCAACACCCCGATGGGACAATTCGAGTACTTGGTCATGCCGTTTGGGTTGCAAGGCGCACCAGGGGTGTTCATGAATTTTATAAATGATGTACTCAGGAAGTTTCTGTACAAGGGGAGGGGTGTGTACCTGGATGACATCATTATTTATTCCCAGGACGAATAGTCCTACGTGAAATTAGTGAGGGAGGTGCTCAGCACCCTGCTGGAGCACCAGCTGTATGCCAAGCTGTCCAAGTGCGAGTTTCATAGAACCGAGCTGGACTACCTAGGCTTCCAGGTGTCCGGTCAGGGGTTAGCCATGGATCCCGCCAAGAACCAGGCGGTGCTAGAATGGGCCCCCCCGAGAACACGCAAACAGCTCCAATCATTTCTCGGGTTCGCAAATTTCTACAGGGCGTTCATAGAGGGGTTCGCCCAGATCGCCCTGCCCCTGACCAAACTCCTAAAGACCAAAGGAAAGGGGCCGGAAACCAAACGGCCGGGCGCCCGGTTAAACTGGACACCTAAGTGTCAGGCCGCCTTCGATCAGCTGAAGCGCTTGTTCACTAGCGAACCGGTCCTGAGCCACCCCGACAAGCAAAAGGCCTTCGTGGTTCAATGCAACACCTCCGACATGGCCGTAGGAGCCATTCTCATGCAAAGGGACGGGAGGGGAAACTACGGCCATGCGCTTATATTTCCAGAAAGTTTTCAGATGAGCAAAGAAATTGGTCAGTCTGGGACAAGGAGGTGTTCGCAGTCGTGTTTGCTTTGAAAACCTGGAGGTCTTGGTTAGAGGGGGCAAAGGTGCCGTTTGAGGTGTGGACAGATCACAAAAATCTAGAAGCCCTGACAGGGAAATGCAAACTGAGCGAAAAACAAATCAGGTGGGCGGGATTTTTCTCCAAATTTGACTTTACCTTGTGGCACATCCCAGAGACCAGGAACTTCCTGGCGGATGCGCTCTCCCAGCTCCCGCAGCACGAGAGCCAAAAGGAGGAGGTGGTAGACTCTTTAATCCAGCCTTCCCAGGTAGCGGCCATGGTCACTACCAGGTCCCAGAAAAAGAGAGAGCTAGAAGGGATCAGCCGCGAGCGCATCGCCTTGGAAACCGAAAGGGAGGGAGGAGGGCGGCCTGAGGGGGTGCAAAAGGGAAGAGATGGGCTGTGGTACAAAGGGGAAAAACTTTACATCCCGCCGGGGCTGAGGAGGGAAGTGTTACAACTATGCCACTCCGCCAAACTGGCAGGGCACTTTGGCTATGTAAAAACCCTGCACATGGTTAACCACCAGTTCTGGTGGCCGTCCCTAAGGAAAGACGTGTCAGATTTTGTGACTGGCTGCCCCGTGTGCATCATGGCCAAGCGAAGGGGAGGGAAACCACCCGGACTGCTACACCCGATAGAGACGGCCAAATGAACATGGTCGATAGTGTCCATGGACTTGGAAACCGAAAGGGAGGGAGGAGGGCGGCCTGAGAGGGTGCAAAAGGGAAGAGACGGGCTGTGGTACAAAGGGGAAAAACTTTACATCCCGCCGGGGCTGAGGAGGGAAGTGTTACAACTATGCCACTCCGCCAAACTGGCAGGGCACTTTGGCTATGTAAAAACCCTGCACATGGTTAACCACCAGTTCTGGTGGCCGTCCCTAAGGAAAGACGTGTCAGATTTTGTGACTGGCTGCCCCGTGTGCATCATGGCCAAGCGAAGGGGAGGGAAACCACCCAAACTGCTACACCCGATAGAAACGGCCAAATGAACATGGTCGATAGTGTCCATGGACTTTATAGTGGAACTCCCTCCCTCCAGGGGAAAAACGGTGATCCTGGTGGTGGTGGACACGTTCTCTAAACAAGCTCACTTAATCCCCTGCGCCCAGCTACCCACGGCCAAGAAACTGGCGGCCCCGTTCTTTGATCACGTGGTAAAATTACACTCATTCCCCGATAAGGTCATTAGCGACCGCGGGCCGCAGTTCGTTGCGACCTTCTGGCAGGAGTTTTGTAAATTAGTGGGAATGGAGCAGGGGTTAAGCTCAGCCTATCACCCCCAGACGGACGGACAGACAGAGAGTGAACGGGGTGCTGGAACAATATCTAAGGTCTTTCATTAACCAGCGCCAGTCCAACTGGGTGGATCTGCTCCCCTTTGCAGAATATGGTTACAACAATAGTGTGCACAGTTCCACCAAAGCCTCTCCATTCTCCACGGTATTTGGGTACGAAGGGAAACCAATTCCCCTGCTGCCAGGGGGGGAGGACCAGAGGACCCCCTCAGCCTTTGAACAATGGTGGCAAGGGCCGAGCCGCAGCTGGCCGGCCATCCAAAAGAACCTGGAAGCTGCAAAAGAGACTTACAAAAAACAATATGACAAGTCTCACGTCCCGGCTTGGGATTTCAAAGTCGGAGACTCTGTGTTCCTATCAACCAAGAACCTACCTCTCTCGCAACCATCTAGAAAACTGGCTTATAAATTCCTAGGGCCTTTCAGAATCAAAACAGTGATTAACCCAGTAACTGTGGAATTAGACTTGCCACCTGCCCTTGGTAAAATCCACCCTGTATTTCATTGCAGCCTGCTTCGTCGAGATCCCGGGTCTTCGAGTTGGCATCCTCAACCACCAGGAGCCCTCCCCTCTCAGAAGGGCAACCCAGGCTTTTCGAGCCAAGAGGTCCGGGACTGTAAAATCGATCAGCCTCTCCCACGGCCTCTGGCTGTGGAGGGAGCTTAGGGAGGGCAGTATGTCAAGTCTGCTTTAACTCTGGTCAAGCCTGCATTCAATCTTTGGTTCAGGAGAAGTGTACCCTGGGTATAGCCACACTGTATGCCAATGCTGCTAGCCTGAACTCTCCCTACCCCCCTCCTCTCCTTTGTTATGTAGTATTGCTTTGAAATGGGAATATGGGAAAGAGATTATTGTGCCTTCTCAGGCAGAGTGTTGGGGGAGTTGGCGCCGGGAAGACACTCAAGGCCGAGCCAGGCCTGAGAACGAAATGGTAACATCAATGTGTGAATGTGCCCTGCATAGAGTGCCCCTCCCTCAAGAATCCTTTTGATCTGTACCTTATATGATTGCTTTTACTGTATGCTCTTTAGTCTTTCAATCTTCCTGTAGTTGAGAGCAATGATAACAATAAACTAGAAACTTTATATCAGCAAAGCCTCGTTATTGAATCAAGCCGACTTGACACTGTGTTCTTCTCCTTCAAGGTCACATTCCCCGTACTCTGTCTGATTCAGTTGGTCCATATCTGCGTTGCCTAGAGAGACCAGATTAGAGTTGTCTCCCCTTCCTCCCTTTCCACCTGTGAGCTCGGAACACCCCACCCCATACACAAAGCGCTAACCAATTAGTAAATATAATGGATGTTAATAGTTGTATATACATTTGTCAAATGGAGTTAGGACATCATATGAACACAATTGCATCTGCATAAGATTGAGTAGGGAATGAACAACAATGATCATAACATCAAGACCAGCAATACATGTAATGCTGCCCCCCAGCTATACTTGTCATAGGCCTGTTCCGGACGCTATTGAGTCAGACCCTTGGTCCATCAGTCTGTTCAGTCTGGAGAAGAGGAGGTTGAAGGGGGGATCATGAATGCTCTAAGTCTTTGAAGGGCTGTCACTTAGAGGAGAGCAGGGAGCTGTTCCAGTTGGCAGCAGAGGATGAGAGGACTCACAATCATGGATTTAAACTGACGGTGGGAAGGTACCGGTAGTTCAACAGTGGAATCAGCTTCCTGGGGAGGTGGTGAGCTCCCCCTCACTGGCAGTCTTGAAGCAGCAGCTGGACAAACACTTCTCAGACTGCTCCTGCATTGACCATGGGATTGGACTAGATGGCCTGTATGGCCCCTTCCAACTCTGTGATTCTAGAATTCTAAGATCAGTCTTGTCTTCTCTCCAGGGTCTCAGGCTGAGGTCCTTCACATCACCCATTGCTGGTCCTAACTCACATCCCCATTCTTTTTGAGCCTGTGGGCAACTTTGGGATTTTAGCAGAGTATGCTGAGTGCCACCACAAAATTGCTGCCAATACTGACTGCCGCAGGAGGTGGATCCAGCCATAAAAGATCCTTGTGAAGGTCCTTCTGCTGTGGTGGCAGCTGCTGCCAAAGCAACATTTAAAAAAAAAAACTGCACAGCCAGTGAGAAGGCTTGTTGGGCAGAAGCCCCACCTGCCCCGCCCACTTTCTAAAAACACCTGGGAGGCACCAAGAAAGGTTTGATGAGTGCCATGATGCCCACAGGCACCAGACTGGGGGCCCTTCATTCTAACTCGATGTGTTGGGGATTGAATTTGGGACTTTCTGCTAGGGTGACCATAATGTCTGAAGGCCAGCCAGGGACACCTTGGGGGGGTGGAAGGCAGGGGTGACTTCCGGTGACGTCACTTCCGGTGACGTCATGCCACCGCCGGAAACAGGAAGTGACACCACTTCCTGTGACATCATTTCCCCCGCGTCACCTGCCGGAAACGGGAAGTGACATCACTTCCTGTGACATCACTTCCCCAAAATGACATCATTTCCCCCAAATGCCACTGCCAGAAACAGGAAGTGACTTCACAGCACTTCCTGTGACGTCCCCAAAAATCCCCCAAATATCACCGCCGGAAACAATTTTGTTCTCAAATCCTGTATATACTTCATCAGTATATGGGATAAGGCACTTTCTCAACTGTGCTGCATAATGCAGCCTATTTATTTTGTCCTGTTTGCTCTGTTGGCTCTATCTGCGCCACCTTCATCACTTTCAGGGTGTGGATCCCCCAGTGGAGTGGTCTCGCGACTCCCTCCACTGGCTGTTTCTGATAGCCCTGCGCCCCCTCTTTCATTTGATATGTGTCCCGTGCGGGTGCCACCCTCCCGCCAGGAGATGCCGCAAAATGAGCTCCCTTGAGGCTTATGGCGGCAGGGCTCGGGGGAAGCGAGCTAGACTGCTGTTCTTTTGAGGGGTTATAGAGTGTTTCGAGCCCGTCCCTGTGGCATTGGTCCCATCGTTGTGGGACCCAGGGGGCCGGCGCAGCAGCACGCCGAAGCAGCCTGTCACAGGTCGAGATGCAGGACAGGAACCCGGAAGTGACCGACAGGCTGCTTCAGCGTGCCGCTGCGCCGGCCCCCTGGGCCCCACAATGATGGGACCGATGCCACAGGGATGGGCTCGAAACACTCTATGACCCCTCAAAAGAACAGCAGTCTAGCTCGCTTCCCCCGAGCCCTGCCACCATAAGCCTCAAGGGGGCTCATTTTGCGGCATCTCCCGGCAGGAGGGTGGCATCCGCACGGGACACATATCAAATGAAAGAGGGGGCGCAGGGCTATCAGAAACAGCCGGCGGAGGGAGTCGGGAGACCACCCCACTGGGGGATCCACACCCCGAAAGTGATGAAGGTGGCGCAGATAGAGCCAACAGAGCCAACAGGACAAAATAAATAGGCTGCATTATGCAGCACAGTTGAGAAAGTGCCTTATCCCATATACTGATGAAGTAAATACAGGATCTGAGAACAAAATTGCACCAGAAGACACAAACACAAAGCTCCCTTACACTGAATCAGTGCTTGGGTCCACCAAAGTCAGTATTGTCCACTCCAGTCACAAACACAAAGCTCCCTTACACTGAATCAGTGCTTGGGTCCACCAAAGTCAGTATTGTCCACTCCAGTCACAAACACAAAGCTCCCTTACACTGAATCAGTGCTTGGGTCCACCAAAGTTAGTATTGTCCACTCCAGTCACAAACACAAAGCTCCCTTACACTGAATCAGTGCTTGGGTCCACCAAAGTCAGTATTGTCCACTCCAGTCACAAACACAAAGCTCCCTTACACTGAATCAGTGCTTGGGTCCACCAAAGTCAGTATTGTCACATAAGAACATAAGAGAAGCCCTGTTGGATCAGGCCAGTGGCCCATCCAGTCCAACACTCTGCGTCACATAAGAACATAAGAGAAGCCCTGTTGGATCAGGCCAGTGGCCCATTCAGTCAGGAAGGGAGGAGGGAGGGAGGGAAGGAAGGGAGGGAAGGAAGAAAGGAAGGAAGAAAGGAGGGGAGGGAGGGAAGGAAGAAAGGAAGGGAGGGAGGGAAGGAAGGGAGGAGGGAGGGAGGGAGGGAAGGAAGGAAGGAAGGAAGGAAGGAAGGAAGGAAGGAAGGAAGGAAGGAAGGAAGGAAGGAAGGAAGGAAGGAAGGGAGGGAGGGAGGGAGGGAGGGAGGAAGGAAGGGAGGAAGGAAGGAAGGGAGGAAGGGAGGAGGGAGGGAGGGAGGGAAGGGAGGAGGGAGGGAGGGAAGGAAGAAAGGAAGGAGGGAGGGAGGGAGGAAGGAGGGAGGGAGGGAGGGAAGGAAAGAAGGCCAGCCGCCCCCCCCGCCAGCCCCCCCCCCCCCGCTTTTGGCTTACCTGGATCCAGGGCGGTGGCGGCCTCTCCTCCGGGCTGCTGGCGGGGCTGGCGGCGGCTGCGGAGGCCGGAGAGGCTGGCGCTGGTCTCTGGAGGCCTCCAGGGACTAGCGCTGGCCTCTCCACGCTGCCTCCGCTGGTCTCTGGAGGCCTCCAGGGACCAGCGCAGGCCTCTCCACGAAGCCTCCGCTGGCTTCTGGAGGCCTCCAGGGACCAGCGGAGGCCTCTCCACGAAGCCTCCGCTGGCCTCTGGAGGCCTCCAGGGACCAGCGCAGGCCTCTCCACGCTGCATCCGCTGGCCTCTGGAGGCCTCCAGGGACCAGCGGAGGCCTCTCCACGATGCCTCCGCTGGCCTCTGGAGGCCTCCAGGGACCAGCGGAGGCCTCTCCACGCTGCCTCCGCTGGCCTCTGGAGGCCTCCAGGGACCAGCGGAGGCCTCTCCACGCTGCCTCCGCTGGCCTCTGGAGGCCTCCAGGGACCAGCGGAGGCCTCTCCACGCTGCCTCCGCTGGCCTCTGGAGGCCTCCAGGGACCAGCGGAGGCCTCTCCACGCTGCCGGCACTGGCCTCTGGAGGCCTCCAGGGACCAGCGCCGGCCTTTCCACGCTGCCGGCGCTGGCCTCTGGAGGCCTCCAGGGACCAGCGCCGGCCTCTCCACGATTCCGGCGCTGGCCTCTGGAGGCCTCCAGGGACCAGCGGAGGCCTCTCCACGCTGCCTCCGCTGGCCTCTGGAGGCCTCCAGGGACCAGCGGAGGCCTCTCCACGCTGCCTCCGCTGGCCTCTGGAGGCCTCCAGGGACCAGCGGAGGCCTCTCCACGAAGCCTCCGCTGGCCTCTGGAGGCCTCCAGGGACCAGCGGAGGCCTCTCCACGCTGCCTCCGCTGGCCTCTGGAGGCCTCCAGGGACCAGCGGAGGCCTCTCCACGCTGCCTCCGCTGGCCTCTGGAGGCCTCCAGGGACCAGCGGAGGCCTCTCCACGAAGCCTCCGCTGGCCTCTGGAGGCCTCCAGGGACCAGCGGAGGCCTCTCCACGCTGCCGGCACTGGCCTCTGGAGGCCTCCAGGGACCAGCGCCGGCCTCTCCACGCTGCCGGCGCTGGCCTCTGGAGGCCTCCAGGGACCAGCGCCGGCCTCTCCACGCTGCCGGCGCTGGCCTCTGGAGGCCTCCAGGGACCAGCGCCGGCCTCTCCACGATTCCGGCGCTGGCCTCTGGAGGCCTCCAGGGACCAGCGCTGGCCTCTCCACGCTGCCGGCGCTGGCCTCTGGAGGCCTCCAGGGACCAGCGCCGGCCTCTCCGGACCCCGCGCGCGGGCGGGGAAGGCGGGGAGTGAGGCAGCCAGTGTCCCTGCGCGTGCGCACACCGCTATGCGCACGCGCAGGGACGCTGGCTGCCTCACTGCCCGCGCGCGCGGCCCGCCGGCTCCCCGCTGGCTATACCGGGACCTTGTAATGGTCCCGGTATAGGCAGCCCGGGAGCCGGGATTGGGTGGCCAGAACCGGGAAAGTCCCGGGAGACCGGGACGGTCTGGCCACCCTACTTTCTGCATACAAAGGAGATGCTGTACCGCTAAGCCCTTTATCTATATAAAGACAAGTCTCCTGACCTAAAAACCAAGCCCCAGCCAAAATCCCTGGACACAGAAACTTGACATTTGGGGAGAACATTCTTTTCATGATGTCCACAGCCACTAAGAAATGATTTTAAGACATTCGCCCACTAAGGGGGTGAAAAAGGAGTAAAATGTATTTCCCCACAAGGATCCAAGGTGGCTTGGAGGCTGCTGCCTCTTCCCCGCTCATAGAGACAGGGAGAGCAAAGGTCATTTGCATAACCCACCTGATTGGACGTCACCCCCAACATTCTAAAGCTCACCAGGCTTGCCAATCTTCCTGTGGAGCCTGGTTGCTCTGAGTCTCACTTACAGGAAACTGCTGACAACATTCATCCCCTTCACCCCCCCTCCCCAAACAGTTGTAACACAGAGGTCATTTGCATCTGCAGCCTGATGGGTCACCAGCAGTTCTGTCCCAGCTTCAAGCACATTCATCTGAGTCACTTCCTGTCCCCTTTCAGGTATTTGCTTAGGTGTTCAATAATGAACAATCAACTTGAAGGAGCAATATCTCTGCACACTTCTCACCTCTTAGCAGCTCTGTAAAAGAAGGTTCCACAATCTGTTAAAGGAGGTTCATCAGTCATTACAAAAATGGAAAGGCAGCATACTTTGCTCTACAGCAGAATGCACATAGAGAATAACAACTTATCTCAGCTTAAGAGCTTCCAAACTTCAGTCCTGTCACTAGACTCCTCTGTTCTTTTTCGGGTCTTGCTTTTTGTGTTCAAAGCTGAAAGATGACCTTGAAGCAATCATGTTTTTACATACTTTGTTGGGTCAAATACTGTTAGAGGAGGTCCAACAATTCTTATAAACAATAAAGATGTTATAGTTTTGACTTTCAAGGAGGATCTTTCTGGAGTGACAATCAAGTTAATTTGGAAAAATCCCCTTTCATATTCACTGGAGGAACACAGCAGATGCCAAACAGTTCCTTGGTCATTTTTTCCTCTATATTTCAGATGCTCTCTGAAGGCACGAATGGCCTCTCTTTCACTGAGCTGAAATCTTGCCAATGTACCTATTTCTGCTTACCCATAGAGAATACAGTCACTTGAGTTTGCTGGCCAATTCTTGACATCCAGAACTCTTCCACACCTTGATAGTTCTGTGTCTTCTTTTGATAGCAGTCTTTTTTGAAAAGAAATTTTAAGTTGCTCATAGAATGCGACTGGGGAGATTGGTGGGTCATCATTTCTATTTTTTCTATGCAACTGGACACCCTTAAATGTCAGCTTTTCTGTCGCCTCAAGTGCTTTTGTGTAGTAAGGACCTGGAGCAGTAACTCTCTTCTCACATATTTCAACAAGATTCTCAGTCCTGCCATGGGCTCTGTACAGATCAATATTTCACTTAATTCTGAAAGCTCTTGTAAAACATCGCAAAGTAATCCAAGATCCAAACCGAATTCTGTTGATGTGATCTTTCTATGAAGACCTTCATTGTACACTTCTCCTTTCTATCTCGGCCACTCTCAGTTTTAGCTTTTTCAAAATGAAGCACTAGGATTTCATCGTCCTTCCAGACAGCCATAGCAGTTCTGTAACTAGATGCAACCCATCTTGTAGGCAGGATCCTTCCTGTTTTCAAAAGCTCCATCTCTAACATGGCTGCACGTCCATAAAGCTTTTAAATCTGTTGATGCCACCTCTGAATTAAAGGAAAACCTGTATAAAATGGCCTATAGATGGTACTTAACCCCGGAGAGGCTGGCCAAGATCTATCCAAGCTACTCTAACAAATGCTGGAAATGCGGGAAGGTGAAAGGAACCTTGTATCATATCTGGTGGCAGTGTACTCACGCCAAAAAATATTGGGCCCAAATTAATATTTGGTGCCAGAAAATTTTCAAAATAAGACTCCCGCATACACCTGAATTCTACCTGTTAAGTATAGTAAAGGAAAATCTCCCCAAATTAGAGAAAAAACTTTTGGTACATATTGTTACCGTGGCTAGAATTCTATACGCCAGGTATTGGAAGGTTGCAAAAATCCCAGAAAGGGATGAATTTGTGCAAAAGCTATTAGCGGCAGCAGAGCTAGATATACTAACAATGAAATTAAGAGGACAGTGCTATTCGGCTTGTAAAAAGATTTGGAATCCGCTGTATCTATGGATAAAAAGTATGGGAATTGAAATGAGGAATTTGAATCTATGTTTTGGTGGTTCCCCACAAGCTCTTGGTGGTGGGGGGGGGGGATGGTGGGGGGGGTGTTGAATGTGATATATTGCTGTGATAATTTGTTATTGCAAGTATGTTTGTACTGCAAACAAGATTTAATAAATTGTTTCATATTAAAAAAAAAATCTGTTGATGCCACCAACTTCTTTGACAATATCCTGGACTGATAATTCCAGCCTACGGCTGGCGCAATGCCACCTTCTATGCAGTACAGAATATTCTCTTTGTGATTTCAATCTCTCTTTCTTGGGGCTTCAAACATACTGTTTTTAGCATTTCTTTCAGCTGTGATTTTAACTGCAGCTTTATGTCCTGAACTTTCTCTATGCTCGGAATTTTTTTTACTGAGAGATGGCAGCTGTTGTTTCCTCAATTCACCATTAAACAACACCTCACCGCTCTTTAGAAAGACGCACGACCATACTCCAACATTTTTACATACTGAGCAACCTAACCTGCCACCATTGAAAAATAAGACTAAGAGAAATCCATGTTTGAAGAATTAAGTTATACCACTAACTACTGTTCTTCAGAAATATCATAGGATTTATGACATAATTATTACTCACAATCATGTAGTAAAACTGTATATAGTTACTTCTTTGTGAACATACAAACAATGGCTCTTTGAGCTATACAAACTTTCATAAAGACGTGTAAATACAAGGATCACTGACACGAGAATAATAATTTGCACACAATTAATTACAACGATGCCAGAGTTTCTTGTCCAGAAAATGCAATATGTAACACATTTCTGGGAAAAATACATGTGTTTCAATGGCAAGTCTTTTCAAACAACAAAAGCTAATTTTTCTGGAACTGAATAGGAAAAATTATAAAAGGAAAAATTATAAAGAAAAAAAGACAGGTAGCTTCAACTCCGACTCCTCTTCCAGCATGAAGGTGACTTGTTTGGTTGTGCGAGGCCTCATCCCTCGCCGTAAGATGGAGGGAAGCCTCTGCTGCCCAGATGTTCCTTGGGGCGGCTGTGGGCTCCTTTGGGCGACCTGCCCTGCTGACAGGCGACGCCTCAACCCGTTGTCTAGAATGTTCCGTAAAAAAAGAAATGGATGCGGCATTCAGCTTATGAACCTTCCAACAACCATAAGCCACAGGCAGCTCACAGATCAACCCCAAGCTGCCTGAACTCTCTGCGTGTTGGAGTGCTGGCATACTGGCTCTCAGCAGTCCCTACAAGGGCCTTGTCAGAGCCCACTCGTATTGTGAAGCCCCTGTGGAGGTTGAGCTAAAAATGGCTTCCTGGCTCTCGCCAGATCTGGACCCCAAACGCCCTGTTCAGGGCTTAGGTCATAGCCACTGGGCGACACCATCTCCTTGGTGGGTGCTCATGTGGTTCACAGAAAGACCTATTTAACGAACCCACGGGTGTTTTCTTGGGGACAGTCCATGCTTTCTTCCATCTCCTTCTCTCCCTGCTGTTCTCCAGGGTGTGCTCCCATAACTTTCCTTTCCACGCACACTACCAGTGACCCCTTACCTATGCCCAGAAAAAGGCAAAAACCTGCACGATCACAGGGTCAATCTGGCCTGGAGGAAAATCCCTTCCTGACCCCCAAGTGGTGATCAGCCTATCTGTCTAAATTAACAGGATGGGCATTGCTGTCGGATGGCCTGCTAGCCTCTGCTCCACAGAAGAAGAGCAGCTCTGGGCTTCTCCCTGGCTCTGCCTCCCCAGCCTGCTTGGTGACTTCTGTTTCAGTCTCCCCCTCAGGGGTGGAACCTCACCTTCCTCTGATGTTCAGCCCTGGAAATTTCTATTTAAGGCCGGCAGATGGTCGATGGTTGTCACCATCAGCCTTCAGGACCCCCTCAGGGGACCCCCTGCCTGGGCTTGAGGGAGGTGTTCTGCCCTCTAAAGTCAGGATGGATTCTGGCAATGAGCAGAGCCTCTTCCACTGGGGGAAAGAACCCTGCTGCTATCACTTCTGGAGGCTGGTAGGCAGGTGGCTTCGGCTCCTTGTCAAGCTTGAAGGTGACCATGTCCCTCACCGTAGGATGGAGGGAAGCCTCTGCTGTCCAGATGTTCCTTGTGGGCTGCTTTGGGCAGCCTGCCCTGCCAACCGGTGTCACCTCAATCCATTGTCTAGAATGTTTTGTAAAAAATGAATGGATGGGGCATTCAGGATATGAACCTTTCAACAACCATAAGCACAGGCAGCTCACAGATCAACCCCAAGCTGCCTGAACTCTCCGCATGTTGGAGTGCTGGCATACTGGCTCTCAGCAGTCCCTACAAGGCTCCTTGTAAAGTCCTTGTAAAGAAAGTCCACTCATATTGTGAAGCCCCTGTGGAGGCTGAGCTAAAAATGGCTTCCCAGCTCTTGCCAAATCTGGACCCCAAACGCCCTGTTCAGGGCTTAGGTCATAGCCACTGGGCGACACCATCTCCTTGGTGGGTGCTCATGTGGTTCATGCAAAGAGCTATCTAAAGAACCCTCTGGTGTTTTCCTGGGGGCAATCCATGTTCTCTCCCCACCCCCTTCTCTCCCTCCTGTTCTCCAGGGTGAGCTACTTGCCCCTTCCACGTGCCCTTGAGAGGTTATTTCTACGCATAGAGAGTGTGATGTTTCTACCCACCTGGAGATCTTGGTGCTACTCTCCATTTCTACCCACCTGGAGATCTTGGTGCTACTCTCCATTTGCTCAACGCATGTCAAGCTAAGCCTGTCTGTTCTTCCAGCCCACAGCTGAAAAACCCTCCTTTCTTAGGAATCCTTCCTCTGGCAGAATCTATCATGGCCCCTTAGGCTAAACCCTCGTGCTATGGCAGGTGCTCTCCAGGGGTTCACTCCCCAGGGCTTCCTTCCAAGGCCAGCAGCTGCTTGGGGCTGTGTGGGTTTCTCTCAGAGAATCAGTGTCCCAACAGCACCCATTCCTCCTCAAAGGAAAGGGAAACTAACCTTCCATGTATACAGATGAGGCAAAGCCATCTTTGGCATATAACGTCCTTGAGCCTGACCTTCTCTCTCTTGCTTCTTCACCCCCAATCCCTCTTTGTGTGTGGTTTCTAATTACTGGCACCGTCTACATTTTAAAGTATTATGTAAGACATGATGGGCAAACATAGACTTGACTTAAAGTCCCACTGGAATCCATCCAGTGAGACTTTGCAACCCCTAAACTAAGTGCCCTTGACTTCACTGAGACTTGGTGGTGACTTGTTTTGCTTCTGTCTCTCAAGTTGCATTCTTAATGTTCTTTCTGTTCTCTTGGCCATAGTCTCTCCTTAAAATTGTTTCGCCGTCTTTCACCTGCCACCGGCATCCACTCAAGATGGCCTCTGCTGACTAGACTGGGAAACAGAGAACGGGGAGATGTCGTTTTAAGAATTTCCTACCTGCCATCACGCTGCAGAAGGGAAGTCCTTTTATCGCTGCTACTCTGGTAACCGTTCACAAAGGACTGCCAACAGAACGATTATGACGTCAGATGTTTTCTTGCCATCCCCATGGTAACCCTGCAGCCGGTGAGGTAGAGACAAGAAGACAAGCGGAGGATGGGGAAAGCGGATGTCATCATGACATGCAGAAGGAGGGACCAGGGGCTGCAAGTGGGCTATGCTGGTTTCACTTTCCTACCTTCTGTTGAAATTGGGGGGAGCCCTGCAACGTCTCCCCCCCCTCTCCCCATCTGCCTAAATTAACAGGATGTGCATTGCTTTTGGATGGCCTTCTAGCCTCTGCTCCACGGAAGGAGAGCAGCTCTGGGCTTCTCCCTGGCTCTGCCTCCCCAGCCTGCTTGGTGCCTTCTGTTTCAGTCTCCCCCTCAAGGGTGGAACCTCACCAGGCCCTGATGTTCACCTCCCAAAGTTAATATTGATGGCTGGCAGATGGTCGATGGTCGTCACCATCAGCCTCCAGGATCCCCTCAGGGGACCCCCTGCCTGGGCTTGAGGGAGTTCTACCGTCTAAAGCCTCAATGGATTCTGGCAACGAGCGGGGCCTCTTCTACTAGGGGTAACAACCAGGCTTCTATCATCTCTGGAGGGTGGTAGGCAGGTGACTCCGACTCCAGCTCCTTGTCAATCTTGAAGATGAACTGTTTGGTAATGCAAAGCCTTGCTCCTCTGGGTAGGATGGAGGGAAGCCTCTGCTGCCCAGATGTTCCTTGTGGGCTGCTTTGGGCGATCTGCCCTGCTGGCAGGCGCAGCCTCAAGCCATTGTCTAGACCAGGGGTGGCCAACGGTAGCTCTCCAGTTGTTTTTTGCCTACAACTCCCATCAGCCCCAGCCATTGGCCATGCTGGAGAGCTACCGTTGGCCAGCCCTGGTCTAGAATGTTTTGTAAAAAAAGCAATGGATGGGACGTTCAGGTTATGAACCTTCCAACAACCATAAGCAGCTCCCAGATCAACCCCAAGCTGCCTGAACTGTCTGCATGTTGGAGTGCTGGCATACTGGCTCTCAGCAGTCCCTATAAGGGCCTTGTCAAAGTCCACTCATATTGTGAAGCCCCTGTGGAGGTTGAGCTAAAAATGGCTTCCTGCCTCTGGCCAGATCTGGACCCAAAACGCCCTGTTCAGGGCTTAGGTCATAGTCACTGGGCAACACCATCTCCTTGGTGGGTGCTCATGTGGTTCACGGAAAGAGCTATCTAAAGAACCCTCTGGTGTTTCCCTGGGGGCAATCCATGCTCCCTCCCTCCTGTTCTGCAGGGTGAGCTGCTTGCCCCTTCCACGTGCCTAGCATGGTGGGCCCTTGAGAGGTTATTTCTACGCATAGAGAGTGTGATGTTGCTACCCACCTGGAGATCTTGCTGCTACTTTCCAATCGCTCAAAGCATGTCAAGCTAAGCCTGTCTGTTCTTCCAGCCCACAGCTGAAAAACCCTCCTTTCTTAGGAATCCTTCCTCTGGCAGAATCTATCATGGGCCCCTTAGGCTAAACCCTCGTGCTATGGCAGGTGCTCTCCAGGGGTTCACTCCCCAGGGCTTCCTTCCAAGGCCAGCAGCTGCTTGGGGCTGTGTGGGTTTCTCTCAGAGAATCAGTGTCCCAACAGCACCCATTCCTCCTCAAAGGAAAGGGAAACTAACCCTCCATGTATACAGATGAGGCAAAGCCATCTTTGGCATATAACGTCCTTGAGCCTGACCTTCTCTCTCTTGCTTCTTCACCCCCAATCCCTCTTTGTGTGTGGTTTCTAATTACTGGCACCGTCTACATTTTAAAGTATTATGTAAGACATGATGGGCAAACATAGACTTGACGAAAAGTCCCACTGGAATCCATCCAGTGAGACTTTGCAACCCCTAAACTAAGTGCCCTTGACTTCACTGAGACTTGGTGGTGACTTGTTTTGCTTCTGTCTTTCAAGTTGCATTCTTAATGTTCTTTCTGTTCTCTCGGCCATAGTCTCTCCTTAAAATTGTTTCGCCGTCTTTCACCTGCCACCGGCATCCACTCAAGATGGCCTCTGCTGACTAGACTGGGAAACAGAGAACGGGGAGATGTCGTTTTAAGAATTTCCTACCTGCCATCACGCAGCAGAAGGGAAGTCCTTTTATCGCTGCTAGTTCTTTAGCTGATTGCAAAGGACTGCCCGAGATAAACACTATGAGGCAGGATTTCCAACAGCATGGTTATGAGGAAAGATGTTTTCTTGCGGGGGGAACCACGCATGCGTCAAATCGGTTAAGACGCTCCCAGAACGTACTCCCGGAGAAATTTGTTATTAAGCCATCGAAGAAGAGAGATAAACTTCTGAAAACAGTTTGAAATATTTGTGAAAGGAAGCAAGACCTGGAGGGCATCAATCAGAGTGAGTCTTTGGAAGTGTGATTTCTTATCATCTCTTTACTCTCCGCTCCCTGGGAGGAGGCCAGAAAGCGAGAAGAGAACATGGCGACTAAAAAGGAGCTGAAGGATTTAACACAGCTCATTGCTTCTTCAGAACAGAATGTAAGGGGCGATATTAAAGCTCTTAAAACAGACCTGAGACAGATGGCTATAGAAATTAAGAACATAAAAAAGGTGGCTGATAAGGCAGCCAAAAAAGCTCAAGTTAATGAAGACAAAATTAAAGAGCTAACGAGCAAATTAGCGTTTGTAAGCGATCGTCAAAGGAGAAGAAACATTCGCTTATCAGGCATCCCTGAAGAGATTACACAGAAAGACCTTGAATCAAAACTACTGGAATGGCTTGAGCGATATGATTTAAGGATACAAACGGAAGATATAGAAAGAGTACACAGATCTCTCCGCCCCAAGCCAAGCCTGGGAGCAAAGCCAAGGGATGTTATTATGGCTTTTGCAAGAGAGAAAATAAGGGACAATATTTATAAATGTTTGAAACTTCAGAAGGATTTACAGTTTGATGATAATAAAGTTATAGTAAGACAGGACCTCTCTCCAGAGACACTCCAGCAAAGAGCAATACTAAGACCTTATACGCAAAGTCTTGTTGAAAATGGAATATTATTTTCATGGGGCTACCCGGCAGTGATTTTGGTTTTTAAAGAAGGCAAGCTGCTGCGAGCTAAAAATCCAGAAGAGGCAAGAAAAATGTTGGAGAGATTGGGAATCAACATGAGGCCGTTAGAACCAGGAAATGTGGAGGAGCAAGAAGACGAGCAACAGGAACCTTGTGAGAACACTTCAAGTAGCAGTGAAGAAGAAGGAGAGTCGAGTCAGACACTGCAAAGCAAGCCAAAGCGTTTGAGAAAAGACACTGGGGGCTCTTAGTAATGAGAGTCTCCAAGGAAATTTAATATTGCTTTCAATTTACTTTAAAAAAAATCTTTTTTTTTTTTTTTTGGAATAAGATGGCTTATAGAGAAATATTGAAATGAGTTATATTAATTAGATAGGGAGGAAGGGAAAGGAACGTGGACCCCAACTTAGCAACGAAGAGGTCAGGAGGTTATGCCACCTGTACACCCTTTGAGGGTTCTTCTTCGGGGAGGGGGAAGGGGAAAGGTAGTGACCATCAAAGTAAGAGAGGATAGAAATGAGCACATATGTATGAAATTTACAAAGGAAAATGGTTGAGACAATTAAAATATTATCTTTAAATATAAATGGGTTGGCTTCAGATTTAAAAAGGTATAGATTGAAAAATATGCTAAAAAAACAGGGAATAGATATAGTGTGTCTCCAGGAGACCCATAAAGGTAAAAAAGATAAAAAACCCCTACTAAACTCTACACTATGGGAAACAAGGGTGGAAGCAAGAGGAACTAGGAAGGCAAGAGGGGTAGCGATACTTACACATTCTAGCTTGAAGTTAGAAGTACTGGATCAAATATCTGATTTAGAGGGAAGATATGTTTTTTTGAAATTTAAGTTGAATAGTAGGAAGTTTACAATAGTATCTATCTATGCCCCAAATATGGGTCAGGTAAGCTTCTTAAATAAGGTATTCCAGAAATTGCAGAACTTTTATGAAGGGGATGTGGTAGTGGCAGGGGATATGAATTATGATTTTAAGAAAAGGAAAACCTTGAAATTTAAGAAATGGAAATTGAAAGATGTGTTCACATTTGAAGGGAACAATTCTCAACCTACATATTTCTCTAATAGATTTAAGACTTTTTCATATATAGATTATATTTTAGTAAAGGAATCAAATGAGTTAGAGGTGATGAAGGCAGTAACTGAGCCATTATGGATTTCGGACCACGCTCCTTTAAGGGTGCAATTTAGAATAAGTGAAGAGAGAAAAGAGTTTACTTGGAAATATAAGGCATATCTGCCCTTGACAGGAAAAGATCGGATGGACTTAAGAAGGGATATAGAATGCTATTTTAGTGAAAATAGGAATTCAGCCACAGAAGGAGTAGTTTGGGATGCGGCTAAGGCAGTTATAAGAGGAGCTTATATAGCTAAGGAAATTAGAATTAGAAAGGAAAATAATAAGGAAAGAAGTAGGATAGTAAATGAGATTAAACGAATACAGAAAGACCTACAGGGAAATTATAATAGGCAGTCATATGAATTATTCAAAAAACTTAAAAAAGATTTAGAGAACTTGGATTCATTATCTATGTGGAAAAAGGATATATTAGTTAAGAATGAGTACCATAGAATTAATATAAATACAATGAGAAGAATGGCGAATTATTTAAAGATGAAAAAGGAAAAACAAAAAATTGGATGTATTAAGGGAAATGGGGATAAACAATTTTTTAAAAATGCTCGGATAAGAGAGGAATTTGCTACATTTTATCAACAACTATTCAATTTGGGAGAAAACCAAAGATTCGAGGAACAGCTAGATAATAAATTAACGATAGAACAGAGAGAGAGCCTGAATAAAGAAATTACCCGGCAGGAAATAATAGAGGTATTAAAAAGGTTAAAAAACAGGAAATCCCCTGGTTTGGATGGTTTTACGGCAGAATATTATAAAGAAATGGCAGAGTTAATAATACCAGAAATGCAAAGTTTATTTAATTATATTTTAAAAGGGGGGAAAATACCAGATTCATGGAAAAAAGCTGAAATTTTACCAATTTTGAAGCCTCAGAAGGATCCCCTAGAAATAAATTCATATAGGCCAATTAGCCTGATGAATCAAGACTATAAAATATTTACAAAAATTCTAGCTAATAGACTAGAAAAATATTTACCAAACTTGATTAAGGAAGATCAATATGGTTTTGTTAGAGGTAGATTTATTGCAGATCCATTGAGAAATATATTGAATGTTTTGTTCTGTAAGGATAAGAAAACTTTGGCCTTGTTAAAATTAGATGTGTATAAGGCGTTTGATACGGTAAATCACAATTATTTAATGCAGGTATTGGAAAACTTTGGTTTTGATGGGCCCTTTTTAAATGTTGTAAGGGAAATCTATAGGGGGGGTAAAGCAGTAATTAGAATAAATGATGGGCACTCTAGAGAAATTTCGATACAGAGAGGAGTAAAGCAAGGTTGCCCATTATCTCCTTTGTTATTTGCATTAGCAATTGAACCCCTAGCAGATAGGATACGAAATAGTGGTAGAATTCAGGGATTTCAAATAGGTAAGGAAGAATTGAAATTAAACCTTTTTGCGGATGATATTTTGTTGACAATAAGTAATCCACTGCAGGCAATACGAGAATTGTTAGTTATTTTAGAAGATTTTAAGTTATGTTCGGGACTTGGAATAAACATTAAGAAATCAGAAATAATGTTTATTAATGTAGGTGGGGAAACCAAGAAGGCAATATTAGCCTTAACGGGGATGAAATCAGGAGTTAGCAAAATTAAATATTTAGGAGTTTATCTTAATAAAAATATAGAGAGGCTACAAAAAATGAATTATAATAAGGTGTGGTTAAAGATTTTAAAGAAATTGAAGGAATGGAAGAACAAAAATTTGAGTATCCTAGGGAAAATTAGAGCAATAAAAATGTTTATACTCCCAAAGCTGCTATATTTATTCCAAGTACTTCCTATAAGATTAGATCAGGAAACGATAAGGAAATGGGATGAACATATTAAAAATTGGGTCTTTGGTCGGAAAAAAGCAAGAATACAAAAAAAGTTGATATATATGCCCCAAGATGAATTAGGATGGGGAGTTCCATATTTACAAGCTTATTATGATGCAGTTCAGTTGAAAGCACTGATGGAGTTAGAATGGAGGAAAGGGGATAAATGGGTAAGACTTGAATCTGCAGTCAATAAGGGAGCAGGTAGTAGTGGAATTTACACGAGAGAGATAAAAAAGGTAATGATACAAACCGAAGGTCCAAGAAAAATAGCTTTAATTGTGTGGAAGAGGTGGAAAAAGATCTTAATGCCTTTAACCTCGAAATGGACCCCACTTAAGGATATCTGGGAAAAAGAGATGAACCCAAAATTCTATGAAGAGCTGCAAAGGGAAGACATAATAAGAGTCAAGGATTTGTACAATAGCCAAGGGGCCTTATTACCACTTCAGGAGTTGAACTGTAAGATAGGGAAACAATATTGGTTAAATCTAATGGGATTATATCAAACAATCCGACAAGAAAAGTATAAAGATGCTATTAAAAGAGATGACAATTTTATAGAAAAGGCACTATATGTGGATGAAAGGAAGAAAGGACTGTCAGGGATTATTTACCTTGAATTGGTAAAAGATAAGGAGTTCATGTATAGAACCTTAAAGAACAAATGGAATAAAGAAAAACAAATAACTGATGAGGAGGTGAATAAGTTAATGATGAATTTGAAGAAAATTAAGATAGAGAAATATAGAGAACTTGAAAGGAAGATAATCTTGAAATGGTATAGGACGCCGGCTCAATTGGCATATATGATTAAAGGGATGAAACCAAATTGTTGGCACTGTAATGCAAAAGAAGGGTGGTACTCCCACTTATGGTGGGAGTGCCCCAAGGTTATAGAGTTTTGGGGGGAAATTCGGGGAAAAATAGTGGGGGCATGTAAGTTTAATATTGATATAGATGGGGAGTTGTTATTTATGGGGGTACTGGAAAACAATAACATTGAGAAACAAAACCAGAGCATTTTCAAAGCAATGATATTAGCAGCACATGCAGTGATAGCATATGGTTGGAAGGAGAGCTTAAAATGGACCCTGGAAAGATGGAACAATTATTTGTATGAATATATACAATCAGACATATTAGAATGTTTAAAACAAGATAAGATATGGGATAGAAAAATTGAAGAGATAAAAGAGAAATGGGATATATACTTCTCATGGGTATTTAAGGGGGAAGCCAACAAAGCTATATTTGAAAAATTGGGAAAAGTGTGCTCATGGTTAAAAATTTAATTGTAACTTTAGTATGGTCACTTGGTGGGGGGGAGGGATATAAATAGGGGTAAAAATGGTGTCATAAGAGAATTGGAAATGTATTCTATGTAATGTAATATTTGAGACACAATAAAATAAAAAAAGGAAAAAAAAAAAAGATGTTTTCTTGCCATCCCCATGGTAACCTTGCAGCCGGTGAGGTAGAGACAAGAAGACAAGCAGGGGACGGGGAAAGCGGATGTCATCATGACATGCAGAAGGAGGGACCAGGGGCTGCAAGTGGGCTATGCTGGTTTCGCTTCCTACATTCTGTGGAAATTGTGGGGGGGAGCCCTGCCACGTCTCCCCCACACTCTCTCTTAAAATTGTTTCGCCTTCTTTCACCTGCCACCACCATCCACTCAAGACGGCCTCTGCTGACTAGACTGGGAAACAGAGAACTGGGAGATGTCGTTTTAAGAATTTCCTACCTGCCATCACGCTGCAGAAGGGAAGTCCTTTAATCGTTGCTAGTTCTTTAGCCGCTCACAAAGGACTGCCAACAGAACGATTATGATGATTATAACCCTGCAGCCGGTGAGGAAGAGACAAGAAGACAAGCGGGGGATGGGGAAAGCGGATGTCATCATGACAGGCAGAAGGAGGGACCAGGGGCTGCAATGCTGGTTTCACTTTCCTACCTTCTGTGGAAATTGGGGCCACGTCTCCCTCCCTGCCTCCCTCTCCCGATCTGCCTAAATTAACAGGATGTGCATTGCTGTTGGATGGCCTGCTAGCCTCTGCTGCACGGAAGGAGAGCAGCTCTGGGCTTCTCCCTGGCTCTGCCTCCCCAGCCTGCTTGGAGCCTTCTGTTTCAGTCTCCCCCTCAAGGGTGGAACCTCACCAGGCCCTGATGTTCACCTCCCAAAGTTAATATTGATGGCTGGCAGATGGTCGATGGTCATCACCATCAGCCTCCAGGATCCCCTCAGGGGACCCCCTGCCTGGGCTTGAGGGAGTTCTACCGTCTAAAGCCTCAATGGATTCTGGCAACGAGCGGGGCCTCTTCTACTAGGGGTAACAACCAGGCTTCTATCAGCTCTGGAGGGTGGTAGGCAGGTGGCTCCGACTCCAGCTCCTTGTCAAGCTTGAAGATGAACTGTTTGGTAATGCAAGGCCTTGCTCCTCTGCGTAGGATGGAGGGAAGCCTCTGCTGCCCAGATGTTCCTTGTGGGCTGCTTTGGGCGATCTGCCCTGCTGGCAGGCGCAGCCTCAAGCCATTGTCTAGACCAGGGGTGGCCAACGGTAGCTCTCCAGTTGTTTTTTGCCTACAACTCCCATCAGCCCTAGCCATTGGCCATGCTGGCTGGGGCTGATGGGAGTTGTAGGCAAAAACATCTGGAGAGCTACCGTTGGCCAGCCCTGGTCTAGAATGTTCCGTAAAAAAAGAAATGGATGCGGCATTCAGGTTATGAACCTTCCAACAACCATAAGCCACAGGCAGCTCCCAGATCAACCCCAAGCTGCCTGAACTCTCTGCATGTTGGAGTGCTGGCATACTGGCTCTCAGCAGTCCTTACAAGGGCCTTGTCAGAGCCCACTCATATTGTGAAGCCCCTGTGGAGGTTGAGCTAAAAATGGCTTCCTGGCTCTGGCGAGATCTGGACCCCAAACACCCTGTTCAGGGCTTAGGTCATAGCCACTGGGCGACACCATCTCCTTGGTGGGTGCTCATGTGGTTCACGGAAAGAGCTATCTAAAGAACCCTCTGGTGGTTTCCTGGGGTCAATCCATGCTCCCTCCCTCCTGTTCTCCAGGGTGAGCTGCTTGCCCCTTCCACGTGCCTAGCATGGTGGGCGCTTGAGAGCTTATTTCTACGCATAGAGAGTGTGATGTTGCTACCCACCTGGAGATCTTGCGGCTACTCTCCAATTGCTCAAAGCTTATCAAGCTCAGCTTATTGTTTCATTATATACACTGAAGCAAACTCTGACAGAAAACAGTTAAACCTCTTCAACAGTCAGAAAAGGAATGTTCCATCACAATGGGGGGGATGGGGAAGTTCAGTAGCAGCAGCAGAAACAGACTCTATACTGACTCTGCATCACCTTTCCACCTGCAACTAGTCTTCACTCTTTCTATTCAGATTAGGCTACAGTGGGCTCCATTATTCAATCCCCCTGTGAGAATTTTGTTTAAGATTTGACAAACTTTCTCATATTTTTCCCTACAAAAAATGGGGATATAACCAAAACATATAAAGCACACAGATGGAAATCTTCATTGTGCTACTGTGGCCACATAGGAGAAAGTCAATTTAAAAGAATGATGGGAGTAAGGTGACAATTCTAATTCAAGGAGCATGTTAAAGTAGATGCTGAGCTGATATAAATTAGTCCACCTTCCGGTGACATCAGCGGTGTGTGGCAGATGCAAAGAGTTGTGCAAAAGAGCTCTGGCACCTCTTCTTCTACAAAATGCTCCCTGTTCTCGCTCCTTCCCCATCCTCATTTTTCTACCTCCCTTCTGTTCTTTCTCTCATTCTTTCTTTGTATTTCTGTCTTTCTGCCTTTTTATTTCATTCCGGCTGCGATCTCTCTCTCTCTCGGCCTGACTTCACGAATGAAGATTTAAGAAGGGTGCAGTAGTCCACGTCTGCTGCAGGCTCGCTGGTGGCTGACAAGACCAATGCGGGACAGGCAGATCCGGCCACAGTGGCTGCAGGGAAAAGTCTGATTTAGGGTTGGTGCTGTAGCAGTGCGATTCTTCCTCAATCTCCTTTTGTCCTCAAGACCAGCTATGCGTGTGTTCTCAAAGGAAGAGACAGCCTGGTGGATGGTGTGCCTCCATGCTTTGCGATCTGAGGCTAGGTCAGACCACTGGTGATGGTTGATGCGACAGGTGCCAAGGGATTTCTTCAAAGAGTCCTTGTACCTCTTTTTTGGTGCCCCTCTATTTCGATGGCCAGTGGAAAGTTCGCCATACAGAGCAATCTTGGGAAGGCGGTGGTTTTCCATCCTAGAAATATGCCCTGCCCAGCGCAGCTGCGTCTTCAACAGCAGTGCCTCGATGCTTGTAACCTCTGCCCGCTTCAGGACTTCTTGAGGATCTCTGCCTTTCTGTCTTTTTATTTCATTCCGGCTGCGATCACACATACTAAATAACACACTTTTACTTACGGTTGCCAGGTCCAATTCAAGAAATATCTAGGGACTTTGGAGGTGGAGCCAGGAGGCATCAGGGTGGAGCCAGGAACAAGGGTGTGACAACAAGCATAATTGAACTGCAAAGAGAGTTCTGGCCATCACATTTAAAGGGACCACGCACCCTTTTGGTGGGCTCACAGGGCGCCTTTTGGTGGGCTCACAGAATTGGACCCTCGGTCAAATCTTTTTGAAACTTGGACAGTTTTTTGAGGAGAGGCACCAGGTGTTATGCTGCAAATTTGGTGCCTCTACCTCAGGGGGGGGGGGGAAACAACTCCCCTAGAGCCCCAGATACCCACAGATCAACTCTCCATTATATCATAGGAAATAATGGAGTACCCAGCAGACATTCCTCCCCTTCCCCCCCCCCCCCCGCTTATTGATGAACCTGAAGTGAGGGGAGGACTTCGAAACTGGGGGATCCCCTGCCCCCACCTGGAGATTGGCAAAAGTAAGCAAAATCTGAGTAGCACAAAACACACAGTATTTTATCACACTCTTAGACACAGTAACAATATATAACGACACAAGCTCACATAACTTCAATAGAGAAAGTCTCTCATAAATAATCACTGTAGGAAAGTGCAGAGTCCAGTTCTCAATCTGCGTCGTACCACAATGTACATCCAGGGAAATAAGACACCGACATTCAAAATCAATAAACGGAGACCGGTTTCGGCAACGCCTTCCTCAGTTGTAGACCTTTATGTGGCCAAACGTGTCACGGCTTTCCCGTTAACATCAACAATTACTTATAAACGGGGACTCCAGAGCAACATTTTTTTTAACAGGCACAGCCTTCTAACGCTCCTCATAGCTGGAATCCCTGAAGTGGCTGATCTAATTTCTCCAGGGTCAGGGACAAAGGGTGACACATGAGGGGATGACTTCCCTGTGATACCCACAAGAATGTGGGATCCCCAAAGGGGCAGTGCTCTTCCCACTGCTGTTCTCCTTGCCCAATCGGTTGGAAGTTTCGGGCTGGGTTGTCATCAATATGCAGACGTGTTGGGGTTTAGAAACACTTTAGCAGAGTTGTGTGGTGAGATCCACAATAATAAACAGCCAGGCACACAGTTTAGCTTAAGAACAAAGTAGTTTACTTTTACTATGAGGAAAGGGTTACTGGAATTACTAGAAAACAAAGAAGGACTCAATATCCTTTCTAGCTCTCTAAGCTACATCTCGACTCTGTGGAGTCCAAACTCTGACTGCAAGGAGATCTGAGGGCTTACACAAAGGGCTGTAAAACTGACCAAATGGTTTCCCCCAGACCACCTCCCAAATATATGGATTAACCAATTAGGGCTCTTCTTCAATGGTCACTTTACATTTTGACACCTAGCCTGAGCGGGAAATACGTGCACACATTCTCATTGGCTCTATCTCTCACTGGCTAAGCATCAGCATGCATATACATTCATTTAGTTAACTCATGACAACAGGAAGTGAAATTGCAACAGAAAACCCAACAAGACGACACCCAGCTATATCTGTTGATGAATGATCAGCCCCGGATACATTGGCCATGGGATTGGAGGCTGTAGGAAGATGGCTGAAGCAGAGCTGGCTTCCAAGAAGGAGGTCCTGCAGCTGGGTTGAAGAGGGGCCACTGTGGGAGGCGGACCCTAATCTGTAGGTAATAGTTTTATTGTATGTGGCCATTGGCCATTACAATATAAGATTACAGCATAACAATTTACATTCAAAAAATCATAGTTAAAAAAGCAGATCTTAGAACTGTACACTTCTAAAATTTTATAGGTATATTGTTGGTATGTTTAAAATCATAATAGCTGTGCTGGACTATAGAGCTCAATGTTGTGTGTTCCTAGGAGCCACCTTGGATCTAACTTTTCTAGCTGCAAGGGCAAAAAGTGTTACCTTGCATGAGACCAAGGGGTTCATGTCTGAAATTAAAAAATATCATTTTTTATTGTCAGATAAGTTGTGTATTTGGCTTACAATTCCAGAAAAGAATCTGCTTCTTAGGTCTGAATATAAAGGGCACAACAGAGATCTTCCACAGCAGTTCTGCATATGCATACTCATTCTTCCTGTGGTTTATTAGTATACCTTCCAGACAGCAGTTCAGTGGGCATAGTTTGCAAATGAAGTGCAGTGAATGCCACTCTTAAGTTATGTACTGTAATGTCTGATAAGAAGTTCTTGGGTGATCTGTTTTTATCTTGTGATACCATGGTGCAGATTAAGGCTGGGTTATTAATGTGTTGTCTAATAACATATCTTCATTATACACCCATAGACACAAGTCCCAGGTGTTCAGGGGAGAACTAATTAAATCATCAGGCATAATGTATCGTGAAATGATGTTGTTATAAAATTCAGCTTGAGTTTTGTCATTGTTTAGTAGATTGAAATAGGTGGTTTAACTCAAAGTTTCTTTTGGAAGCCGCTGAAATTTCAGTTTTGATTTCAAGATAAACAGGTTGCTTATCTGTAACTGATGATCTTCAGGCGGTCATCTGTGCATTCACACTGATGGGATATAGTGTGCCTGTGCCGATCCCGATCGGTACTTCAAAGCCTAAGAAAAAAGGATTTTCGCGTCCGTCCCACCAGACATGCGCAGCTCTCCACCACGCATGCCCACCAGGACGGGCACAAGGATCCCGCCAGTTCCTTCTTACCACTGTAAGCTCATGAGAACCGATAGCAGAGGAGAAGGAAGGCACGTCATGTGAATGCACAGATGACCACTCAAAGATCATCAGTTACAGGTAAGCAACCTGTTTATCTTCTTTGTGGTCTCTGTGCTTCACACTGATAGGAGACTAGCAAGCCATAAGACCTACCTGGCGGTGGTTGCTGGAACAGTGCTCAGGAAATCGCTGCTTGAGCACTGCCACACCCACTGCGGCATGCTGGCGCCTTCTAACATCCAGAGCGTAGTGTTGCACAAAGGTGTGAGGTGTAGCCCACATGGCTGCTTGGCAGACTTCCTGTAAGAGCACTCCAAGGAGGAACGCTGTAGATGATGCCACCGCCCTGGTGGAGTGTGCTTGCACAGGTCCTGGTAGAGGCTGTTTAGCTAGCAGGTAGCAAGTTCGTATGGCCTCAACAATCCACTTTGATAGGCGCTGGGAGGAAATGCCTTTCCCAAGCGAGCTGGAAGCACAGGAAACAAAAAGCGAAGTGGATCTCCTGGATCTCTTGGTACGATGTAGGTAAAAAGAGAGCGCCCGCTGGACATCTAAGGTATTCAGGCAATGCTCCTCAGCCATTGTAGGATTAGGGGAAAAAATGGGCAGATTGATGTCTGCGGATAGGTGGAAGGCTGACACCACCTTAGGAAGAAAGCTCAAGTCAGGAGTCAGGCAGACCCCGCTGTCCGAAAAGGAGATATGAGGTGGGTCACAACGAAGAGCTCTAAGCTCCCCCACCCTTCTGGAAGAGGTGATTGTGACGAGGAAGGCAGTCTTCCAGGTCAGGAGGTGAGGAGAGGAATTTGCCATTAGTTCAAAGGGAGGCAGTGTGAGGCGATAATGCACCAGCAGGAGGTCCCAGGGGGTAGCTGGGCGTTTATGCACTGGTACAAGGTGGGCAAGACCCCTCAGAAACTTCTTGACCGACGGGTGAGCAAAAACTGAGATGCCGTCAACTAGGTTGTGGGTGGCCGAGATAGCTGTCAAATAGACTCACAGAGAGGAAAGGGTGAGTCCTCTGCCTAGTAGAGCAAGGAGGAAGCTAAATATCGGCAGCGAAGGCGAGTCCTGGAGGGAGGCCGGCAGCGTGGCCCTGTGATTCAGGAAGGCTTTCCGCTTGCCCTCATAGGAGCGTCAAGACATAGGATGCCTGCTATTTAGGAGAACGTAGTCAATACGCTCTCGGATAGACATCATGGTAGTTGCCACACTGTGAGTTTCAGGCGTGGGATGTTGTGATGCAGGAGGTGGCTCCCATGAGCCACCAATAGATCTGGTTCCGGTGGAAACTGATGGAACATCTGGGCAGACAACTGAAGGAGGACTGGGAACCAGGGTTGCTGTGGCCACCAGGGGGCGATTAAGATCCCTGTGGGTCTCTGTGCTCGGACCTTGGTGACTACTCTGGTCATCAAAGGCAGAGGGGGAAAGAGGAAGAGATGCTGCCCTCCCCATGGATAAAGAAGGCCGTTCCCCTGGGATAGGGGATCGTGGCCCCCCTGGAGCAGAAGGTCAGGCACTTTGCGTTGTGCCTGGTCACGAAGTTTTCTACGCCCGGACGACCCCACTCGTCGAGGTACTGAGGTACTTCCAATTGAGCTCCCACTCGTGGAAGACGGAGTCCCCCCCTGCTCAGGGCATCTTCCATGGTGTTCTGAACACCTGGAAGATGTGTCATCACCGGATGGATGTCCCATTGGAGGCAGTCTTCCCAAATGCTGCTGGCCAATTGGCTAAGAGTCCTGGAGCCTGTCCCCCCCCCCCCCCGCTTGTTCATGCAGTATAGGGTGGTAGTGTTGTCCATCAGAAAGGACACCACACAGCCATGGAGGAGACGGTGGAAAGAGTGAAGGGCGCACCGTATCGCCAGGAACTCCAGATAATTGATATGATGACTTCGGAAATGGGGCTCCCAAAGCCCGCCGACACATAGGCCATTGAGATGTGCTCCCCAGCCCCATAAAGAAGCATCTGTTGTCACCACCTTAGATGGGGCTGACAATAGAAATGGAGTCCTCCAGAGCAGGTTGAGGTTCTGTTCCCACCAGGTCAGGGAGATCAGGACAAGAGCCGGTAACACCAGACGACGAGACTGCAGATGACGTGTAAGCCAGAACACTCTCACAAACCACAACTGCAGTGGTCGCATACGGAGGGGGACATGGAGAAGCACAGCTGTGGTGGCTGCCATCAGTCCCAGAAGTCTTTGTATCTGGAGGGCTGAAGCTTCGCCCTGACTCCTGATCTCGGTGATGAGGGCGACCAGCGCATCTGCCCAAGCCTGAGGGAGAAAAGCGTGGCCGAGGTGAGTGTCCAGAATGGCTCCTATGAACCGTACTCTCCTGGATGGGACAAGGCGAGATTTCAGTAGATTGACCTAGAGTCCCAGGTGTCTAAGGAGTAAAATGGTGTTGAGGTGTGACTGGAAGGTGTCCGCTGCCAAGGCCACTACCAGCAAATCATCTATATAAGGGAATATTATGATCCCTTGAAGGCGGAGATAAGCAGCGATGACTATCATAGTCTTTGTAAAGACCTGGGGGGCAGTCGAGATCCCGAAGGGGAGCGAGGTGTATTGGAAACATTGGTTCCCAATAGCAAACTGCAGGTATTGCCGGAAGTGGGGGTGTATTGTAATATGGAAAAATGCATCCTTCAAATCCAGAGTAGCCATCCAGGCATCTCTGTCCAGCAGTGGAACTGAAGGGATGTCATACGGAACTTTTTGTAAATAATGTATTCATTGAGGGCCCAGAAGTCCAGGATGGGTCGGAGACCCCCATCCTGCTTGCGGACAGTAAAATACTGGGAGTAGAACCCCGCAGGGGAGGTAGGGGGAACTGGTTCTATAGCCTGTTTTGATATGAGGTTTGTGACTTCCTGCAGGAGGACCTCCGAGGGAGGTGTCGTTATCAGACCCAATGGAGGGGATCGCTGGATGAATTCAATTCGATAGCCGTGTTCTATGGACAGAACCCAGCTGTTGATGGTGATGTTTCTCCATGCAGGTAAGTACGGGGACAGGTGGGTGGGAAAGGGTGGTGGTTCTGGGAGAGAGTCAAAGACCCTATTTGGGCATCTTGCCCCCCTTAGGTCTGTGTTGTTGTGGGGAAAACTTCTGTTTGTTCTCATAAGACAGCCTGGAGTGGCTTGACTGGGAGTGCTGGGATCACGTCTGTTCAGGGGGTGACTTAGTGAAGGGTTTCTTGGACCAAGATTTCAACCAGGTCTTAGACTTAGGGCGAAAGGAAGTAGAAACCCCGAGGTTTTTGTAAGACTTGATGCTTTTATCTAGATCCTGGAGGACCGTGTCGGTAGTCGAGCTGAACAGCCTGTCTCCCTCAAAGGGAAGGTCCTCGATCCACACCCTGGTGTCCTGGGGCAGGGCCGTGATGCGGAGCCATGCATTGTGACAGATGGTAACTGCCGTAGTCAGCATCTTGGCAAAGACATCTAAAGAATGGCTGCGTTGACCTGGTGTTTCAGAACGAGCATGTCCTCTCTCTGGAGTCATTTCAGCTCTAAGGCCTTGTCCTCAAGGAGGGAAGGTAAGATGTCTGCTAGCTTCTCCCAGAGGGCATATTGATACCTGGCCATGCAGGCCTCGTAGTTTGCTATCTTGATCCCCAAGGCACCTGCGGAGTATACCTTGCGGCCGAAAGAGTCGAGTTTCTTCCCCTCCTTATCAGGAGGAGTAGAATGTGTGCATTTACTTTTTGACAAGGAAGAGACCACGACAGAGGTAGGTCTGGGGTGATTGAAGAGGAACAAGGCTTCCGCTTCCTGTGTCTTATACATATGATCCGCGCGCCTGGTGGAGACCGGGGTAGACAGCGGTTTTGGCCATGAGACCTTGGCTGCCTGGAGAAGTACTGAGGTCATGGGCGAGACTACCAGTGTGGACGCATCGCGCTGGACGATGTCAAAGACCATGTCGGTAACGAGGAGCTTCGGCTGCGAGATCGGTAGTGATAAAAAATGGGCCATGCGCTTGACAAAATCGCCGTAAGCCCAAAGGTCTTCAGATGGAGAGATCAGTGACTCCTCTATGGACAGTTTGGTGTCGGAGTCCCGGTGGCTAGGGTGGTCTGAGTTCGAGTTGGAGTGAGAGGAAGCTGAGTTGTGCTCCAAGGGCTGCCTGGGTAGTTCTGGAGTCCTCGGTGTTGAGGGTCAGAGTGGAGTTGTCGGCAACGAGACATGCTCAGGCTGCACGGCAGGTAGCTGTTCCGCTGCACACTTCGCAGGAGGGTTTTGAGGCCGATGTGGATCTCTATGACAGGAATGGCAAAATGCAACTGATTGCGAGTCCCAGTCCGGTGGTGGGCGAGGCATCACGGAAACCCGAAAACATAGAATACGCTCCGTATAGGTACTGCCATTGCCTCTGGTCCCAGTGCATCGGAGGTGGCGGCAACAGTAGAGGGGTGCAATCCTCCGGGGCCTTCATCGGTGTGTACGGTCACTGCGGCAGCAGCGGGGAGGTAGGCGCCCACTCCTGCTGATCAGGTTTCGGCGAGGGGCTCGGTTCGATACTGGAGGAGGTGGAGCGAGACGTCTGCTGAGTGAGATCGATCTCAAAGTCCAAGAGTTCCTCTTGGGGTACACGCTGCTGGGGAACCTGCCGGATAGGGGAAGCGAGAAGCTGCAGCAGGGGGACCTTGCCCGGCGCCGCCAGCCCAGCTAGGGTGGCGGATTGGCTCAGTCCTTCTTGAGGGCTCTAGGAGTCTTATGTTTCTTGTCCTTGTCCCTCTTATGCTCCTTTTCCTCCCTGCGTTTCTTTGCAGGAGTGGAGGGTTCCGAGGTAGGTGCTGGGGTCGAGCGTTTCCGCACCAACCTGTCGGCATCAGAAGGAGCTGTACCGGAAGGAGGCGGCATGGATGACGTCGACGCGCATCCCAAATCGACTTGGGACTGTATACCAGGGGTAAGTGCTGCTTCCATAAGCACTGTTTGAAGTCGCGCGGCACAATTTTTCTGCGTTTGTCGGGAGAACTTGGTACAATGTGTGCAGGTCTCTGGGTGGTGTCCCTCTCCAAGGAACAGAAGGCAGAGATTGTGGCCGTCAGGGGGAGGGAGTTTGCTGCCGCACATCTTGCAGCGTTTGAAGCACCCCTACAACTTTTCCATTTACTCGGGGGGAAAGGGAAGGGTGTCCCCCCCCATCTGGGGAGGAGATGAGCTAGAAAAACTCACGCACTCAAGTGTCCTTGTTTTTCTTTAAGTTCGCAAAGAGCGAAGTAATTGAAGAAATCCGAAGAAAAAGACAACGAAGGTGAGTACTGATGAGAGACGGGAGAAAGATCCTGTCTGCGCCAAGGTCTGAAAGGAACTGGCAGGATCCTTGTGCCTGTCCTGGTGGGCATGCGCGGTGGAGAGCCGCGCATGCCCAGTGGGACGGGCGCAAAAATCCTTTTCTTGGGGGGGGGGGTGCAGGCACACTATATCCCATCAGTGTGAAGCACAGAGACCACGAAGATTGCTATACAAGCTCGAGCCCAAAGAGATGGTATGCCTAATTCTTCTCTCATTAAGGCCACAGTGCAGGAGGCCAACCCCCAGCTCTTGATGAAAGGCCACTGAAAAAGCACTTAACCATCAAGAGCTTGCTCATGGTCTTAGATGCCTCCTTGCTCATGGAGGCACAGGTCAAAAATGTAACTAGACTGGCATTTTTTCATCTATGTCAAGTTAGATTGTTGACTCCTTACTTATATTTGCCAAGACGTTGCCACAGTGATCTATTCAATGGCCACCTCTAGACTAACTTGCTGTACACAGGGCTACCTTTACACATGATCAAGAAAATGCAATTGGTGCAGAATGCAGTGGCGTGGGGTCTCACAAGCACACTGCTGAGAACACATATTCAGTCATTGCTCCGCCAGATGCACTGGCTCCAAATTGAGTAGTGGATCAGATTTAAGGTTCTGGTGTTGACATTTGAAGACTTACATGATCTGGGACCAGCATATCTATGGAACATCTTTCCCAAGAAGTCCCTCAAGGAGCATTATATTCAGATGACAAGCAGCTAGGGGTCCCTGGCCAAGAAACCATCCAAGTGCCTGCAATGAGAGACAGGACCTTTTTAGCTTTGGCCCCTACCTGGTGAGATCCACTGTCTAGTGAGACCCGGACCCTGTGGGAGCTGAAACAACTCCACAGGGCTTGTTAGACAGAGGTGCTCTACCAGGCAAATGGACAGGGATAGCAACGATGAAAAGCACTGCCCTCTCTTTTTGTGGTCTGTTCCCTCTCATCAGCCTCTGTGACTGTTACCATCTGCAGTGCCTTAGTTTTGATTTTATGGAGTGCTACTGTTGATGCAGAAGAGCCCCGTGGTGCAGAGTGTTAAAGCTGCAGTACTGGAGTCCTAAGCTCTGCTCACAACCTGAGTTTGATCCCTGGAGGAAGCTGGGTTTTCAGGTAGCCAGCTCGAGGTTGACTCAGTCTTCCATCCTTCCGAGGTCGGTAAAATGAGTCCCCAGCTTGCTGGCGGGAAAGTGTAGATGATTGGGGAAGGCAATGGCAAACCACCCCGTAAAAAGTCTGCCGTGAAAGCGTTGTGAAAGCAACATCACCCCAGTCGGAAACGACTGGTGCTTGCACAGGGGACCTTTCCTTTCCTACTGTTGATGCAATATTTAATACTGTAACATTATGGTTTTAACTACTTAACTATGGTCATCTGACAGCAATGCTGATTCTGTGAACTTAGGCAAATCATGAGAAGGAGGGCAGGAAGGGTTGCATCAGGGCTTAGTTCTCATGACCCTTCCTTACACACCCAGGGATTGATGTTCAGCACTTATGCAGACGATACCCAGCTATACCTGTTGATGAATAATCAGCCCCAGATACATTGGCCATGCGATTGGAGGCTGTAGGGAGATGGCTGAAGCAAATTTTTCTCCAGGCGTTTGGCCAGAGATCCTGGAGAGGGATGGTTGTTGCCACCTTCTGGGCATGGAGCAGGTGTCACTGCGTATGTGTGTGTGTGATGTGTCTGAATTTCCTGCACTGTGCAGGGGGGTTGGACTAGATAAGCCTGGCGGTCCCTTCCAACTCTAGGATTCTAATCCCCCCCTCCCCAAACCTTGTTGCACAGGGAAGGGCAGGTTAGAAACAGAATGAAATAAATAAGAACTTCAGAAAGAAAAACAAAGAAATAAAATTTCCTTCAAGTCAAGGTGAATTTCGCTCTTAAAGAGAATCTTATCTAAATTTAAATAGAGTAGGGGGCTCTCTGGACCCAAAGAATTAACTGGAATAGCAATGGGGTGAGGGATAGAATTCCTAAGTGAGCAAAATATTATAATTCTAGGAGAAACTCAAAGGAATGCAATTATGAAGCCCCACAAAATTTAATTTGCACCATTTTTTTTAAATCACATAACCAGTCACTGCTAACTCATTTATAAAATTAAAGGCACATTTTTGACAGGATTATAAACCACAACATTTTATGAGATGCAAATATAAAATACAATGAAATATAAACAAATATTGCACAGTGTATGTATGGTTGGAGCTTCTGCTTTTCAGAATGGACAAAGTTAAAAAATGGCAAAGGCTTGTGGAGATGAACACACTGCTGGCTTCCGTAAGTGACAAACAGCCCTGCTTCACTGGTGTTTCAAAGACTTCACATAACCACAGGAGTCCTGCTCTCTTTTACCCTCCTCGCCATTTTCTTGGCAACCTTGAAAATGAGCCCACAAAACAATTAGCTAACCTACCGGCACAGACCTGAGTAATTGGTCTCACTGAGGACCTGAAAGAAGAGAGCTGTCTTCCAACTGGCAACTTCTGACTTTACCCACGCAACAGGGCAAGGGATTGTTTCACACATTTTATGGGTACACACTAGGGGTGTGCATTCCGTTCGGCTGAACCAAATAAACCTCCGTATACCCCGATTTGGAAGTATACAGCATCGTATACTTTCAAAACCAATTTACAGGCATTATACGGGAGCCATATACGGCTCCTGTATAATTCTGAATCCATATTCGGAAGTATTTGGAAGTTCATAAAAAAGGTGGGAAAGGAGCTTCTGCAGTCTCAGGGGAGCTGCTTCTCTCCTTTCCCGCCTTTGGAAGTCTTTTCCCACCTCTCCCATAGCCTCCCTGGGATCAGGGAGAACATAAGAACAAAATAGAAGCCATGTTGGATCAGGCCAATGGCCCATCCAGTCCAACAGTCATACAGTGGCAAAAAAAATTTATATACACACACACACTGTGGCTAATAGCCACTGATGGACCTGTGCTCCATATTTTTATCTAAACCCCTCTTGAAGGTGGCTATACTTGTGGCTGCCACCACCTCCTGTGGCAGTGAATTCCACATGTCAATCACCCTTTGGGTGAAGAAATACTTCCTTTTATCCGTTTTAACCTGTCTGCTCAGCAATTTCATCGAATGCCCATGAGTTCTTGTATTGTGAGAAAGGGAGAAAAGTACCTCTTTCTCTACTTTCTCCATCCCATGCATTATCTTGTAAACCTCTATCATGTCACCCCGCAGTCGACGTTTCTCCAAGCTAAAGAGTCCCAAGCGTTTCAACCTTTCTTCATAGGGAAAGTGCTCCAGCCCTTTAATCATTCTAGTTGCCCTTCTCTGGACTTTCTCCAATGCTATAATATCCTTTTTGAGGTGCGGCGACCAGAACTGCACACAGTACTCCAAATGAGACCGCACCATCGATTTATACAGGGGCATTATGATACTGGCTGATTTGTTTTCAATTCCCTTCCTAATAATTCCCAGCATGGCGTTGGCCTTTTTTATTGCAAACGCACACTGTCTTGACATTTTCAGTGAGTTATCTACCACGACCCCAAGATCTCTCTCTCTCACAATACAAGAACTCGTGGGCATTCAATGAAATTGCTGAGCAGAAAGGTTAAAACGGATAAAAGGAAGTACTTCTTCACCCAAAGGGTGATTAACATGTGGAATTCACTGCCACAGGAGGTGGTGGCGGCCACAAGTATAGCCACCTTCAAGAGGGGTTTAGATAAAAATATGGAGCACAGGTCCATCAGTGGCTATTAGCCACAGTGTATGTGTGTATATAAAATTTTTTGCCACTGTGTGACACAGAGTGTTGGACTTGATGGGCCGTTGGCCTGATCCAACATGGCTTCTCTTATGTTCTTATGTCAGTCTCTGTCAGTTCATACCCCATCAACTTGTATTTGTAGCTGGGATTCTTGGCCCCAATGTGCATTACTTTGCACTTGGCCACATTGAACCGCATCTGCCACGTTGACGCCCACTCACCCAGCCTCAACAGATCCCTTTGGAGTTCCTCACAATCCTCTCTGGTTCTCACCACCCTGAACAATTTAGTGTCATCCGCAAACTTGGCCACTTCACTGCTCACTCCCAACTCTAAATCATTTATGAACAAGTTAAAGAGCATGGGACCCAGTACCGAGCCCTGCGGCACCCCACTGCTTACGGTCCTCCACTGCGAAGACTGCCCATTTATACTCACTCTCTGCTTCCTATTACTCAGCCAGTTTTTGATCCACAAGAGGACCACAAGAGGGAGGGAGGGGGAGGAGAGCCCCAGCAGCCAATCCAAAGCATGCATTTGCAAAATGCATTGCAAATGCATGCTTTGTATGGCTGTTGTGTAGCTGATAGCTGGGCTAATCCCCCAGCCATCAGCAACACTGTCATTCTTTTGTTTACTTGGGTATCCAAGTAAACAGTGTTCTCTGGCCAATCACAGAGCAGTGGTATTTTTTGAAACTGCTCTGTGTAGGGCCAGAGAACCTTTTTAAGGAGTCTGCCTGGCTGGACTCCATTCCATTGCTGCTGTGTTTGTGTTGGTGTGTGAGAGAGATTGTGCTGTGCTGGCCCTTGGCCTCAGCTGCTGCGGCTCTCTCTCGGCCTTGCCTGACCTCAAATGTCAAGCATGGCTAATTCTGATCAATAACTGATGGGTTTATGGCCTGTCGAAAACAGGCCTGGGTAAGATCCTAGAGAACCAAATGCTGCTAGTTTATTATCCTTTCCTGGCTCCTCTTTGTTTTATGACTGTTAATTAGAGGGAACAAAGCAATCAGCACCTTCCCATGAATCCTTCTGCGGGAGGGAGAGCCATCTGGGTGATGCAAGGCCAAATGCCTGATAACACCCTGGGAATGTATGTAGTTTTGATATTCTATGTGTGAATGCTCCCCTGCTTCCCCTCCCCGTAGGAATCCCTTTGAAGTGTATATTAAAACTTGTGTATCAGTGTATTGGTTTCATTCTTCTCAAGCCATGGCTTGAGCCAAAGTATCGGTCTATCAATAAATGTAGTCTTTGCAGCAACCCAGACTCGTCATTGAACCCGCATGCTTGACACCTGCCTGGAGAAGAGAAGACATCCAAGGTATGAGTCTTGGGGTTCTTGTTTTTATTTTAGTTAGGATAAAAGTAGAAGAACTTTTTAAGACTCAGAGTCCCTTTACTTATCCAGATTTGGGTGAGTGGTACTGGGTAGCTTATTTGGGGTTAGGGTTAGGGGGTTCTGCTGGGAATGGGGACCTGGGGTGGGGTGGGGGGTCTGCCAATTTGCCTATATCTTACTTTAGTGAGAGGACTTTTAAAAGTGCAATGTCCTTTTACTTTTTCTGATTTGGATAGCTTGGATTTCTTGGGGTTAGGTTGAAGGTTTTTTGGGGGGAGAGGTTGGTAAAGTTCCTGTATTGTTAAAAGTCAAGTTTTTTACTGTTTTAAAAGCATTCTGTGTTTGATTTGTTGCTGCTGTGTTGTGCTGCTGTTGTTCCTTTTCTCTTCTGGTTCTGGTTCTTGGGAGGGGGGCTGTTTGGACTAATTTTCATTGTTAAAACATCAGTTTTTTAACAGTTGAGTTTCTTGGTCTTTTCTCAGTGATTTGTTTGGATCTGTTGTTGTTGGTTTTGCATCCTGTCCTGTTGTCCCTTTTCCTGGTTCTGGTTTTGGGGGGAGAGGTGTTGACTGATTTGGCCTGAGATTTTTTATTGTTAAAATGGTCGTTTTTTTAACAGTTTCTTGGCCTTTTCTCAGTGATCTGTTTGGATCTGTTGTTGCTGATTTTCCATCCTGTCCTGTAATTCCTTTTCCTGGTTCTAGTTTTTTTGGGGGGGTGGGAGGTGGGTGGGTGGGATTAAAAGTTAAGTTTCTGTCATGTTTTGGGTTTTTTAAATTACCTCTGGTTGGTGTGAGGGCTGTGTGGGGTGGGTCACTTTCATGTTTTAATAGTTATTTTTGGAGTCTGAGGGTGCTTTCAATTTGGCTAGGGCCACTAAATAGACTGCCCTACTAATAAGGGTGTTTTAGGGATTTTTTTTAAATTAAAAAAAAAATTAATCCAGTTTAGGGCTTTATCTTCTTTCAAAATTTAACTAGGCCAGATGGGGCAATTTAAAAAGATTTTAGGTTTCTCATAAAAGGCAACGTGACTACTAGGCCACGTCAGGCTCCCTTTTAAAGAGACTAGGGTTGCAGTGCATCTTGCTTTCAGCCACTGAAAGCTGGTGCATCCTTAGATTTCCATAGGGTAAACCATAGCTTCTCTCTAGTTATAGGGGACACCTGATTTCTAGTTTGCAAGGAAATCCGGTTTGTCCCAGGATCTAGTTAGAAGAAGTTTAACTAGGAGGATATAACAAGGATGGCCTTCATTTCAAGGTAGCCTTTTAAAAACTGTAGCCAGGTGACTTTCAGGATCCATCATCTTGGCTTCAGAGTTCCCTGCAGATCGTCTCCCTGCAGCAACTCTGAGTCTGGCCGGTGGAGGGGTGTCACAGAAGTGATGCCCCCATAGGAAAAGCCCGGAAGGCTTTTTCTTCAGCATGGGACTTTTACGGGGGGGGAGGGGGCCAGCGGCAATGGCCTTCTGTGCTCTCCGTGTGTCCTGAAGCTCTGCAGCCATGAAAGCTGGTATATCAGCAGAAAAAGAACACCTCACAGGAGGTGGCTCTGGCATTGTTTGGGGCAGGGCTGGGGAGCTGGCATCTGGGTTTTCTGCAGCCCAGTCTGCAGAGCAGACCTTGAGCAGACTGTGTTTTGTGTGGCAGTGACGTTAGCAACTGGGTTTATATTGGTTCTAGGCCAGCAGGGTTCATAGAGTATATAGATGGATGGAGTGCATTTGGGTCCTATAGAGATACTCTGGTGTGAAGTTAGGTTTGGCTTTGGGTGCCCGAGGAATTGGACCCCCGGTCCAATTTTTTTTTGGCCTTGCGGATTTTGTGTGGGACAGTGCCCTGAAGCGGCACAGCAGTTTGGGGGGCTCTCCTCAAAACCCTCTGCTCCCCAGAGCCACTTTTCCCACGATAATTACAGTGGGGGAAGTGGCTCTAATTGGTTTTTTTTTCTCACCATTGAACAGTGTTCCTTTTGGGATACCCATAGATGGGTGCAGTGATTTGGGCCAGGGGGGTTGCATGCGGGGTAGTCCCCTGAAGTTACCCTGCAGTTTTGGGGCCCCTCCCTCAAACCCCCCTCTGGCCAGAGCCATTTTCCCCACAGCAATTATAGTGGAGGAAGTGGCTAATTGGGCTTTCCCCAGCATTGGTGGCAATGGGCCTTTTGGGGAGCCCGAAGAATGAAGAGAATCAGTGGGACACGGTGATTCCTGGATATGTTATATTGGAAGGATAGGGAGGGAAAGGTTGGAGGTAGGGTGGCTCTGTATGTAGAGAGGGTATACAGTCTGGTAAGACTGAGGTCAAAGAGATTCCCTTCTCGAAATGCTTTTCAGCATGGATTCTGTAAGGGAAAATCTTGCTTCACTAACCTGTTACAGTTCTTTGAGGGGGTGAACAAACATGTGGACAAAGGGGACCCAATAGATGTTGTTTACCTTGACTTCCAGAAAGCTTTTGATAAAGTTCCTCATCAAAGGCTCCTTAGTAAGCTCGAGAGTCATGGAGTAAAAGGAAGGTCCTCTTGTGGATCAAAAACTGGCTGAGTAATAGGAAGCACAGAGTGAGTATAAATGGTCAGTCTTTGCAGTGGAGGACGGTAAGCAGTGGGGTGCCGCAGGGCTCAGTACTGGGTCCCACGCTCTTTAACTTGTTCATTAATGATCTGGAGTTGGGAGTAAGCAGTGAAGTGGCCAAGATTGCAGATGACACTAAATTGTTCAGGGTGGTGAGAACCAGAGAGGATTGTGAGGCACTCCAAAGGGATCTGTTGAGGCTGGGCAAGTGGGCGTCAACGTGGCAAATGAGGTCAATGTGGCCAAGTGCAAAGTAATGCACATTGGGGCCAAGAATCCCAGCTACAAATACAAGTTGATGGGTTGTAAACTGGCAGAGACTGACCAAGAGAGAGATCTTGGGGTCATGGTAGATAACTCACTGAAAATGTCAAGACAGTGTGCGATTGCAGTAAAAAAGGGCAATGCCTTATTAGGAAGGGAACTGAAAACAAATCAGCCAGTATCATAATGCCCCTGTATAAATTGATGGTGCGGTCTCATTTGGAATACTGTGTACAATTCTGGTCACCGCACCTCAAAAAGGATATTATAGCATTGGAAAAAGTCCAGAAAAGGGCAACTAGAATGATTAAAGGTTTGGAACACTTTCCCTATGAAGAAAGGTTAAAACACTTGGGGCTCTTCAGCTTGGAGAAACGTTGACTCCGGGGTGACATGGTAGAGGTTTACAAGATTATGCATGGGATGGAGAAAGTAGAGAAAGAAGTACTTTTCTCCCTTTCTCACAATACAAGAACTCGTGGGCATTCAATGAAATTGCTGAGCGGTCAGGTTAAAACGGATAAAAGGAAGTACTTCTTCACCCAAAGGTGATTAACATGTGGAATTCACTGCCACAGGAGGTGGTGGCGGCTACAAGCATAGCCAGCTTTAAGAGGGGATTGGATAAAAATATGGAGCAGAGGTCCATCAGTGGCTATTAGCCACAGTATATATATGTGTGTGTGTGTGTATACATATATCAGTGGCTATTAGCCACAGTGTGTATGTGTGTATATATATATGTATATATATATAATTTTTTTGGCCACTGTGTGACACAGTGTTGGACTGGATGGGCCAATGGCCTGATTTAACAGGGCTTCTCATGTTCTTATGTGACACAGAGTGTTGGACTGGAGGGGCCACTGGCCTGATCCAACAGAGCTTCTCTTATCTTCTTATGTCTGGGGCAGTGATGCTCTGTATTATTGGTGCTTGGGGGGTACAGTGGGAGGGCTTCTAGTGTCCTGGCCCCACTGGTGGATCTCCTGATGGCACCTGGGTTTTTTGGCCACTGTGTGACACAGAGTGTTGAACTGGATGGGCCATTGGCCTGATCCAGCAGGGCTTCTCTTATGTCCTTATGTGACACAGAGTGTGGGACTGGATGGGCCATTGGCCTGATCCAACATGGCTTCTCTTACGTTCTTATGTGACACAGTGTTGGACTGGATAGGCCATTGGCCTGATCCAACATGGCTTCTCTTATGTTCTTATGTGACACAGAGAGTTGGACTGGATGGGCCACTGGCCTGATCCAACATGGCTTCTCTTATGTTCTTATGTGACACAGAGTGCTGGACTGGATGGGCCATTGGCCTGATCTAACATGGCTTCTCTTATGTTCTTATCTGACACAGAGTGTTGGACTGGATGGGCCATTGGCCTGATCCAACAGGGCTTCTCTTATGTTCTTAAAAACTGATGGGTACATGCAGACTCCCAATTTACTTAACTGTTGTAATAGGTTGAAAATTGGGTGTGCGGAGAGGAAAGGTGAGAACTGCAGGAGGAGAAAAAAGAGCAGTGAGGGTCAGATTCACATTTATGCCTGCACGCAAGCTCAGTTCAGTAATTTAAATAAATCAGAATGCAGAAATCTTACAGGTATCTATATAGAAAACAGCAAATATAAATACAACTATTATAATGCATATTTTTTTTCCAAAGTCAGACTTTTAAATTGTTTTAACACATGATAACTTAAAATTCTTGATAACAAAGTACCTTCAAGAGTGGAAACAAACCTATTTACATTTAATCTGAGGACAGTACATTCAAGGCAGGAAAGCAAACTTTGGTCTTTCAAATTAAAGCCAAGTACAAAGTAGTATCCACAATTATTCAAATGGCTGTTCTAAGCAAGTTAGCAAAAACGTTATCAAAACATACAACTGGAGGGGAGCTATTTCCAGTGAGACTGATTTTCTGCAGAAGGCAACCCATGAAGAGCCCACATCACACCATTTCTGAGACTCCATGCTGCATTTCTCCATTCACTGGGTTTAAGTGAGGCACATGTCATCGTTCCATTTGAAGTACGCAATGGCCCATGTTCCATAATGCATCAGAGATAGGTCTTTAGGAGAACAAACAGGGATGAAACTTTCCCAAAGGGTTTCATGAATCTGGAACATGCACTGATAATCATTTTCATCAAATCTGTTTAAACCTCAAAAGCAAATCCAAACCTTCACTGACGTGCTGAGCTGGTCCCTGTGATTCTCCACATTCTGGAAATATTTTTTTTTAAAAAAACTTCTACCTAATCTGAATTTAGCCAGAATTTTGTTCAGATGCCCACCATTTCCAAGCAAGTCACTTCTTGCTTTCGATTGAAAAAGCTACAGTACGGTTTACCGTAATTCCATTCAACAGACAATGTAACCATGACTTCAGTTTCACAACCTCACAATCCATACACCTTTTGAGTCTATGGTAAACCAATGCATTGAAGTGGACAGGATCTCAGACTAGGACAACCCAGATACAAATATGAAGCTCACTAGATAAACTTGGGCCGATCTCTCTCTTTCAGCCTAACCTTCCTCAGAGAAATGTTGTGAAGATAAAATGGAAGAGGGAGAATTATGTGTTCTATCCCAAGTTCGTTGGCAGAAAAGCTGTATAAAAAAAATAAAATGAGATAAACCTTCCAAAAAACCCGACCTACAATGTAAAGCAGAAAGACTCGCACAGGAAGAAGGCTGTCAGGGATCACCCCATTGCCCCAAACATTCTATAGACTTAAGGCTCAAACTGCAGACCCCCCACTCTCAAACTTCAGTGTCTGACTCTATTAGGAAAACATCTAAAAATGAGTGTACAATAAAACAAAAACCAGATTCCTCTTCCAAGGAAGAACACAAGTTTGCTTTTAAGAGTTGTTTTGTAGAAATCACAAGCAGAAAAGATTTTTTTAAAGGCATTGCACCTCAGAATATGTGCAAAACTGAAAAATGCCGGAGTTGGATCCTAGACGCCCTTCTGCTGAGAGAGGAGTCTTCATTTAAAGAAGGCAACCCTCTTCACCTAGCAGAAGGGGGTAGCTCTTGGATGCCACCTAATATATTCTGCCTGACAGGAAAGACAATTCAAAAAGCTTTCTCGCTAACTCTCCCCAGCCTTCAGGGCTTCATGACCAACTAGTGCTCCCATAAGCAGCCCAAATTTCAGGCACAAAGTACCTCATACACAGGCTGCACTGTTTTCTTTACAAAATGCAGGGCATTAAACATGAGTTGTAGGCTAAAAGTATCCAGGCACAAGCTGGCCAGTCCCAAGGATTCAAATCCCATTTGTCTCCACCGTGCCAAGAGGGCCTAGGGCAGGCTCCCCGCTTGCTTCTCCCTACCGGGCCAAGAAACTTCATGTAGAAAACAGGCAGGGAGAGAAAGGAGGCAAGCCCCTCCCCCGCACATCCACCAGGAAGGGGTGGGATCCAGAGCTGGCACCTTCTGCCCGGCGGACTGAAGGCCACCAGCCAAGGAAACTCTCCCTGACCCACACAGGCTCTGTGGGGGCGACCAGCCTCGCTGTTTCCCCATCACCTGGGAAGGACAGGAGTCACAGAGCTGCTGCTCAATTCTTCTATTTCCCTGCATGTGACTTTAGAGGGGGCCAGTGTGGGATTACTTACTTTAATCCGTAGTTATGGGCACCTAAATGCATACAAAGCTCTCTGCCTAGTCGTGGGGCAGAGGGAGAAGAATCTGACTTCAAAAGGGTTGAAAAACAGCAAGGCTTAAGCAAAGAACCCCTCCTTCTCCTCTGCCATTTATTTGTTCAAAATGCCCTCAACTCCATCCCTACTCCGTGATGAAGGCAGTGCTGGCAAATGTCTAATTCTGCCCTAAATCCCACTTATTCCAACATTCCCAAATGAAATCCACAAGAAAAAAATGTATGTTTTGCATTTGCTTGACTTGGTCGGTGACCTGTATTTCAATTCTCTTTGCAGTCTGAAATCTAGAGCACAGGTGTCCACTAAACTTTGGACTTCCCTCATCAGTATAAACAAGCGAAATGTCTTGTTCACACCGACGAGGGATTAATCAGATCGATGGGCTCTGTAGTTTTCTACTTGAGCCACTATATAGCTATCAGTTAGGCAGCTTTCCTAGTACAGGATTAAAAATCAAGTCTGTGGTGGGAGCTGTGAGAGTATCAAGTACCAATTTCACTTCTTGGTCAGAAGACTATCATAATCTAGTCAGAAAATGTGGAGTTTAAATATCTAGAATGGTCCAGATTTTTAAGTTTCATTTTAACATACTCACGAAGCATGCTTTGTGCTAAAAATGGCCAGTTTGTGATTCATTCCAACCTGGTTTGTCTGCTCCCACTGCACTTGAACATAAAAACTAACTGGCCTTTTTTTGTTGGCATGTTCAGTTTGTTTTTCCAGACAACCTGGTAGGATACCCCAGCCTCTGCTCCCCATACTTCTGGTCAGTTTCTAGTGAAACTGACTAGACACCACAGTGACACTTTCCCCTGCAGCTTCTAGTTAGTTTCGCTAGCTTTCCCTAGACCAGAAGGCAGGGGGCTGGGGAGAGCGGAGCTGCTGCTTCTAGTCCAGGCTTCCTGAGGGTGAAATGGACCAGAAGCTGCAGGGCAGCTTCCCTTTCTTTCTCCAGCTTGACATACTCCTAGGAGAGCAGTTTACTGGGGGCACCTGGTTTGGGGTGCTATTGTAGTTTGGTCCTCCAAAATCTGATTTGCATGAAAATCGGAAAGCAGGTAGAGGAGTGTCCACTGAAGAGTTTACCACAAGTTTGGCATCTCTAGCTTACTTGGGGGTCATTCTACTCCTTCCCAAACTGAACAAACCATTAATCATTCAGGAAATTGGGAAAAAAACAACAAACCAAACCACTGGATCAGGCAACCCAAAAAACTGCAAAATGAACCCCCATTTTTGCATTCCATGCCCATCCCTACAGCTGACATTTCGGCACCAGCTAAGCCACTAACTACAGCATTAAGAGAAGTCAACAACACTCCACAAATTGGAGAATTTTAGCCTAATAATGGGAGAGGAGCCTAAGCAGTGGATCCATCCAGTTTTTCTGCTCAATCTTGCCCAGTTCTCCTGCTCACTACAGCTCCCACCCTATGGCTTTTGTCCATGCAAGTTCCATAGGCTTTTTGGGTGGTCAGAGGGGTGCCCCTCCTCCTCCTTCTTCACCAGTGGAAAAGCTGGTTGGATCCAACCCTTAAATTCCAAGCAGATTCTCTCTGCTTTTATCCTATGAAGTGCCAATGGAAGGTACACAGGTTGCTTCCACATTCCACCCACCCACAGTCCCCAAGAAAAAGTCTTCCGGGGGTTTCTGGAATTTTGTGGACAAACAGCTGCATGGAAGAAAGGTGAAATCAGCCTCTTCCTCCATCACTCAAAGAGAGATGGATACTGGAGACCTGACATCTGCTTTATTTGTGTGCACTCAAGCTGTAAGAAGGGAAGCAACCTGAAGGAGCTGGAGGAGGACTCTCCTTGTAATGCAGTCTCCAATAACATCTCCCTGCTCACACATTGCAAAAATGAGCATTGTTCCATTGTTTTGATTGTTTCCTCTCAAGTCACATGAAATGAAAATGAACAGGGCTTTCACGGTTTGCTCTCCGATAAGGCAGAGGCTGAGCCAGAAGCAGATCACCCAGACTTGCTGCCTGCACTTGGAGTGCATCACGGTGGAAATTCGTCTTTCCAGTCCAGGTCAAAGAGAAGCCTTTCTTCTGACTTCCTTTCATCCGGTAAGAAAGAGGAACCCCAAGTACAATGCAATAAGGCACATCTGTTTACAAAAAAGGTAATTCTATGCTTTGTTATCAACATACTGTGACTACATGCTAAGAAATAGTCAAGAATCACATTCTGGTGCCTCCATCGCCACAACCCAAACATGGACCTCTTTATCAGACAGCAATTTGAATGGCAGCCAAGTAATAAGCTAAACCCATCTTTGGCTTTCAGTGCATGAGGCTGCATTTTGCTTTTGCTCTGGGTGGTAATACTGGCAAAGGAGTGCAGATACAGTCTATGCTTTGAGTTAGATGTGTGCATGTTGAGAAAAATTGCCCTATTCAACTGGGCAATTTATATCCCAAGAAAATCCATGAGTTTTTTAAAAGCACTTAAAAAGTACAGCCAGGCCAAACTGAGGAAGACCCAGCCCACTCCATAGAGAAGGTCTTTTCAGATGACTGTATCATCTTCTTCCTGGGAGCCCCCGGTGAGAAGTGAATGCTTATCTGGCTCATTGAGGACGATGCTGCTGAGAGATCGCTTGTCTGAGAGGAGAGAGTTTATCGAAGCTCGGCTGTAGTTGACAATACGATCCATCAGACTCAGTTTGGGTGACTCTGGTGCTGTGTCATCAATGCCAACATGGACACAGATTTCCGAAGGGCTCTTCAGCCTCGTCTGATTGGAGGCACGCACTTCATATTTCTCCGGTGTAGGTTTCTTGTAGCTAACAAAGGGGGAGAAGACAGCAGCCCTTTATCAGTTTTGGGGGAAATGCACTGAACAAAACTAACAGTGAAGGAAAAGGCCCAATCCTGTCAATGTCCCTGTGAGAGTTTCAGGCCTGGTAAATGCAAGAAGAATAAGGCGGCAGATTCCTAAAGCTTCCAATGGACTGCACCATCTACTGATATGGAGCATTTACATCCTGCTTCTACACCAGTGCTGACACCTAGGGCGGTTCACAGTGCAAGAATAAAGTTTTTACCACAACAGAATTACAGGTTTTTGAGTACATGAATTGAAAGGGCTTCCTCCTCATCCTTGGAGGACTGCTGGAGGTCCTCCCGGGACAAAGCGGGGCGATGTTCTCTCTCCAGCCCTCAACAGAGCTGCGAAGCAACCCCCCAAAGGGGTTAGGGGATTATACCCTTCTCCAAAATGCTGCTCTCAGATGTGACCTGCCTTGACCAGGTTCTCTGGAGAGGCAGCGTAAGAGTCTTCTTAAAACCCCCACACTCCCTGGTCAAGGGTATCTGTTCTGCAGAAGCACAGGTTTATTTTATTTATTTAGTGGATTTATAGTCCACCCTCCCCCATGTGGGCTAAAGGCAGATTACAGGCATAAAAACAGTTAAAATACAACAATAAAATTAATACTCTACAATTAAACAACACAACATAACTCAATAAAAATATAATACAGGCGGGACCGGTATATTTTGCAGATTAAGCCCAGTTATTGGCCCGAATAGAATAGTTCAGATCGTAAGGTTCATACTCTGGCTCAGCCACTGATCCCATCCAAGGCTTCTAGCCCACTTCATTAGGCCCATGAGCTCAGCCTGTGCAATCGTCATTGTACTCTTTGCGGTCTCTATGACTCTCCTGATACGGTCATGGCACCAATGAATGGGATCTGCATGGTGGAACATCACGTAATCATAAGGGAAGCATGTAAAGCCCAACAATAAAGAGAAGAAAAGGAAACAAGACCGCAGAGTAGTCACCATAACTCATAATTTTAACACTAAGGGATGACAAATTTCTGCTGGCTCCACTTAAGAGAAGCTCATGAGTGAGTGTGTGCATGGTGGTGGTGGGGTCATAGTTCACACAAAGGATCTACCCAAATGTAGATGAGGAAGTCATACCTGGGGTTTTTTTTAGAGGGTGGTGCTAGGGGATACTGACTGCCCAGGATCTTGGCTCCTCTAGAGAGCCAGTTTGGTGTAGTGGTTAAGTGCATAGACTCTTATATGAGAGAACCAGATTTGATTCCCCACTCTTCCACTTGCAGCTGCTGGAATGGCCTTGGGTCAGTCATAGCTCTCGTAGGAGTTGTCCTTGAAAGGGCAGCTGCTGAAAGAGCTCTCTCAGCCCCACCTACCTCACAGGGTGTCTGTTGTGGGATGGGGGGGGGAGTTAAAGGAGATTGTGATCCCTCTGAGACTGCGAAATTCAGAGTATAGGGCGGTATATAAATCCAATATCATCATCTTCTTCTCCTTTCTTTTTTAAGAAGAATAAGATGATGATATCAGATTTATACTGATATCACTTCACTCTGAATTTCAGAGTCTCAGAGCGGCTCACAATCTCCTTTCCCTTCCTCCCCCACAACAGACACCCTGTGAGGTAGATGAAGATATTGGATTTATATCCCGCCCTCCACTCCGAAGAGTCTCAGAGCGGCTCACAATCTCCTTTCCCTCCCTCCCCCACAACAGACACCCTGTGAGGTAAATGAAGATATTGGATTTATATCCCGCCCTCCACTCCAAAGAGTCTCAGAGCGGCTCACAATCTCCTTTCCCTCCCTCCCCCACAACAGACACCCTGTGAGGTAGATGAAGATATTGGATTTATATCCCGCCCTCCACTCCGAAGAGTCTCAGAGCGGCTCACAATCTCCTTTCCCTCCCTCCCCCACAACAGACACCCTGTGAGGTAAATGAAGATATTGGATTTATATCCCGCCCTCCACTCAAGAGTCTCAGAGGGGCTCACAATCTCCTTTACCTTCCCCCTCCCCCACAACAGACACCCTGTGAGGTAGATGAAGATATTGGATTTATATCCCGCCCTCCACTCCGAAGAGTCTCAGAGCGGCTCACAATCTCCTTTACCTTCCTCCCCAACAACAGACACCCTGTGAGGTAGATGAAGATATTGGATTTATATCCCGCCCTCCACTCCGAATAGTCTCAGAGCGGCTCATAATCTCCTTTCCCTCCCTCCCCCACAACAGACACCCTGTGAGGTAGATGAAGATATTGGATTTATATCCCGCCCTCCACTCCGAAGAGTCTCAGAGCGGCTCACAATCTCCTTTCCCTTCCTCCCCCACAACAGACACCCTGTGAGGTAGATGAAGATATTGGATTTATATCCCGCCCTCCACTCCGAAGAGTCTCAGAGCGGCTCACAATCTCCTTTACCTTCCTCCCCCACAACAGACACCCTGTGAGGTAAATGAAGATATTGGATTTATATCCCGCCCTCCACTCCAAAGAGTCTCAGAGCGGCTCACAATCTCCTTTCCCTCCCTCCCCCACAACAGACACCCTGTGAGGTAGATGAAGATATTGGATTTATATCCCGCCCTCCACTCCGAAGAGTCTCAGAGCGGCTCACAATCTCCTTTCCCTCCCTCCCCCACAACAGACACCCTGTGAGGTAAATGAAGATATTGGATTTATATCCCGCCCTCCACTCAAGAGTCTCAGAGGGGCTCACAATCTCCTTTACCTTCCCCCTCCCCCACAACAGACACCCTGTGAGGTAGATGAAGATATTGGATTTATATCCCGCCCTCCACTCCGAAGAGTCTCAGAGCGGCTCACAATCTCCTTTCCCTCCCTCCCCCACAACAGACACCCTGTGAGGTAGATGAAGATATTGGATTTATATCCCGCCCTCCACTCCAAAGAGTCTCAGAGCGGCTCACAATCTCCTTTCCCTCCCTCCCCCACAACAGACACCCTGTGAGGTAGATGAAGATATTGGATTTATATCCCGCCCTCCACTCCGAAGAGTCTCAGAGCGGCTCACAATCTCCTTTCCCTTCCTCCCCCACAACAGACACCCTGTGAGGTAGATGAAGATATTGGATTTATATCCCGCCCTCCACTCCAAAGAGTCTCAGAGCGGCTCACAATCTCCTTTACCTTCCTCCCCCACAGCAGACACCCTGTGAGGTAGATGAAGATATTGGATTTATATCCTGCCCTTCACTCCAAAGAGTCTCAGAGCGGCTCACAATCTCCTTTCCCTTCCTCCCCCACAACAGACACCCTGTGAGGTAGATGAAGATATTGGATTTATATCCCGCCCTCCACTCCGAAGAGTCTCAGAGCAGCTCACAATCTCCTTTCCCTTCCTCCCCCACAACAGACACCCTGTGAGGTAGATGAAGATATTGGATTTATATCCCACCCTATACTCTCGATCTCAGAGTGGTCACAATCTCCTTTACCTTCCCCCCCTCCCCCCACAACAGACACCCTGTGAGGTAAATGAAGATATTGGATTTATATCCCGCCCTCCACTCCAAAGAGTCTCAGAGCGGCTCACAGTCTCCTTTCCCTTCCTCCCCCACAACAGACACCCTGTGAGGTAGATGAAGGTGGGTGGGGCTGAGAGAGCTCTTACAGCAGCTGCCCTTTCAAGGACAACTCCTGCAAAAGCTATGGCTGACCCAAGGTCATTCCAGCAGCTGCAAGTGGAGGAGTTGGGTATCAAACCCGGTTCTCCCAGATAAGAGTCTGTGCACTTAACCACTGCACCAAACTGGCTCTTTTCTTAAAATTCAGTCATGAAAGCTCATGATGCCAAGTGGGTGAAAATCCCAGCTGTGCCACACTTACAATTTCAGCAGAAGAGAGGACACCACAACAGAGACAGAAGAGGCCGCCATGGCTGCTGAGCCCATCCAAGGCTGAAGAACCAAACCAGCTGGGAGGAAGACGCCTACAAAAGAGAAGCACGGGAGCATCAAATTTTGTGAACATAAAAAGGAAGAAAGCATGGTTAGTCAAATCAGGCCGGGCAAATGTGCAATGTTTCATGCAGGAAAACAAGAGAGGGAAGAGACTCCAATGTAAGATAGGCTGTCATATGGGGGAATTATTCTGACAGGGCAAATGTGGGGTGGACGTGACAGAGTACAACTGAATAAGAAAACTTAGTGTAAGGCTGTGGCACGAGCGGGTATAGGGAGAACCAGACATACTCCACTCCGTAATGCTTGAAAGAGAAACCCGCTCCCCCTTGACTCAAGCCTGCTTCAGGTATATAGCCATCTGACAGCAATGAAGATCCTGTGAATTTGGGAGGAGGTGTTTGTGAGTTTCCTGCACTGTGCAGGGGGTCTGACTGGATGGCCCTCGAGGTCCCTTCCAACTCTACAATTCTATGATTCCAGGTAGCCTCTAAGCCAGAAGTTTGTCACCAGTTCAAGTTTCTAATGTTCCTTGGCCTGTGCGGAGCACTGTTATTTTAAATGCAGCTTCCAGGTCCTTCACGCGGCTCCTTCCTAAGGAAGTCTACTGTTCCTTCCTCACAACTAACCTGCCAGGGGATAGACAGGCACCGTTATGCAGATGGCAACAGCAAGACACCTACCAGCAGCCACAGGAACGCCAATGAGATTGTAAATGAGAGCAAAGACAAAGTTGATTCGTATCCTTTTAACAGTCTTCCTTGATAAATCTATACTTGCCACCACATCCAGCAAATCGTTCTGCCAAATAAGCATTTACAAGAAAAGTTTTTATCAGAGATGGAATTCATTGTACACTTCAGGGTTGCTTGTAAAGACTAAATACGGCAAAAGGGAAGTGACTTCTTTACCCCCAGTCCAGTCCAGCCCACCTCCTCTAGGCCACGCAGAGAGGAACCAACGCCTGCTACCAGACAGCCCCTCTCCCAAGACAGGCCTCATCCTGTAGCCTTTTAGTACAGGCCCAAGAGCCACAGACTTGCATACACACACACACACACACACACACAGAGTACCAGTCATAACAGGGGCCACTGTATCTCACTCACTCCTTTCCCCGCTACTTAGAAACAAGGGTCCCAATCCTCTCTTGGCAATGGCTTCGTGGTGCTTCAAAGCAGCCATTTTCTCATGTGTGACTGAAAAAACATGTCAACACATCCGGTCTCTGAAGCCTTAAGGTCAGGTCTGTCACTCACCCTGATCAAAACCACATCAGCTGCCTCGATGGCCACATCCGTGCCTGTGCCAATTGCGATCCCAATGTCAGCCATGGCCAGGGCGGGGGAGTCGTTGATGCCATCTCCCACCATTGCTACTCGCTTCCCTTCTTCCTGCAGCTGCTTCACTTTGGCAACTTTGTGGGAAGGAAGTACTTCTGCAAACACCTTCGTGATGCCAACCTAAAAGAAAAGGGGGGGGGGGCAAAATCCATCGGAAAATTCCCAAAGCACAAGAAATCCAGGGCACAGTTAAGAGTGACTCGACAAAAGGCCCGAACCCAAAAGCGATGGTCAAAGTGGTGAGAGCAGGTGTTTGTGGGCCTGCCTTCCCTGAAACTGGAGCAGTTATTATATAGCATGTCAGGGACAAAGTCCATTAACTTGTGAGAGGGCACTGCCAGGCACACATTCTGAGATGCACTCAGGGAACTAGTTTGCTGAAGCATTTTTTTGTGTGTTACAAAAAAAACCTGACAGTAACAAGCAGGATCTTTGGGTGTGATCTGTCAGCCAGTTACAGATTCATGTAACACTAATAGGAGCCAAACTACATTTTACCAACTTTTCGACAAAGTGGAAACTTATCAAAAGCCTTACTGAAATCAAGATAAACTGTGTCTGCAGTATCCCCCTGATGCAGCAAAGTAGTAAAAAAAAAAAGGTTTTAAAAAAAGAGGGAGTTAAGGTTAATCTGACATGACTTGTTCTTGAGAAACCCGTGCGGGCTCTTCGGGATCATAGCTGTCCTTTCTAAATCCCCAAGGACTGATTATTTGGTGGTTTGTTCTAAAACTTTTCCAAATATAGATATAAAGCTGACAAGTCGGTAGTTATCTGGATCCTCCTTCTCCCCCACTTATTGAAGGTGGGGATAATATTTGCCCACCTCCAGTTTTCCAGCACCTTACCTGTTCTCCAAGAATTCTCAAAAATAATGGCCAGAGATTCAGAAATTACATCCACAAGTCCTCTTAGTACCCTTGGATGCAATTCATCTGGGCCTGAGGACTTTGTTTCATTTAAAGAAACTAGGAGTTTATGTACTACCCCTCTGCTGCAACTCCCTTCCCTCATCATGTGTTCTGTTTCTGCCATATTCAGTACCTTTTCCCTCACAAGGGAAGACTGAAGAAAACTAGGAATTGAGCAGTTCTGCACTCTCTTCATCACCTGTTACAATTTCACTTTCCTTTTCCTACCATGTCTTTACTCTTTTTCTTATTTTGTACATAAGGAAAAAAAACCTTTTTGGTTGTTTTTAGCTTCTCTCACTAGCCTAAAATCATACTGAGCTTTAGCTTTTCTAACTTTCTCTCTACAAGCACTGGTGATTTGTTTATATTTATCCTTGGCCAATACAAGGCCCTCCTCCCATTTCTGAAATGAGTCTTTTTCTATTTCTCAAGTCCTCAGAAAGCTGTTCATGGAGCCACCTTGGCTTCTTTAGAGTCCTCCCATTTTTCCTCCTCATAGGAATCATTTGTGATTGTGCCTTCAATATTTTGCTGTTAAGAAACTCCCACCCCTCTTCAACTCCCTTCTCCTTAAGTACTTCCAGCCATGGGATTCTATGCAGCACAGCTTTATGTTTGTCAAAATTTGCTTTCCTGAAGTCTATCCTATATGTCTATGTAAAGCTTTTCCCTTCCCCAAGACTGTAAATTCCAAAATCACATGGTTGCTACTACCCAGGGTGCCCACTACTTTCACCTCAGCAACCAATTCTTCCCTATTAGTGAGAATCAAGTCCAAGATAGCAGATCCCCTTGTTTCCCTCTCCACTTTCTAGAAAATGAAGTTGTCAGCAAGACAAGTCAGGAATTTATTTGAGCTTTCATTTTTTGCAGAGTTGGACTTCCAACAGATGCCCAGGTAACTGAAATCTCCCTCAATTCTATTATTCCAATTGTGTCATCCTACCAATTTGCAGTAATGCCTATTAGGTCATAGTCCCCTTCCTGTATTAGGACTTCCAGTTCCTCCTGCTTGTTTCCCATACTCTGTGCATTAGTGTAGCGACACTGGAATCCATGTTTTATACTCCCTGAGGTTTTTGTTTCTGTATTTACCTTCAAGTTAATGTTACCTAGCCTATGTGCCACTCCCTGCAAACGTTTAGTGTTTTTATCTCCAGTTATTGGCATCACACTAGGCTTTGAATTTTTGTCTTGCTCCCCTATAAGATTTGGTTTAAAACCCTCCTTATTAGGTTTGCAAGGCTCTTACCAAACACATTTTTCCTACCCTCGTGAGGTGCAAACCATCTCCTAATAGAAACATGCCATCTTGAAATCGCAAGCCATGGTCCAAATTTCCAAACCTTTCCTGATGACACCATCTGTGTAGCCAGTCACATGCTCCTAAAACACACATTTGCTATTTTGATCTGTAGTACTTACACCTTCAGGCTGAGTAAGTATTAGGAAAGTTAACAATTGCACTGCTGGTCTAAGTGACAAAGGAGGCTAAGGACAGAGATCTAGCAGCTTACCTGAGAAGCAATAGACCTGGCGGTTTTGCTGTTGTCACCAGTCATCAAAACAACTTCTAAGCCCATTGCCTTCAAGGTGTGGACAGCCAGCTCTGCTTCTGGTTTCACTGTATCAGCAATCGCTACTAAGCCACACAGCTCCCCTAGAAAGACATTGTTGACAGTTCCATTAATTCTCCTCCACTTTTGGAAGGACACACAGAACTTCTCTGCCTAGAACAATACTTGGCTTCCTTCAGTTATTCCGTTTTCCTTTCTATAACCCCAAGTGGCATCCCCCAGATTAAAACATCAACACCACAACTGTCTCCTGGTGTAACTTTTTCAGAAGCCAACTGCTTTCACCATCTTCTTTTCAATATAAAAAGCACAAAAGCAGAGCAGAGATCAAGTGGCAAACTTACCATCCACAGCCACAAGAACAGCAGTACGGCCTCTGCATTCATGTTCAGTCATAGCATTATCAACTTCATTTTTGAGAAGAAGACCATTTCTGGCCATCCATTCCCGATTGCCAATAAGAACAGAATACTTGTGGGAATCCCATGTCACTGAAATGAAAGCAGTAGTTCAATTAGAAGTGGTGACAACAGCAAAAAGAAGTTCAATTAGAAGTATATGGTCGAGGACCTGCCTACCTGAGGGACCGTCTCTCCCCATACGAGCCCCAGAGAGCACTGAGGTCAGCAGGGAAGAACAAGCTGACTATCCCTGGGCCAAAGGAGGCGAAATTGCAGGACACCCGCACACGGGCCTTCTCTGTTGCAGCTCCATGCCTGTGGAACCAGCTCCCAGAAGAGGTGCGGGCCCTGCGGAGCCTAGACCAATTCCACAGGGCCTGCAAGACCATCCTTTTTAGGCTGGCCTTCGCAGACTGCTGACTAAGGATGGCCGAACTGATGGACCCGCCAAAGTGACTCTGTTCAGTGATCTTCGCCATTATGCAAATAGACAGAATAGTGCCAGGAACATCACTGCTATTGTTAAATTATGTAAACTGGAATGATTTTTAAGATAATGCTGATTCTAAATTACTGTACAACTTTTTATTTGAATATGTTGTTAGCCGCCCTGAGCCTAGGCGGGGAGGGAGGGATATAAATAAAATTTATTATTATTATCTAAACATATTAAGACTATTCAATAACATGTAGCATCATTTCCGATGAATACTAAACACCTGGAAACCTTTATTTGTGGCAAACACTAGTTGAGGGGTCAGGTTTGTGCAGCTTGGACAGAATTGTGGTTAGAACAAAGCTATATAACTGTAGGGGGCATCTTCAGCTAACTGTACTACTCCAGCTGAAGGAAAGGGAATTCACAGGCTTGAAACTTGCATGTTACACCCTCGCATTCTGCCTGACTATCATGTGCAGAGGAACAACTAGGTTGGAGTTCAGTAGTACCGTAGAGACCAACAATATTTCCAGGGTGTTGAGTTTTTGAGAGACAAAAGTCCCCTTTATCGGAAACAATCTACTGCAGACCAAGATGGCTACTCTCTGAAACTATCCTCATGTGCACAGGGTTTCTGGGGGAAACAAACATGTGCCCCCTTCTCCCACCAACTTGGGTCTTGGTTACATAATTACAGCAGACAGACTTTATTTTAAAGATTCCTTTGACATTAACAGCCCACTGCTGAGAAGAGGTCACCTTTCTAATTCTTGTTTTCAGACCCGGGGTGGAAAATGGCTGCTGTTTAATTAGTTTCAACATTAACTGTTAACTCCACGTACTTAAGGAGGAAGATTTTAGTCCAGTGGCACCTTTAAGACCAACAAAGTTTAATTCTGGATATCAGCTTTTCTTGTGCATGGACATGGAGTTTATACCCAGAATATAACTTTGTTGGCCTTAAAAGTGCCACTGGATTCAAACTTTGTTCTTCAGGTCAATATGGCCAACCCCCTGGATCTAATGGCCACCTAATTAAGAAAGAACTGTGTACATGTATATGCAACAGCAAGGTTCTTGACCACATCATCTGTTGCCACACCACAGGTTTTACTTCATGTAGCTGACGAACTGAAAGGTTTAAACTGCAGCAGTTTGGTCCAGCATTTAGGTGCCATTTCCAACAGAGCCTGAGAATGGGGATCTTGCAGCATGTGAATACCTCAAGACATAAAAGGGGCCCCACAGCTTGAGCCAGGCTCCCAGGTGCAGGAGGGCTTCTATATCTTTGCCACTTTTAAAAACCAAACCAAACAGATGCCTAGTTCACACATCACTTTGTCACTTACTTGGCAACTCTTCATCAATAATCAAGGCAGGCTGCATGGAGTCCTCCACCTTCTCCATTTCCACAAGAGCTGCGTTTCTGACATTGTTTTCTTCAATGCTCTCTCTTCTGTGTATTAAGGCACCAATATTTGTGACCTTACAACTAATGCCACAGCCTGGGACTACCTGGAAATCAGTGCAAGTGCCAAGAACGCCTGTGTTCAATTCCTTAAAATAATAATAATAATAATAAAAAAGGAGTTGTCAGGTGCAACCTGGGATTCAGAAACCCTGCACTAACTAGACAAAGCTATCTTGCAAAACAAATATGGCCAAATCAAAAACTATCATGCAAGCTGAAGAAATAAAACACAAAAATGTATAAGACTGAAAGAGGACGAATAAACTCTGCACATGAAGAAAACACTTCAGCAAGGCATACTGAGCTGAATCCAAAGCATAGGGCGGCCAGGTTTAGCTAAGTGCCAGTCAAATAAACTTCTCTGATGAACAATAGATAAAGTTTATTGTAGACTGAAAGCAGACCTAGTTCACATGACAATGGCTCTGTCAGAACTGAAAATAACAATATAGTTTAGGTTAATGATCAGGATTCTGCACCAACTTCTCCTGCTTAAGTTTCCTCCTGCCCAAAGTTTATTCAACATCAAACAATGTCGGGACCATGGAGATTAACAATCAGGAAACAACAGAAAAGATACTCTCCGTGTAATTATATCAAAATACAATTACAATACTTTCCATTCACAACATAGTATTACAATGTAAATTTCAGTGATAAATACCATCCAAAGCACACAACTTCATTACTGTCCATAAGATGATATCAGGTTCTTTCCAAACAATACAGTCCGATGATGCAAAACTGGTCCGTTCTCGTTTCGGATCCTTATGATCTTTCCTTTGGGACCGTCTTATCAATTTTGAATGCAGTAGTCTGATGGTACCTTATTTCTTTTTGTTTTCCAGGCTTTCCCCAATGCATTTCATTACTAGAACGCTACTGTTCTTTCTCCATCTTTCAATGAAATGCTGAAAGATGGGGAAAGAACAGTAGTGTTCTAGTAATGAAATACATTAGAGAAAGCCTGGAAAACAGAGGAAGGATCATAAGGATCTGAAACGAGAACGAACCGGTTTTGCATCGTCGGACTGTATTGTTTGGAAAGAACCTGATATCATCTTATGGACAGTAGTGAAGTCGTGTGCTTTGGATGGTATTTGTCACTGAATTTGTTACTGAAATTTATATTACTGTGAATGGAAAGTATTGTAATTATATTTTGATATTGTTTTGTAACACAGAGAGTATCTTTTCTGTCATTTCCTCAAAGTTAATTCAAAACAGTTCTCATAATATTTAGTCCATAAATAGTTTCTCAAAGCATCCAAGGTCATGCCAGTTAGAACATAGCATTGATCAGGGGGATGCGGCATCTGGTGACATGGCAACAAGGTAAGTGATTCAGCCTCGTACAGCAGGGTGAGTGATGTTCTATGCAAAGCAGTGCTAGTTATATGTCCCTCCCCACTCCATACAAGGTATAGGAGACACAATACCAGAATACAGTTACGTAGAGCATAATATGAATGCAAATACATGAATGCAAAATATGGCAAGAAGAGATTCCTGACAAGGGCTAGATCAGAGATGGGCACATTATTACCTGGATTTAAACCCCCTCTCATATTTGTTCCTTAAACTGCTTGTTGGGAACATTCGCCACTGCTCTGAAGTATAAGACAGTAGGCTGATGCAGCCCCAAAATGGCTAGAGGGCCATTAAGAGCAATCAGGTGGGAGAAAGGACAACCTCTGCATCTCCACCCAGTACTGAGAGCTCTGATTTGGATGCTGGTGCTGGAAACAGAATGCCACTCAAGTCAAGACAGAGACAAAATGGTGCTCGGCCACCTTCCAGTCTACTTCCCATCCCAATGGTAGCAGGTAGTGGGACCAAGAGGAAATGCTCGCCTCTGTCATTGGTGTTATGTAACGCCAGATCCATAAATAATAAGACCGCAACCCTTAGGGAGTTTCTGCTACGGCAGAACATGGACCTGGCTTGCGTGACCGAGACCTGGGTGAGGGACGGGGAGACAGTAGCCCTCTCCCAGATGTCCCCCCCAGGATACTCGGTCTTTCACCAATCACGGATGAGCGGGCGGGGGGGAGGGGTAGCTTTACTCATACGGGAGGATTACTCCTTTCGGGCTCTCCCGGATCCAAAGATTGATGGGATTGAATGCACCGGTCTGGCATGGGATGTTGGAGAGGGGTTGGCAGTTTGGCTGGTGTACCGTCCGCCCAAAGCACCAGCTAACGCCTTACCATCACTATTGGAGGCAGTGGCGGGCTGGGCGTTGGAGTACCCGAGGCTTATGGTCCTGGGTGACTTCAACGTCCATGCCGACGACACGGCCTCTACTCAGGCGATGGACCTAGTGTCGTCCATGGCGACACTGGGACTCTCTCAACTTTTCACGACTCCCACGCATCAGGCCGGGCACACATTAGACCTGATCTTTGCAGCCGGGATTTTGGTGAACGATATCGCCGTAGAAGCGGTACCATGGTCGGATCACCTAGCCCTTAAGGCCCGTGTGGGGACGCCGCCCCAACCCTGTATGGGCGGAGAGCCTATTTTGGCTCGCCCTCGGGGCCTGATGGACCCGGAACGGTTCCAAACGGCCCTGAGGGATCCCTGGCCCACTGGCAATTCCCTCGATGACCTGGTGGAAATCTGGCAAGGCCAGCTATCCAGGGCTATCGACGAAATTGCACCCCGGCGTCCTCTGCGCCCTCGTATGAAGCTGGCTCCATGGTATACCTTGGAGCTGCGCCAGCTGAAACAAGGGCTCAGACGACTAGAGAGGCAGTGGAGGCATACTCGGGACGAAGCAACGAGAACATCCTATAGAACGTTTATGAAGTCTTATGAGGTGGCAGTCAAGGCTGCAAAGAAAGATTACTTTGCAACCAAGATTGCATCTGCAAATTCGCGCCCAGCACAATTATTTAGAATAATTGGGGATCTTACAACGTTGCCACAAGGCAAACCAAATGTTAGAGAATTAGAAATAGGCTGTGAGGCATTTGCGAAATATTTTGCAGATAAAATCTCGCTGCTCCGCCAAGACCTGCCTACCACATTAGATACAGTGAGTGAAATTGAGGCTCCGTGCCTGTCTTCGGGTTTAGTGCTGGACCACTTCGACCCACTCAGCCTGGAGGAAGTCGACAGAATCCTCTCTGCTGCTCGCCCAACAACATGTGATCTGGACCCTTGCCCCTCTTGGCTGATTAAATCTTGCCAAGGGGAGCTTAGATGTCCTTTACGGGACATCATAAATAGATCCCTTTTAGAGGGGCATTTTCCAACACCTCTGAAAGAGGCTTTGGTCCACCCTCTCCTGAAAAAAGCTACAGCAGACCCAGCCGAATTGGCGAACTACCGGCCGGTGTCCAATTTACCGTTTTTAGGTAAAATTATTGAGAGGGCTGTGGCGTTGCAGCTACAGAGGTTTCTGGATGATGCTTCTGTCCTAGACCCATGCCAGTCTGGTTTCCGGCTGGGCCATGGGACGGAGACGGTGTTGGTCGCCTTGGTGGATGACCTCCAGCGGCAACTGGATCGAGGCGGCGTTGCGGTGCTGATGTTGTTAGATCTGTCGGCTGCATTTGATACAGTCGACCATCGGCTACTGACGCGCCGCCTCGCCGACATTGGGGTTGAGGGGTCGGCCTTGCAATGGCTTTCCTCCTTTCTCCTAGGTCGGGGACAGAGGGTGGCTATCGGGAGCGAGCGGTCCCAGAGGCGCACACTGGATTGTGGGGTGCCTCAGGGAGCAGTTCTCTCCCCGATGTTGTTTAACATCTATATGCGCCCCCTTGCCCAGATTGCCCGGCGGTTTGGGCTGGGTTGCCATCAATATGCAGATGACACCCAGCTCTATCTACTAATGGATGGCTGGCCCGACCCCGCTCCAGGGAACCTCGACTGGGCATTACAGGCTGTTGCGACATGGCTCAGGCTGAGTGGGCTGAAGTTGAACCCAGTGAAGACAGAGGTCCTATGCGTGGGTCGCGGCGCTCTGGGAAGAGAAATAGCTCTCCCGGCCTTCGATGGTGCGCCATTGAAAGCAGCGCACCAGGTAAAGAGCCTGGGTGTTTTACTGGAGCCTTCACTATCGATGGAGGCCCAGATAGCAGCCACTGCCAAGTCAGCATTCTTCCATCTGAAGCGGGCAAGGCAGTTGGCCCCTTTCCTTGAGCGCCGGGACCTCGCAACAGTGATCCACGCAACGGTCACCTCAAGACTAGACTACTGTAATGCCCTCTACTTGGGGCTACCTCTGTGCCGGACCCAGAGATTGCAGCTAGTGCAGAACGCGGCGGCCAGGCTGTTGTTGGGACTCCCGAAACGGGAACATATACGGCTGGGGCTACGTGAACTGCACTGGCTGCCGATTATATACCGGGTCCAGTACAAAGTGTTGGTCGTTACCTTTAAAGCCTTATATGGCCGAGGACCTGCCTACCTGAGGGACCGTCTTTCCCCATATGAACCCCAGAGAGCACTGAGGTCAACGGGGAAAAACCTAATGACTATCCCTGGGCCGAAGGAAATTAAATATCAGAGTACCAGAGCACGGGCCTTTTCGATCGCGGCCCCTACCCTATGGAACCGACTCCCCGAGGAGGTGCGGGCCCTGCAAAACCTTGAACAGTTCCGCAGGGCCTGCAAGACCACCCTTTTTAAATTAGCATATTCGGACTGCTAAGAAAAACGGTAATCAAAGGTCCGCCAATGTGGTCTAAAGATCTATACCGCACCATAACTGTATTTACTGGATTGGTTTTAATTTAATGTTTTAATGTCTTATTGTTCTATATTGTAAATTTAAGGTTTTATTTATTACTGTATGTTTTGTGGAATGTTGTTAGCCGCCCTGAGCCTGCCAATGGTGGGGGAGGGCGGGATATAAATGAAATAAATAA